>NC_134373.1:928306-1237741 GCF_035582795.1 Mycteria americana | reverse complement strand
AAAAAAAAAGGAAAAGGATCTAGAGTAGACCTTGCATACAACAAGACAGCATGCACCTTACAGTTTGCCTAACTGCTAGGCAAACCTTCCCCAGGAGGGCTTCAAAAGGGAACAAATAAAACCTCAGCATATTTCCAGGAACAGCTCTGTAACTATTTTAAAGATCTCTAGCTAGGTACGAGTGATTTTAAGTGAAGGGCAGGTAAGATTGTTGTGGGGTTTGGGGTTGTTGCTTTTTTTTGTAACTCCTCTCCAAAAGACTTTCTGCACATCAGCAGCATGAAGTTGTGTCCCACCCCAAGGCTGAATTTGCCAAAGTATTTCTGGGCTTGCAGTCCGCTTCGAGGTGGGAGCTCCATTTCGGCACTGACATTGCCTGGCTCGCGATCCTGCTGCAGTCACAGTTTCTAGGTCAGAAAGTACAGACTTACTGTCTAAAAGTATAGATAATTCTGCAAGAAAGGACTCCCACATTTGGAGATATGGAAAGATGATTCTGTAATGAATTTAATTTGAATAGGTTCTTATAAAAAAAAAAAATGCAACAAATAATTAAAAGTAAAAACAAATCTGTATCCCTTTACATAAAAACACTAATCACAGCAACCTTGGGGATAAACCCCGTGCTTACACAAAGAAACCTGCACAGGTAGGTGTCTCAAACACAAGCCCAAACCTATAGATTCAAAGAGTTCAGTGACAACTCAGTGTACCAGCAGCAGGAGGGGTCTGGGGGACTGGAAGGAAAAGAACATCAACTTCTCATCTCCCACTCGAACCACAGGCTCTCTTCCCCAGAGTTTGAGCCTGGACCATTGAACCCAGTTTCAAGAGGATCTGCTCAAAGCAGTCACTCACACACTTGTCTTGGTCTTCTGTTCCAAACTGTGAACAAAGCCTCTCTTAAATGTGGTTTGATTGACGCAAATCAAGAGCTGAGCGGGTGATTCATAGTTGTCAGACCGTAACACTTGCATAAAAACAGCATGTGGACAAACTTGCTGATGCACTCAAACGCTCAGCACTATCATGAAAGGCTTTAGAAGCAAACACAGACCACTCACGATAAGGTGGTTTTTTATTCCCCCTCCTCCCCTCTAAAAAACATTTTGGATTTTCCTAGGTAACAGAGTTGTAATAAATCTTCAGGCATAAATGAGTAATTAGCATCTCGCTGTACTTCCCTACAGCTTGGCAGCAAGGATTAGTATGTCAAACAGAGTTAAAGCATAATCCCAGTGGAGCTAAGGGATAACCTATAACCAGACCCCACCGATTTCCTGCAGTTTGACAGTAGGGCTGCCGCACTCGCAGACACGTATTTTGACCTTTCTATTCCCAACTTAAGTCTCCCTCCACAGTAAAGACATTTTCCCTTCCCTTTTCCTTTCCCACAAGCTTCACAGGAAAATGAAGAGCAGGACCAGACAGGTCTGTGGCTGGGGACAGAAACACTGTGCCCCATTTCATAAGGGTGCCTTCAGGAAAAAGCCAAAAGCAGCATCTGGCTTGACCCCAAGCTACAGCCCTTCTTCTTGCTGACCCTGAACTGGTTCCACTTTCCTTGCACTTCATGCAGGCTCTGCATAGGGTGTTCACCAATGTAGATAAAGTTGGGATCTTTCTATACTCTCCATGCATCTCAGTCTGACATATCTAGAAGAGACACCATGAAAAGCAAATGTGACTTGACTCCATGCCTTCATCCTCTGAGCAGTCCAGTTGGAAAGTCTACAGTCGAGAGCCATGCCATGAGACGCTAGAAGAGACACCATGAATAGCAAACATGACCTGACTTCATATCTTCATCCTCAAAGCAGTCCAATTGGAAAGTCTGCACTCTAGAGCCATGCCATGAGACAGCTGCAGCCCTCTCTTGAAGGAGCTGACACACTTTCACAGGAAGATGGTTGAGTCAGAAGCACACTTCCTACTTCAGTAAGGCCACATCTGCCCCAACAGTAGAGACAGATATCCTACCACCGCACCCGCAGGGCTTACAAAAGCACTCAAGGAAGTCAGACCTTCTGACTAGACTCTGGATTTGCAAGTTTGGGAGAAACAGCATAGACCACAAAGACCTCAGTTCTCCTCCTAGCTGGAAGAGGGTGGGAATTGGCGGAAATGAGCTGCTGGGCCACAGGAGAATCCCTGCCACCAGCAGCAGGCTGGTGCTGCGCTGCTGTAGCTCTCCCCACCACACACAAAGAGAGCATACAAACTTCTACCATATTAACTCATGAAAATGACACCATTATGTTCCTGCAAACAATTAGGAAACAAAAGAGAATATACAGAGATCCTGCCAACAACACAAAATAAACTGAAGATATTGTTTCATACTAATCTTTTCATAAACCATTTCAAGACAAACGCAACTGTAGGTAAGAAGATACAAACTAGCATGACTTCTGAAGTAACTCTTAAATCCTACATGCACCTTGATGATACTCAGGTTCCCAAGGTGGTACCTAGAACAGCATGCATCTCTTCTCCAGCAGTCTGCCTAAATGAGACACCACCTTTCCCTCTGAGGGGCTGAAAAAGGGCATCAAGATCTGCCCAGTGGCCTGCACCAAACCTATGCTCCTCGACCTTCAGCTCTGCTAGCATGGCAATCCATCCCAAAGCCTCTGGATCCTGAGCTGGCTTTGCTGGAACAAGCCTATGTTCTGCACCTGAGCTCCCAAAAGAGACTGCCTGATCCATGCATCACTCACAGCCCTCCAGCTCCTGGTGTTTTGTGGCCTCCCCAATCACCACCTGCATTTCCCAGCCTCTCACCTCTCCTTCCAGAGGGAGTCTGGACCCAGCTGCCTTCCAATGACCCAGGGAAAGTAGCTCCCTAGCTGCGTTCAGGAGTGGTTAAAGAAAAGGCTAAGCAATGGAAGTGCCCACCATCGCAAGTCCACAAGGCTCACCTCCTCCCACCATTTTCTTAAAGTTAGCTGGGAAAAAACACTAAACCAAGCTGGCAGCAGCATCCAGGATCCTGGGAGAAAACAGAATCAAAACAGCAAGTACCTCATAAACAGGGTACATCGACATCAAATTTCAATTTGGGCCAGTGTACTTCGAAGGGCATCTCCTGGGACACCCCACTTAAGCCCTGTTCTGGTTTGTGTCTCAGAGACATTTCAGCACACAAACTAGATTTCTCTGCAGAAAAATTAACCCAGACGAGGTACTCCAAGAGCACACCTAATAGACTTTCTCCACTCGTGGATATTCAGTCCACGCAATGAGATTAAAGCCGGTACAAAGTGAGCCCCTGCGAGACACGTGCATACCTCTCAGCACCAGTCCCTTCCCAGCACGGACACAGCCCGTGTCACCCTGTCGGCTCCTGCATCGAGCTGCCCACCCAGAGCCCCTCCACAGCCCGGACCCAGTCCTACCTTTGCCACTTACCCATTGTTATATTTAAACAGCACTCCTCCACTATAAAGAAGGTATTTTAACTTAACAGTAAGACCTAAAAAGAGTTTTTGGCATAACACAACCCTTCCAGCTAGCTCAAAAGGAACAAGCCTAAAATGTTGAAGGTGGTGCTCAAGTTTGACATCTCTGCATGACTGCAGTTGGGACCAGCCTAAGGAGAAGTCATTCCACCAACAGAAGGATATCAGATGTAACTTGTCAGGTTGAAAACAGTTAGAGAGAGGAGGGCAGAAAACAGGGAAAGAAGATTTCTCAAACACATTATCATGAAAGAGTGAATTTTGCAAGTTTAATACCGCAGCACTGCAGTTGCCACCCCTCCTCAGTTTCTGGTTTAGTCATCATTAAAAAACACCAAAAAACAAAACACACACAACAACTCAAAGCACAAAACCGTCATGAAGTTAGTTGATGAAGCACTGCAGCATGTTGCTGAGAAGAAAATTAAAAAGCTAATTTGATTTGATATTTTTCAGTATAAATACATTCAGTCCCATGTTGTTTTTAAGCGCTATGTCAAATACACAAGCCAGTAGAGTTGAATACACTCTAGAGCTCCAGGTATTACAAGCCACTAAAATAACTGATGCCCAAAAACCTTCTGGCAGCTCATACTTGAAAGTAGGTAAAAATGCAAGTAAGACTGCAGACAGTGAGGTGCTATCAAAAGGGACAGCACTAGAACAAATCATTTAATCTGAGGGTCAAAAACCAGAGAACTGCTATTTTTTATAGTTAGCTCCCAGGAAACTCCCCTTTCTCTGTTTATAGTAAATTATCTGGTTGGAATACTTTTTTTAAGTAGGGCTGAGTTCTCAATTACTATGAGCAAACTAGTAAGTGCCCATGCAGTTACGGCAGGATTTTTTTCCCCCGTTACATTGCTGCCCAAGAATCTGGCAGGATGCGACTTCAGCTGTGCTCTCCAAACAACAGATCGCTTCTTATTTCGTTGACCGAATGAAGAGAGGAAGGGATTTTTCAGGCAGGACCCTACAAGCAGCTGTCTGCAAGTGTCAACAGCTGGAAGTCGAAGCACATTATCTTAAAAATAGAGAAGGCAGAAGATCAACATGTGAAGATCAGGACAAGCTGATGGACAAGAGCAAATAAATACTTTCAAATATAGTCCCCATGGTAAATTTCTGTAGCTCTCAGGGTTTGGGTTTTAGGAAACCATCAGCGTGACTAACATATTTAGGAAGTCCAGAAATGAAATCTTGCGTTGTTTTTGGCTTAATGCAGGAAATCAGCTTTAATGACAACCTACAGTTAGCTCTGTAGTAATTTTCTTTCTGCTTCATTGACATACATGACAAGACTTTATTAGCAGGGCTAAAATTAAAAACAAAACATTTTTCCCAGCTGCAGAAAATGCTTAAGCATTCATTGACACCTCATGAAAAGAGATAAAAAAAATTATTTCAAAGCAATTCCATCACCTTTTTGTATTTCAGCTTTTCCTAGTATTCTACATCAGAAGTTTTGTACTTTGTACACCCATGACCACAGATTTTTCATCATTACGATTAACTGCTGTGAAAAATGACTGGCATAAAGGGCAGTATATATTGTTATATCTCAAACAAAATTACATGTTCTAACTCGGGAAACCAGCAAGAACACACTCAAAAGGAATACCATTGGGCAGTACTGATTCTGACTTTGCTCAACATTTTCAGGATTTCACACAAGGCAATTAAGAGCATTAGAAGAAGCGTCTGAATAGATTCAGGATTTTTATAGGATAGGAAGTCATTTTGATTTAACAGCTTTCCTCATATTTGCCATCTACACACCATACAATTTATGCTCATGTATGGGGAGTGGGGGAAACCCCAGATACCATTAATAACATGACTTAAGCTTCAAGACTTCAAAGTCCTGCCTACCCCCCGACTGAAACAGAGTTTGCGCAGTATCGCCCCACTGACTTTGTCCCTCATTCCCTCCCAATCAAGATCATTATTATTGCACGTTTTCTTTGCTCTTATGTCAAATACCTCATTGTATCGGCTTTTCAGGGGCTTTAGTGCTGCTTTGAGCTACCCCGGATGCCCTCCGAGAAGCCAGAGGCAGGTCGGGATCCCCAACATTGTACAGCTCAGGAACTTCCTATAGGACTCATCTAAACCATAGGCAGCACTCCGACACCCCCACCACGCTGTGCGTGGGGCCCCACTGAACAGCCCCCCACAAAGCCTCCTGCCCCACTGGTTTTTCCACTGCCCTAGATGGGCAACAAAGCATGGTTTAGGGAACATTGTTTTCAGAAAGGTTTTAAAAAACAAAACAGGTTTAGTTTAAGGGATGCCTGGCAGGCTAAAATTTTTGCTAGCTGCAGCTGTCCCCTTTAAAAATTGTGGAAGGATTATTGGGTATCAAACAGCAAACTAGTTCAGAGTGGCCTAAAACCATTTCACTTTTCAAAACCTGTACTTTTTTCTTTTTTTTTTTTTTTTTTTTTTTAATGGCTACTATTTGACAGAGAAAAGACATGGTGCAATCTGAGGTGATTTCTCCCGAATTTGATTTTTTTGAAGGCTTACATCACAAGAGTTTAACACCGTTGAAGACTGTAATTCAAAAATAGCTCTCCCAAGCAAATCCTGTTTGGGTCATGCTTCCCAGTTCCCTCAACATGGTCTTCCAGACAAGACTAGCATCCTGGTACTCTTACCAGGAGGGCTTCTTTGCACACTAAAAGAAAGGCTCTAGAAGCACCGTTCACAACCAAAGCCAGTCAAACAGCTCACTACCAGTAAGTTATGGCACTCACTACCATTAGGTTATGGCAACAAGACCAGTTTACAATTGGGGGGGGAGGGAGAAGCTGTCTTGTTTATTTAGAAAGAGTCTCATTTCTAGCAGAGATTTTCTTTTTAAATCCTATGCAGTAACAACCTACCTTCCTCTCTCCCAAGTACCTGTCTTTTCTAACAGTCTGGAATGTTTAAAAAAAAAAAAGACAGCAAATTACACCATCTAGCAAGTAATGTGGTTGGAGGTTTTATTGACACTTGTTTGGCACGACCAGGACGGCTCTTACAGCTTTACCACTTGTGAATAATGGACACATTTAAAAACTAATGTCAATAAAACATGTATGCTATGTAAATATGAGAAGCATATTCAGAGTGCAGGTCTTTTTTAGGGTGTTCCCCCCCACCACCTTAATTAGCGTTAAGAGTTGGCAAAAACTGGTTAAGCAGCAAGGGCAGCACTACGTAATTTATTGCCACGTTAGATACCTCAGAACTGCAAACAAGATGAAAAAGCAGTACAAGGAACTGTGCTTGCACCTCTGGAAGAGTTGCAGATGGATAATTTCAAATTATCAAATCTGAAGCAGAAGTATGGGTTGGTTTTTCGTTTTGTTTTAGAAATTTAAAGCAGGAGTGATGTTGGAAAAACTTTCAGAGATTTGGAAGAAAAAAAAAGGCAAAACACCTAAAAGATTTTGCTTGAGCCCTTCTCTCTGACATTAGAGAACCTCCGCTTTAGAAATAGAAAGGAGGACAAATAGAGAACGGAATAAGAAATAATGATTATGGAAAGGAAACTTGGTTTTGCTAAATCGCCAGAGTCCTGTTGGGGAGGGAAGTTATCCAAGCAAGTGATCTTGCAGCACAGCAAAACCCTCCCAGGACTCCCCAGTCCAACAGGAACGCTCACGTAAGAACTTCCCAAACCCCCATTACGGTAAAGAAAAACATCCCAATTTACTGGAAGTCAGCAATGGCAGAGTCCTTAACATGGTCATCTGTGTCTTCATCTGGCTTCAAAAAGCTTACCGTGGAAGGACGGCTCACGGTACAATCCAGAAAAGAGAAGGCTTTACTGTCTGTGTAATGAGTTACTAGGCTATGAGGGGAAAATAGTATGAAGCAATTAAAAAAAAAAAAAAAAGAAATCAGTGATCACCATAAATGCCATGGCTCAAGGCTGCAATACCTTGACTCCTCCATGCTTTGTGTAGCTGTAACTCTTAGTATTGGTTTATTTTTTGCATGCTTCTCAGACCCATTCAGATTAAAAACATGTTGACCACTTAAATAAAGCAAGTATTGCGACCACCGTGCAGAAACGTATCTCCAGAGCTGACCTCAAGCATGTTCCTGACACATGCAGTTTTAATCGCAACTTAAAGAATCATCAACTCTGAATATTTAACATAAAACTGGAGAGAACTTTCTGGATGCGCTAGGAATAGGATTTGCTACAAGAGTCCCAGAAGAGCTTCAGCTGATAAATCATTTATATTGCTTGAATACCAATTTGGCAATTAGGGTAAGAAATAAGAAGGAAGTGTTATCACATGCGTGAAATTCAGTATAGCAGAGTGCCAGGTAAGGAAGAGGCACTTTTCAAACCTCCAGAAAAACCAAACAGGAGTAGAGACACTCTCGCGGCACCCGCTTTCACCACTGTGGGAACTACTCTCACTTAAAAGAGCAGTTTGCCACGTCCCTGCTTGCACCAGGAGAACACAAAGGCGCTCAAGTTGGCACTTCTCGAAAGACGCCGCGGCTCGGCATTGCAGCTATTTATAGCGAGCACGGTTCAAGGTGCATGCTGCTGCAGACAAGCCAACAGCTTGTTTTCGCGGTAATTGATCTCTACGGCGCGGATTATATAAACAGTTGTTTCTTGCTCATTTCCACTCCACTGGCATCTCCCATGATAAAAATGCACTTGTCAATACAGCAGCTGCTATCAAATGGCAGAACTGTTAGCAGCTGCAAGGTCTTCAACTGGGAACTCTAGGTGAGTTTTGTAAAGATGTTCAGAAAATACAGCTGCAAAGCCTTCGCGTGCAGCTGTACGCAGACACAGAAGAGAGCGGTAATCTCTTTCCACGCTATTCTTCTGCGGTTTAAAAAAACATAAAGCCAATTTTCTCAGTTTCGCTCACTATAAATCCTTGTTTAAGCATATCTGCACTAGTCTTTTTGAATATTTTGATGGCAAATTTGGTATCCAGATTCTGTTTTCAGAAAAGATGGTCTAATTTCTTTTACAGCTATTACTTCTACTACAATAGGTTGTTATTTTCTGTCAATCTATCCTTACCTTTCTGCATCTCTGCATAGAAGACACAGCTATATTGTGCCCTGGAAGCAAACACAGCGTGTCTGAAGCTGACCACCTCTCTCTTCTCAGTGCTGTAGGACTGTAACATATCGCTCTGCAGGGTTGCAAACCAGTCTGCCTTAAGCAGTCTTGTGCAGGACCAACCCCTGAATGTTGAGAGAAGCGTTTCACTTTTAAAGACGATGAAAAATCCACGCCGGCAGTGAGAAGACAAACCACCGCATGTGAGACAGCCGCCTTCTGGGGACTGCTGCTGCTCAGGCTCACAGCACCAGAACTAGCTGGTGTCCGGGCAGAGATCAACGGGTGAGGTGGTCAAAGGTACGCGATAACACAACTCACTACAGCAACAGCTCACGTTTAGTGCCGAAATAAATGTGCACAGACCAGAGCTAAATCTGCCTTTGCAATTAACACCAGTCCCCAAACAAAATGGAACGCAGATGACTCCCCTTTCCTCCCCAACCCCTTGAGGGAGAAGAAAAAAGTCTTCTTGCTCTTATTTATCACACCAAGCTCACCACAGAGCTGGCAGCTCCCTTTAGCACCACCGCCATCCTCACACGAGGAGCAGGACACAGGGCTGGAGGCACATCTCCTCCTGCACGCAACCCTACACCGCTCTCTTCAACAACGATATCGGAGCAAATGAAGGCTGGGAAGCTGCTATGGACAGGTAGAGAAGAAACAATCGAGTTGTTCACCACACGTGTGAGCGCTTTGTTTTATCTGGCATCAACCAGGGCACACCTCATCCCTTTTAGGTTAATCAGATTTTCAGAGCTTCATCTGAGCAGGACCCAAAAGCTGCAGTTTAACTCTATGGTATGAGGAGTGTCCCCTGCACAAAGATTCCTTATCACTTCTCCATTTTCAGATTGAATTACAGCTTGCAGAAGAGAACCATGGCTGGAACCTGGTTAGCTTACATTCAGAGCTTGGGGCCCTGAAACTTGCTTTCATCCACAAACAGAAGCCACTAGAAAAGAGAAAAAAAGAAAAAACAAACCACCAAAAACCAAAGAAACACCAAACCTTTGTTTTCCCATCAGTGATTTACCCAGTTTCATTTTGCTAGCTGTGCACTGCAAAAATCAATGCTTACCTAAAGAGCTGCCTGCCTGTTGAGCAATACGGTCTATAGCTCTGCTGCAACTGAAGCTGAGCGCGCGGGACGACACACTCAGAAATACCCCCTCTCCTCAAGAGTCCCCCCCAGTTCAGCTCGAATAACTCAACTCTGCTTTCCAAGACTACAAAAGGGAAGTGCAGAATACACCTACTGCAGAGCCAACTGCAATAAACACAAACCGCTGCACCCCACTGTTCAGCTCTGCTTTTAGTAACTCGTTTCTCTACGTTTATGGACTAGCCTCGAGGTCCTTAACTGCAAACATCCATTTTGTGATAAGCATGCACATCACGCCTGTCCCCGGCACCAAGTCCACGGGCCCTTTGCAGAGCTCCTCGGAGGAAAGAGGTGAGAAGCCCATGGACATCACTGCTCAAGAATGACGCTGCGGAGAGAAACAGCTGAACCTCCTTTCTTTGCTACGTCTGGAGGCTGGAAGTCCATCCCACAGAGTTAAATCAAGTCCTGGCTCTATCCTGCAACAGCACTGCTGATTGAGATGTTTATCGCATAGAGCTTTTAAAGGATTCATACAGAAACAGTAGCAAACAACCAAATGCAAAGCTTAACACTGGCTGTTGCTAGAGAAAATTCACCTCCTCAAGTCGAGGCAGCAGTGTGCTACATTAGCTTAGCGGAGGAAAAAAAATTTGGAGGGTCTCTTGCAATTAGTTCAAATGTAAACACCTTCCAACAGAAGCTTCTTCCAAGATGCCATGTGGAAAGCACAGCTGAATTGCAAGGCCATGCTCCATGGAGAAGACGACAGGTCAGAGGTCTAACGCCCAAACCCACTGTCAGTAGTGTCAGATTTACACCACAGTGCCTTTGAACAGATGAGTGAAGAACACCATTTTACAGGGACCATGTGATTGCTTAAACATTCATAAATCCCCCATAAAAGCTGGAGGCTATTTTTCATCAATTTTAAACACAATAACTAAACTAAGGGCATTGCGTTAGTCAGGAACATACATTCGCTCTCCTGATGATGTCTTTTGGGGTCCACAAGGTTCTCATCTGAGCATTTGCTTTAAAACCTACAGGAGCTTAACTGACCAGCCAGCACTAAAACAGCAGGCCTACTTGAACAGAAATACCTAAATACCCATTATTACACCCTCTGAGCCTGAAAGCCACCTTCCCAAAGAGTCATAAACCACTCGACCTCCAAACTAATGCAGACTCCACAAAGGTTTTGCTGCAGCCTCAGCAGGCGAGAACTCATTCGCCTCTTCACAGCCCGTATCTGAACAAGAAGTACCCAGGAGGCTTTTTTTCCTTTACGTAGAAAAGGAGCAAGCTAAAGTCAGCCCCGGCTGATTGTATGCAAAGTATCTGCGTGTAAAGGAGCTATTCTGTTTAAGCAGCGTTGTCCCTGCACATGTCGCTGCCGGCTGCTGTCTCCCCCTGAGCAAACAGGGTACGGAGACAAGATGCTCGTTTCTGCACAGGAGGTGCATACCTGCATTTGTATATATGTGCATATATGCATGTTCAATATGTATTTTGTATATAGAAGTAGTAGTAACAGCAGTAGTAATTCCCATTTATCACGATAAACCCCATTAGCCACTGATACTGCTTCAATTCAGACAGACCCTTGTATTTGCCAAACAGCTTGCACAGACACCAACAAACCGTTATACTCCACATCCTTTCCCCGGTACCTGCCCCGAAATGCTGCTGCAGGGAGCTCCCAACTGCCGAGGCCCCTGAGCTCAGCAGCAGAGAAGACAGCGCTGCCTTCGCCTGCACCGTGTTGGCGTTTGGAAGGCGCTCTTCGCATCCATCACAGCAAGGTGGTGTTTCCCCCCCTCCTCCCGTAAATGATGAAAGGTTCATTTATTCAGGAACCGACTACAGTGGTTCTCTAGCTTACCTGGGAAAGCTTCCCATTCACCACAGGCGAGCGGAGTTTTCAAGACATGAATGTCTGTTTTATGAACATCTGCACTCCATGAATGCTCAGAGTAAGAAATTTATAAATGCGATGATTGTGCACACGGGCAATACATTATATCTCTAAGGAAAAAAACATGAGATGCAAAACAGTACAAAAGCCTAAACCAGCACTGTTCCAAGGTAATACTACTTCATCTTCTAAAATTCACAGGAGAATATCCCTAGCTACTCCCTCCTTATGACATCCCTCCAATACGCTCTCTAAATATACATCACAGTCCAAAAATCACCACGTTCCAGGTGTGCCACAGATATCCAAAGCACAGACTACAGCCCCACCTTGTGCAAGCCCGTCCCATGCCGAGTAACTAACCACAAGGCACAAAAGGTCCTCAAGTGAAAGATGTGCAGTACAGGAAGCCCTGTATCCTTAATAGCCATCCAGAATATGCAGTCCCAATCCCTTCTTCACCAAGATAAACATTTCCCACATTTCCCACTGTGCTAATCTGCCTAATACCCCCAAAATGGTGTACTATTGACTTATGTTACAGCCTTCATCCAGACACTTATCAGGGAAGATACTAGAAAAGCTGGATTTTGGGGGGAAGGTGGTGAGGGGATGAAAGCAAACCCCTCCCCAGCATGGATGCTACGGGACAGCAGTTCCTCTGAGCTCCCTCATTTTTTTAGGGGAAGATTACAAAGCTTTAGAAACCAGCAGCTGCCTCGGGGTGAGATGCGAAATGATCAGCTTGACTCCATGCCATGCTTCAGCTCACAGAGAAAACATCATTTTTAGCAGTGGCAGCAAGCCTGCAGGTGAGTGCAGGTTAAAGAATTGCTATTTGGAAAAAAATCCCCAAACATATAAGGGTTAGCAGCAGAGATAATGGCATTTTGCTCAGCAGGTTTCATCCACTATGAAATTTGGGGGAAATATTCCACAAGCACATTATCCACTGTCTGAAACTAGCACCAAAATGTACTCCTCTACCGGCAGGCTCTGTTTACAGGACATTAGTTAGTATTCCTCTCCCTCCTGCCAAAGGATAAGGGCCAGGTAAAAGCTATGCAAAAGTCAGTGCGATTAATCCGCTAACTCTGATTCAGTGCCCATCACGTAGGAGTGAAACAGTTAATTTCACAGCTTCAGAAGACAGCAACAAATTTCATGCCTTCCTGAAGCGAGCAGACATCAACTACCCCCTCCCCTGTAGGGCTGGAAAGGCTTACGGATTTAAACCCGCGTTTCATGTGAAAATAGACTGCTGCAGCACTGTAATAGTTTGATAAATTGACAAAGTCTACAAGTTAATTTGTATCGGCCTTTAAATCAAGACAGTTTCTAGTGGGTTTCCTTTATTATTGTCTCAGTGTCAAGGACAAATTAAAAATTACTACAAAGATGCCAAGTGCATCCCCGTAACAACAAGCATCTTTGAGATTCACCACCACCGATATCTTTGTGTTTCCACAGCGCAGCTCACACACACGTAGGCAAAGGACACATATGCAAGTCCAAATAATATCATCACCTTACAATTACGCATACAGGAAAGCTTCTTCTGTCCATGGGATCTTTTAGCTGCTGCCTGTGGACATGGGCTTTCTCCTGAGGCTGTCCAGAAGAGGGCAAGAGACTGACAGCCAGAGCTGGAGACCGACTGCTGCAAAAATTAATGCTCTCCTTAAAGTCTGAGTAGGCAGAACCTGACAGTCCTTAAGTACCATCCACCGGAGACATCGGCTTTAAAAAATTGTCTCTCTTGGATCAGCAGTTTGAGTTAACAGCTCCCTTCAATAGCAATCCACAAAGCAGTCCCCCCTCGACTTTTTTTTCTTAAGTCCAGCCACAATTTTCCCTTGAAGGCCAAGACTTACAAAAGCAGATAACAAACATACATCCTCATTATTATAGCAGCTGATTCGACACTACTTTAAAGAAGTAAAATTCTATGCATTTCCTTGAATTTTTAACAAATCCTTTATAACTTTTTTAATATAAGTTTAAGTCTCCTTTTATTTTGCAAAAGGTTAGATCGTATATGATAAAAACAGATATTGTGATAGGATAAATAAAAAGGACAGAAAACCAGCCGACTATATCGGATCAAATGCATCCCCTCAAATTGCACTTTCTTGCCTGTTTTCACTGGAGTTTGTATATTCTTGTGTGCAAAACACATGGTACGCCTTGGCTGGTTTGGGAGGGGAAAAATTCATTCTGAACGACAGTACCACTATGACAGTTCACCCTGTATGAACTAACAGCAGGAGGTGCGTTGAATCCTTCACCCTACAGTTCTGTAGGGCATCACCCTACAGAAAGGTAATGCCAAAAAAAACCCAGCAAATATTAAGACACTACTGAATTAACACTTCCAGTTAGAAAGAGCAAGGTTTGGGGAAGCTGTGATAAGATGGAGGGGTTTTCTCTCTGCTTTCACCAGCACCTTGCTCCCCAGGCAGCTCACCTGCTACAGCTGGACAACTCCAAGCCCTGCGAAGCTCTGCAACACAAGGTGGTGCTGGGACTCTTTTCCGGATGGGGAGCAAGGGACTCTTCCTAGACTTGCTCCCTTTGGGATTAGGATTATACCAGCCAGACACTGGGAAAGTGGTGTTCGTGTTTTACAGGATGGGCAGATACAGGCCTGATGGACAGAGCTGATATGGGGGCTGCACAGTCACTTGATGAACTGCGTGATTATGGGCTGGGGTGGGATGGACATAAGAGGACAGCTTCCGAATTTAAAGCCTGGAGCACTGGGAGAAGTTGCACCACAGCTAACAACAGCACATGCAGTTGAGACCAAACCCATGTGACCTCCAGAAATGTGGGAAATTCTTCCGAGTTGTGCCTTCATCCCACCCAGCTGCAAGATCAAAAAGCAAACCCTCCATATAACAAAATCCTTATACCAAAGGATGAAACTGGTGATGAACTTTTTGGAGCCTAAACCACAAGCCTTGCACTTCTCAGGGTGGGCCTACATGAGAGCCCAACCTATGAGCTGCTGCCTAATACAGTTACAGTACCAAAAACCTGGAGACCTGGAACCTCCATTTCTTTTGAGCTTCAACTAACCACCCTATCCCAAGTTTCCACACTAAGAGCATTTTTTACCGTTAGCTTTTCTTGTGGACAGGAAGAAAGGAAGGTATTGATGTTTCCTCTCTATTTTCTACACTCATGTCAGCAAGAAGACAGCCCTGTGGGGCGCAATATTGCATTTTGTTTGCAACAGCTCTCACCTACAGATTTGCCAGGGCAAGTACACAAGCTATGACGTTAAGATCAAGACCTGTACAGGAAAACTTATTGCACTCCCCTTTAAGGAGGATTGTCTGCTGGAACTGGGATGGCTTTTTCCTCTACCTGCCAAAGGATACAGGACTCCTGCAGTAACCACTGAAGTCATGCATGCAACTACGCCCTGACCCTGCACGCCTGACTGTAAGGAGGTACCAGAGCTTACAGAGAAGGAGCAAGCAGGGCCAGCCATGAACTCCCGCCACCCAGGCAGAGACCGAGCACAGCGACCCAGCTTGGGACACGAGGACACCATGTTAGCAGGTCAGCACAGCCCCCAGGCCATGCCTGCAAGCTCCTTATCCCTCAGCGGGTACCACTGCATCAGCCCAAGCTGCGTCCTTTGGAGAACTGACCTAGCTCTGGACTAGGAAGTTGTCAAGACCACTGAAGCAGCAGCTCTGCAAAACAGATAAAGCCAGTTAGACATCTAATGGCTCTCCAGGTAAAATGTTTCAGGTGTGTGCTAATGGGCTAATCTGAGCATGAGAGCAGAACTTGTTTTGTAATACCAGCAACTCAATTCTTTGGCATTAGCTTGTTTCTTTAATGTTTCTTTAGAATATCAGAAGCTTTAGCATCTCTAGAAGTAGCTTAAACTTTTCCATAAAAGTCAACCTAAGTACAAGACTGGTACGAGGTTCAAAGACATAAAAACTGCAAGGTGGACTTTCTTCAACTTGTTCGATGCAAATCATTTAAGACGTGCTTGAAAACATGATTTGGTGGCTGGGGGTGGGTGGGTATGGGGTTTTTCTGCAGACACAAACTCCCATGAGTTTGCTGATCAACACAGTCCCAACAGATCCTACACTCCCCTGGTACATGAACCCATCCAGCATTTTAACTCATGCCAATGTTTTGGTTGCCCTATACTTAGCATGATTAAGAAAACACACCTTTGCAATGCAGCAGCCTCCCTCTCAGCCATGCTGCATATTCAAGTCAGCACTGCGGGGCAGGTTCTCTCTCATAGCCATAAGATTTTAAGCATCTTTCAGGCCGTATTTAGGGAATTTAGGAGGATGTGTTGCAGCTTCAGGGTTTTGTTGATCAGGTAAAGCATTTAAGGACTTTGAGTCCAGTCAGTTTGACTTATTACCTCCACATCCTCAACACCTCTTCTCTATGAGCTACTCCTGCTTGCACATAAATACATGCAAAAACCCCAAACCAGCCAGTGAAAACAAAACCAGGACCAGAGTTGCACTCCTTGTGTTTCAAACAGCAAAACCAGAATTCCCATAGAAAAGGTTAAATCTTTCCAAAGGGTTTAGATTCAAATCTGCCCAAGTACTTCAAAAGTGACACGGGGGGGGGGGCGGGCAACAGGGGAATAGTCAGCTTTTCTTAGACAGGTTTGTGTATTTGCAAAACAAACAAAAAAACCCCACCAAAGCAAAAACCCTAAACAAAATCAAGAACTCACTCTGCTAAAAGGCCTGCGTATTGAGCTCAGCGAGATTCTTATAGTTCGCATAGCTCCCTTACATAGCAGCATGACAAAGCAAGAGCCAAGTTCCATACAGATACACGACAGTTACACTGGCAATACACATTGCTACTAATGGAACAACTTAAAAGAGAAGTATTGCTTCTCTGCCCTTTCATGTCAACTGCATGTATGTCCCCAAAAAGTTACTTTTGGGAAACCCCAAGCTCCAGGAACCAGATTTAGATACCAGTGCTTCTGCAAAACTATCTAGTGATTTCTGCTACTGTTACAAACAGTGGGATTTGGTGCCACGGAAACCTTAAGTGTTGCTTTGAGGAGAGGGGAGAGAGGCTCTGAGAAGCTCTGGCAGCTGAATATCCAAGTGATATTTGACAGATCAACAGCTTTATGTTTGGCCTCCCTATAAAAAGAGATTTTTAACTTTGCAATAATTAAAGCTAAAAAAAAAAAAATCATCTGTGTGAATTACGGCAACTACTCTGAATAAAAACGTGAAATGATAAATGCAGACAAATACAGGTGCTACACTCAAAACCATGCTGATCTGAAACTGCTCACTGCTTTTCATTTGTATTTCACATTTGCAGAATGCATTTTCTGCAATTCTTATTTGTAGAATATCCATTACCTGTCTATTAATGAAATCACCCAGTAAGGACCCATATATGCTCATACCTTATGTTCTACCTCTCTAAGTGCAAGTCAAATTCAGCATTGCTCTACCAGCGTGCTTCTCCACCAAGCCAGCATCCTACTGTCTGGACCTTCATGGCAACATAAATACCCAAAACTCTATCCTCCAACACATAAAAAAATCCCTGCTGCCATCCCAATATAAAAATCAAACAGTAGGAGAGAAAGCCAGACGTCAAGAATACTAAGGGCAAGGACACAACTTGAGCAGAGATGTTCCTCGTTTCCCTCACGGTGGACAGCAATATCCCCGTTTGTGTAAATACAGCCTTAGTCAACAGGGTGACAAATCCGTACACAGATAAATGTCACATACTGACGTCAGTGCCAGAGCAACCTAACCAAAGTACAGCCTTCACCTATTTTTAAACCCTAGTTAAAGTATTCTTCTTTAAAAAAAAAAAAACCACACACAACAAAAGATATCACTAAAACTCATCTTTTAAAAAAAATCCCTTTAAATAATTCTATATAGCAGTAAAACAGAGCTGAAGTATTTATTTCTCTCTGGAGCTGCAGACATAAAAAGGAAGCTATACCCAACCCCGAAACTAGTTGTTCTGTCCAATGCGTCACTGCACTAGAAAGCAGAAGATAAGGATTTGGGAAAGCGTACACATCAGATTGGCACTAGCGTTTGTATTGGAAATTTACCCAGACAGGTTAAAAATAACACCGCGAAAATTCGCAGCCATGCTGAAGGTCGCTTTCAGCAGAGCTGCTGTTTTTATAGTAAGAGCTCCTGGCGACATGTGACTCACTATTGCTAGTATTTTTGTCCCCAGAAAACACGCTGCACAATCAGGTTCCCTTGGCCGAGAATTAAGGTCACGGAGGCTGGTCACAACCAACATGGCAGTGCCACAGCAGAGAAATCAAGCCCAACACCTACTTGATTGACTTGTTTTCCTTCTTAAAACTAATCCTCCACTGACTTACATTGAAAAAAGTCACTTCTGTCTACCAGTGCACTCTGGCCAACATTCCCGTTATGCATTTCCATGGTTTTAAGCCCCATTACCACAGGGTCCAGTTTCAATAACGTGAGAGCCAGCGTGGCGCGAGAAGTGTTTACGTGGACCGAGCCGCAGAGCTTCCCAGTCTTCTGGCCTTGCAGAGCACCACCGTAGAGAGAAGAGCATCGTTGCCTTCAGAAAGGTGCCTTTGTAAGCAAGCTGGCCAAACGTCCATGACAACTAACCTGAAGGGATGTTCTCCATGGTGACCCTGGGGACTCAGGCTGGGCTCCACGGTCTCTGTTTAGAAAGGAAACGATTCCAACTGGGAACACCTGATGCTGCCTTCAGCTCTGGCTTCACTGCCATCTCAGGGACTTCACAGGTGCAAGAGGCCTTGCTGCTTCCTTGCAATTGTAAAGTTTTCTATAAATGCTTCATGTGGGAGGAAAGGAAGTGTCTTCAATAGTTAAATCTTCAATTTAGGGGAATGGACTCTATCATGAAGCTTCGTCCTTGCTGGAGGCAACAGCAGGAGACAACTGGCCAAAGGACAGGAGAGAAAAGGCAGGCCATACAAAGTTACAATACAATCCACGCTGCAAATTAGTATTTCAAGGTTGAATCTAAATACTCAGATCAGAATCAAGTTACAGGAGGAAACCACCAAATACCTTTTAACAGCCAAGTCACTGTTCCCATCAGAACTTTTTCAGAGGATTTTGCATTTCTTTTCTTGAAGAGCATATGAGAAACACAGATCATTTTTCACATTTTCATCCCATCCAGCCTCCTTTCCTTAATGTTTGCCACCTTCCCTACAAGCCATGTTCAGTACAGACTCAACACAGGATAAAGCTTGAGCATGTATTTCTATAGGGGTAATTGGAACCTAAGAGAAACTACACCCAGTGCTGAAGTCCCTTCTGTCCTTCTCTCTAGCAGTCCAGGCACAGCGCTCGTTACCAAGGCTCATCACCACTTCACGTGGTAACGCTCTCGTTTTCAAAAGATTGCTTGCTCACCCTCCAGCAACTTGCAGAGCACTAGCTACAAAAGCCTTGTGCCCCAAGACGAAGCCCATCTTGCTACTGGTTTTCCAGGAATAGAATCCCCTATTTTGTTTTCTGTGGGTAGCTTGTTCACAAATATTAACAACTTCTTCACACGTGAGCTTACATCCCTTGTCACTGGGACTTGCCGAAGTCATTACTTGGTGTTAGTAGAGCTGAGCAGTAACCACATATAATGAGCCCAAGTCCTCTTTCCAGGCTGTCCTTGAAAGGAGAGGTGGTACGGATTGGATGCTATTTGTAACGGCTAGCAGCAAGTGTTCATATTGATCTCTTATCTTCGTTCTTTGCTGGGTTTTAAAGGAAGAAACGTACTGTTTAAAAGGAGCAAGAATCTTTAATTCATTGCCAGCACTTCCTTCAGCTGGAACATACAACTGATTTAAGAGTTTCTTGAAGTTATCTGTACTTAACAGATTAACGAAGATACCAGCTTCATGAAAGATTTCTGCCTTCTTATTCCTTGCAGAGACACAGAAAGCAAAGGCCTGTTTAGCGTTTAAGGTGCGCTACGCAGCAGCCACCCAGTAAAAAGCTGTCAGTGCAGAACAGAAATACTTTTATTCAGTGGAACATTAAAGTTTCATCCGTAACATACTCGCAGCCATCAGTGAAACAACGCACGGAGGGGAGCCATAAATCAGTGGTGCCAGACCCAGCCCACAGGACACATCTGGGATGCCTGACGTGGCTCCCGGCACCCTCCGGCTTCCACGGAAAAATTGCATCTCCAGCCCCCGCGGCCTCCTCCAAGCATGAACTCCACCACCAAGGTACTGCTGGCTTCTGAGCTTAACTGGACAGGGTGCTACAGAAGGGAAAAAATAAGTCTTCAGCAAGAAAAAACCAAGGAGGTTAAAAAACAAGAGAGAAGGAAGGAGGAAAACTAAAATCAGCTACCACTCGGTGAGATCATATACATATGCCTTGACTTGTGGAGATGCATATGAAGATGAAGATAGATGTTTATCGATTCTCTCTCAACCCAGGGGTTGCCTTATTCAATGGAAGACAGCAGAGATAAACCTCTTGGATAAACTAGCCGAGGAAGAATCCATTTCTCCAACAGAAAGGATCAATGATTATCCATTTTCCCTTTTATCCTCCTAGTCACACAGCAAATTTGAGAAAACAAGCTAACCGCAGCTCCCATCTGCTCTCCTCCCAGACGTTTCTTCAGCTAAAGAATCCACGGCAGAGTCTGCACCAAACCTGTTTTGATAGGATTTTCTTACAAAACTTAATCAAGCATGGTAAGTAAAGCAGCTTCACTTTGAATGCTAAATTTAGTGCAAGTCTGCAGCTTGACCATATAACCCACAGAGCCGGACAGGCAGAGGTAGTCTCCCGGGACTAAGCAGTTTTGTCCAGCTCATTTTAAATTGGAAATACGCTAGCTCCCAGATCTGGAGTAGCACACAGACCTTAATTACATGAAAGAACACAAGTACTGAATAACAAAGTCTTTAAGCAAGAACCATGCTGAGAGTTCTGAAGTCCCCTGCAGCACTTTCCCAACCCCCCAACAAATAAAACTCCGTATTGGGGGGGCGGGGGGGGGGAATACAAAGTACATTTACTGTAATACTCGCAGATGAAAAATTGTAATTGCTCTGCCTTGACATCTGGTTTCTATTTCGCTTCCATTATATCAGATTACATAACAAACAGATGATGCACTAGAGCTACAGAATTCTTCTGCAAGTCTTGTGCAGATTTGGTGTTTACATTCTTGTTCATAAAAATTTAAGCTATGCCACACACAGAGGCGTGTTTGAAGCAGACAAAGGCATCAAAGACAAATGAGCAGTTTTCAAAGGAAAAAGTAAGACTAATTTAGGGGGGGGGTTAAATCCATATAGAAAATCCTGCATTTCACAATTCAGTTCAGAAATTGAATCCACACATAACAGCACTTGCAGCTGTGCAGACAAAGTTTATAGGAACAAGCCACAGGGAACACACAAGTTTACACCCTGGTGAAACACTTAGGTAAGCAAGTGCCAAATTTAATGATGCAAACACAAATTCCACCCTGCCCTGTCACAGTATTGTTATCTAATGAAATGCAACTCCACATCACTCGTGTCCCCCCTCCATTTTCTAACTTGGGTCTGTAAAATATTTTGGGATTATTTTTTTTTTCCCCCTCAGACAATGGTACTTTTAAGTCACTTCTGCTGTCATGGTGATTCAGAGTCTTAAGAGCATATGGCAAATATGTTTAACTTTCAAAATCAGACATCTACTTTGCTGACCTTGTCCCTAGACACACATTATAAACTTTCTTCTGAGCCAACAGCACATCCTTCCTTCGCAGCAATTCAGGAAGTCATGCAGTTGTTATAAAAGCTGAGTCAGCTGAATACAGGTGATCTTCACATGACGGCGAGGTTTCAGTCTTGTCTTCGCTACACAAAACCTGTAGCGTACCGTATCAAAACACATTACAGATTTCTTTCCAGAGTGTGCCAGCACGTGCTTCCTTCCTCAAGACTGCAAGATGCAATGGAACAGTTGCATCCAAGTATACCGCATTTCAGAAACAGGACATAATAATAATGCAGTTGTGGAGTTAAGGTAATGTACAAGATCATCTCTGGAGCTTCTAAACCACATGCTCAAACATGCAGTTTTATCCCCCGTCCCCAGTTATCAGTTCGAATAAATCCCCCCTCCCCAAAACACAACACAGGAATGAACACCCCAAGAGCTACAAAATGCTGCAGCTTGTGATGGTCCTCTGCTTCTCTCTACAGGAGGCTCAAGTTTTATCTGGAACAATTCCGAATCATTTACAAATCCCACATTCACAGAAAATCGCATCCACAACATATTTTCCACAGTTAGAACATGCAGCAAGTGACCCCAAACTTACCCCCAGGCTTCCCACTGCACATTTAAGTTGTCAGCCCAGCCTTCTTTTCCTGCACCTTTTGCACATGTTTGTGCCCTGCAAAGCGCAGACAGAGCATCTGGGCCAGCAAAAGCATTCAGGTTCTCAGGCACCATAATGGCAAGAATTATATACTCATCCAATATATTATATTACATTACTCTACTCATCTTGGGTTCTCTGTTTTGTTTCTCAGCAGCCCTAAACATCTCCTGCTGCTCACTATCAGGCCGGACTCTGGACTAGACATGCCTTCAGCCTGCTCAAGTACAACACTCTCTAATTGGATTATAGCTTCAGTAAAGACCAATTCCAATAGGGACTTTCCCATTTTGGCCCACAGCAACCTCATCACCACAAGTTGTTTTTAAAAGAAGCAAACATGGGACCCACTCTGCACAGGAAGAATAAAAGAGGTAGAGTAACAATCACTACAATTTCAGGGTGTAAATTTTGTCCTGTAAGGGGACCAACAGGTGTCATATGGAGAAAAGGAGGCCTAACGCACAGCATGGGTCGCATAAATCCAGACATATACTCCCATCATGCAGCCTTTAAGTGTGTATCATGCACAACCACTTATAAGAACTAATCATCATTTTTCTCTGCACAACCCACTCACAGGAAGTTTTGCAGGATGCATATCCCTTTGATACCTAAAGATTTCAGTGAATCACGTTGCAAGCAACTCCTCTTTCATACACCCTCCTAAAAAGGGGTTCAAGCAAATGCCAGTGACTGACTCCTTCACACGCTTATCTACAGTCAGGCTTGCAGGCATCTAACGTTGCTTTTAGTAGAAACAGAACAAATGTCAGTTTTAATCATTAGAACTGACAAAAACTTTCTAAAAAGAAAAGATTTTCTGTACTCCGTCTCTGCCAAAACAGCTTGGTATCTACAGGTCCTAAGAGCCAACAGGTAGCCCAGACATCTGAACTGAACCAACAAGAGCGGCTAGAAGATACCTGTGCCTTGTTTAGGAAACGCCTGGCAAGACTCCCTGCAGATGGGACCTCTCCAAGCAGGAGGTTAGTGACATTTAAGTTGGAGCCAAATATGAAAATAATAAAAGCATTGACGGATATCACCTTAATGCTTTCCAATTTCCAAAGGCCAGTTATCGGCTTTTCTCCCTGCCTTCTCTTTACATAAATCTGCACACATTTACATTACGCGGTGCGCAGATGATACCAGAAATATTGAAGGCACTAGTCATGGGCAGACAAGTGGAAAAATACTCCAAAATACCATAGTTTTCAAGAAGCCTATCCCTCAGGTACTACAAGTATCTGCTGCCAGCTCTGGCAAACACAAAACCAAAAAGGGTATTTTGCCAGTGAAAGAGAATCACTTCTGGCCATGTCTTAACAAGTTTATCATTAAGTACCAAGCAAGCAATTAATAGTATTAATCTCAGAACAAAAAGACAGTACTAGGTGTATTCCACTTCTTACCATGAGGTGCTTTCTCCCTCTGAACATTTCCGCACGGGACTAGGTTCTTAACAAGCCCAGGAACAAGTCCTCAGAGCAGCGGCTTAGGGGAAGAGGGAAAGGAAAAGGGGAAGGAAAAAAAAAAAAAGAAGGAAAAGAAAAAGCAATGCTACCTCCCATTACAAAACACCAAACACTAAAATATTTAAGGTCTCCGAAGGAGGTTCCATGAAAAGAAAGCACAGATGCATCAGCCCAGAGGAAAATGGCAAGCAGCAGAGGCAGAGCTGCTCTAGCCAACAGCCTCTGTGCTGTTCGGAGGAGACTACAAGGGACAGCAGTTCCTCACTCCAGCACGCAGTCTATACCTACCCTGAGCTACCCTCACTTTGCTGTTATTCTTGAGGCATCCAAATTAATGTATTTATTCTTCCGTTTCACCTTCAAAAGATCTTCAGATGTCCATCTATTAAAACACATCAGGCTTGCATTACATGCCTAAAACAATTTAGCTGCAAGAGCTTTCTTACAAATCTCAGAAATCCTAGCCGTTGGGTGTATTACTCAAAGGTAGCCTGTTTTTTTGGTAGTTCGGCAAGGCAGAATTTGTAATCAGGGTAAAAATCTGTTATTAGACTAGGAAAAAGTTAACAACCAGTTCTCAATACCCTGTGTCAGCAAGGAAAGCTGCATTTACACCAGCCACTACTTCGACTGCGAAACCCGCAACGGATCCAGCTTTCCTGTCTGTGAAACATTCACACTAAAGACAGAAACACACAATGCACTCCCGGGGGAAGCAGTCGTATTGGCAAGAGGGCAACTACCTGCTAGCCAAAAGGAGAAACAGCTTCACATTTCGGCGTGGATAAACTCACACTTAATTTGACTCACTTCAGTCATCCTCCAGCTGAACTCTTGCTTGTGCTACCTTAACTCACTCCCAGTAAGAGACGGTGCCTACATCATCTCCTGGCCCATGCTGACAAGATGTTTATAGCTGGCGAAGAAGTTCAAAGCAGTGGACTGTTCTTTGAATACCTCCTCCTGCTGATGGGGGCGGGGGGGAGGGGGGGGACAGGCAGCAAAGGGGTCCTCTCCAAAAAATCAGCACACAGCTGTAGTCATAACAAGTCCTCGAGCACACCAAGAGCAGAACAGTGAACTCCACAGGGAGGACGAAGGATGCAGAGAGAGTCTTAATTTTATGCTTCCCGACATTTTTATTTAGAGCAACATGTGACAGTGTGAGAAAGAGGGCTACATGGCTCTGCCTTTCTCGGAGGCCAAGATGAAAAAGCTGTTTCTTCAGCACCAAGATTTTAAGTGCTTATTCATTCCTGCTTGTCATCTGTAAGCAAACTACTCCTCCATTCATTACAGACTGGCAGAATGCAAAGGCGTAGTGCAGAAGCCTTCACTTTTACTATTATAAATGATGCTATTTTTGCCTTTAAGCCGCCAGTATCACAAATCACACACCCTTCACATGCATCACCCCCAGCTCCCTCCACTCAGCTATTGTGTCTTCCAGAGCTGTAGGTGTTTTCCTCCTGTAGCTTTACCTGCTGAGAGCAATCAGGAGCGAGTTGTGACATCTGGCTGCTCCGCTACGGTGCGGCAGCATTGCGAAGAATTGCGTGTGTAAGGCTGTGTACAACTGCTTATTTATAGGACAGTCCAATTAATAAAGAGCTGCACACAGCCAGCAAACCACGGCTGACAACACAGCTGTCGCAAGGAGCGTCCAATTTGTGCTTAACCCCCCGAGCTTTCACCATGAACATCACCTTTCAACACCAAAGAACAAACTGCCAGGGCCGTTCACCATCAGACAATGCCAGACATCCGAAACCTCGGCACACATTGCATTTTCTGCCCTCTCATCTGTTTCCACCAGCAATAAGTTTTCCCTTCTGCTCAAATGCCAGACAAAACATCTTTAAGCTGCCAGCATGCTTCTCTGCTGGCACAGCCAAGGGCACTCTGCAAAGGTCAGTGGTTTGAAGAATCTGCGCAACGTATCAGAAAGCCCTACGAGCATGTGATGCTTGGAATGAGAGACTGATCCATAATTAGATGTTTCAGTGTTTGTTATCCTGGAAAGAGGTCCACAGCGGCATTTCACGAGTCCAAGACCGGGAAGAAAAAAAACCCACACAGTTGAATTTATTTTCTCAGCATCTAAAAAAGGGCTCGAGCTGCAACTACAATTTGGAGACCAGCAACGGTGCATGCAGCCCAGAATTCGCTAGCGGAGGCAGGGCTGCCTGCTTTAGTCGTGTTTAAGAGCCTTACGGCTCAAAGACCTCTGTCTGCATCTATCGCATGATTCAGGTTACGTGGAAGCTCCAAGTCAGAAAATTTCTAATTAAAGGAATCAGTGGGTGATCAGCAAAAGTGTCCAGCAGGCTCTGCTAGTTTCAATTTGGGAGGAGGAGGAGGAGAAACACCCTGGTCTGCATTTTCCTCCCCACATCTTCCCTCTGCACAAAGGTATCCTCTGTACAGCTTAGTCAGCAAAATTACTAACTTGGAAGTGGCAGAGTGGTAAATAAAGGGGATCTAAGCCAATAAATCACTTAAAATTTGCCAATACAAAGAATATATTAACAAACCACGATGTTATTAACAACTTGCAAATGTGACAAAAACAGTCAAGCTCGCAGACACGATGAAAATGCAGTCTTGCGGAAAACAGAAAAAAAAAATATTAAGAGAGTGAATACCGAGCATTCTGCCTCTTTCAAAATAAGAGCCAGTTACAATCTCACTGACAACAGTTTCTAAACACTACTTAACTTCTCCTTAGTGCAAAACAACTCCAGTTTAAGATATTGGGGGGGAAAAAAGCCACTACAGTTCAAAAGCAATAGGCCCACATTTGTTTCTTGCAAGAGGAAAAAAAGGAGTTTTCTAGTACAACAAAAGTAATCTTTCAACACAACTGTGTCTCATACTGTTGCTTGCTAAAGCCACAAATACGTATGTGTCTAAACCAACTACAAGCATAATAATTTCAATATAAAAAAAGTACTCTCCTGCCGCAGAGCTCTGTAGACTTCAGGACCTCGAAAAGCAAAACGAAAGACCGCACCACGCTCCTTTATGCCAGCCCTGCTCCCAGCTCACCTTTCCCAGGAGGAAGGGCTCGTCCCACAGCACCGCGGGCCAGCAGCGTCAGGCTCCCGCAGCGAAAGAAATCCAAGTCTTGCGACTGGCAGTTCCTGAACGACTGTTCTCCAGCCAGCCTCTCATGGAGAAAGCAGCTTCAACAGTAAAATACAAACCAAAATAAGCAGGAAAGAAGGAATTTTAGAGCCCATATGAAGCTATTTTAAAATTCCTTCCAGAAGGAAGGAAACTGATATGGTTTTAGGCTACAAGGGCCCCTTGCTCCTGCTAAAAGTCCCAATCAACATGTGGGCTGCTGTGTTCTGCCCTCCTCACAGCTCAATACTGAGGGTCTGACAGGCACTGTAGCCTTAACAGGACAACAGCAAGGCAAATAGGGACTGGCTTTGAACGAACGCATCTACTCAGTGGCAGTGTCATCCATCCTAACTGTGAGACCAACACACCCAGAGCAAATGCATTACTAACTCGTTGGCTAGGCAAAGGCTGCACTACGTGTGTCTAGTTTTAACTTGCTTATCCAGCCTTGGTCTTATCAAGGCTGGCGTTTCCCTAGATAGCGTCTAGCTGGCCAAAGCCAAAAAATTTACAAAAACGTTGCTAGATACATCCTGCCACACTGTGCATGCTGTGATGGGCACTACGAGCATACTGGATGCTCCAGGAATGAGCAGTGGTGAAGCTGATACCGCAGCAGCCGTTAGACAGGGCAGCAACTTCTCAGAGGTCACCTCTTGGGACTTCAGGCACAAAGGCAGTCAAAGAGACAACTCAACATGTAATGGTCAGCGCTGGGCACCTTCCATCCCTGCTCAAATGGCAGCCCAGAAAGCTCCCAGAACCAACCCTCACCTGTGTGGAGAGAAACCACCATGCCACATCCCAGCTTGATTAATGTGGGTGTTTAACCTCCAGCTCTTCAGTGACCAGTTCCCAGGGATAAGGAAAAGCAAAGCACACCTTAATTTAACACACAGCTTTACTCAGCAATTAGGAAGTCTGCCTTTAGCCCAACATCACTTATTGTCTATACCACACCACACTGATACCCCATTTATTTAAAGGTATGTCAGATACCTGAAACAGGGAAAAAGAGCGTATGTGTGATGAGCAGGCTACAACACCCTGATCCAGTATCAGGCTGCAGAAAAGCACAGACCTGAGCCAAACACAGCCCTAAGGAATAAACTTTCGCCAGCTCAGACGGGAGAAGGAGCCCAGACAGACAAGCGGCAACGCAGCAGTATCACGCATGCTAGCAAACAGGAGCTGACCTGTACTCGCTGCAGAGTTGGTATTTGAACCAAAAGATGACCCCATAGTCAGCTTCCACAAAAAATCCTTGACAAACTCAAGCTTTAGTAACCAAGGCAGAGTTAGGATAGACACACACACACACACACGAATACACATAACCCCGCATCCCTGAGCCAACTCCAGGCAGCCCTGTTGCTGTCTAACGGCATCATATACTCCTGAGCAGCCACTTTCTGCCAAGATCCTCCGATTCAGGCTAGGCACAGACTCTCACTACAGGAACGGCACAAAAGCATAAACACCACCAGCTGACTTTACAATTAAAAGAAGGAAGAGCACATGCGGTCTGTACACCAACACAGGTATGGGCAAGCAGCTGCCAAAAAGCTACGGTGACGTAACCACCACTGCCTCTTCCTGCAATGATCAACATCTTGTGGCTTCTCTGGCACCACCAGGCACATCTCAGATGTAAGAATAAACAAACTACACAGTGAAATATTTTTAAAGAAATATTTTCAAAGAAATATTTTCATTCTCAAGGCTCAAGCTTTAATAGGAAAAAAAGGGGGAAAGGTATTCTCTGCACTAAATTTGACCAAAACATGTAAATCTCTTACATGAATATTAGTTTACAACTAAAGAAAGGAGGAGGAGGAAGAGAAAGGGGAGACATTGATGCTGTAGCTCCAACACTCGGCATATGATGAAGGATCCTGTACTAGAAAATACAGAGCTTGTCAAATCCCTACTTCAGGCTGAGAACAAGCCACACTTTCCTTTCTGGCAACAAAGGCAACCTTAAGCAGAGTTTTCTCATCCAACAGACAGGGATTGTATCTCTGAAAGTATTTAAAGATACAAATCACATGAAGGCCTGTCCTTTCAGGCTTCCTCCTGCCTCCAGTAGGCTGACATATGCATTAGGATCAGAGTGTTTGTTTTTCAAAGGACAGAAAGAATATTTGCAGAAGTTTATTATGAAACAAACTGACAGCAGCTACAGCTGGTTTCTCAAAATTGGCAAAAATAACTTCAAAAGCTTTCACGCAGCAGTGGGATGCCTAGGAATTTTCCCCCACCCGTCCACCAGCAGTTTTTGTATTTAGATACAGATTAAGAGAATGAAAAAAGAAAATATATCTAAACCTTAGGAGTATTATTAACATGTCTCTGCCATTTGTCCATCAAGTCTGCTCAGCTACTCAATTTACAGGCAGGGGAACTGCGGGGGCATTGGTACAGTGATGCAAGTGGGAAGAGGAAGATGCTTCCAGAAGGATCAAACAGGCTGTTTCATCAAGGCATTCTCCAAGGAGAAACCGCTGGAGTCTTGGGGAGCCGGCAGGTTTTACCCCAACCTGTGATTCGCATTGACGAGCAGCTGCACATGTATCATTTCAGCCCCTTCAGCAGCTCCCTCAAGCTTCTCTCCAAGAATGAAAACACAGAAAGAAGCACGAGTCTGAAGTGTCAGACTGCAGCTACTCTGTGATGAAGGAAAAAAGTCTTTAAGTCCATCACTTATACAAATTTCTCTAGTGTGCCTTAATCAGCAGGACAACATTTCATAGTATTCAGTCATTTCAAACACCTCACGTTTTCGCTTTCCTCCTTTCCTTCTTTACTGAGAGTTGGGAGGAACACTGTCAATAAACCACTGACATTTTTTGCAATGGCTTTAGCGAGCTACTCCAGTAAAGAGGCAGCTCTGCTAGCCACTGCCATACGCTGACACCGAGCTGCAGGCGTCCACAGCACCCCACAAGCCAAGCGGCACAGCCTGGGTAATTCTGCCACTGCCATAGCCTGTCACGAGGCACACAGCAACATGTGGATGACATTTGGTACATCCTGGTTACCACCAATAGTGAACTTGCTGCAGAGAAGGATTTTATTTCACTCAGAGAGAGAAAAGAAAAAAAAAAAACACCAAACAAAACACAAACCCCAAACCCTGCACTGCTTTTTGCAATAGAAAAGCAACTTGAAAATGAGTATTTGCTTTACTGTTCAGTTGTACTTTTTTTTCTTCTTTTTTTTTAAATGAGAACAGACATGCAACTGGATCTCTTAACTGAAACAGGTATACAGATAGCGGTGACTGGCGTACTTGAAACATGCTGTCATCCTTGCAATTAAATTCAAGTTTTCTTCCTCCTACTTAATACAGACACTAACTACATTTCCCAAAAATTAAGCTCTACCTTATCTTTAAAATCTGCTAAGACATTTACCAGGTTTCTTACTTTCCATTTCTTGAAGCTTTCAGCACCCGGTTTGCACAACAACAGTTGTTCAAGCAAATGGCTTCGTAGAAAGTTTCTTTCATCCGATTGCCAGAACATGTAAAGATCAAATAACTGTTGCCCACTTACTTTGGGCAATTATCCCCAAAACATCCCATTCTTTTGTGCAATGCTATGCATATTCTCCCTGACAAAAGCAAGCACCAGTTCTGCTTTGCAGAATTACCAGAAGAAAAAAAGCAGTCTGAGCAACCAGCTCAAAAGCGAGCCTTCCCAAGTGACCAAAGGTGAAGAAGTGAAACGAGGTCTCGGACTCGCTCAGCAGCCTCCCCAAAGATGCGAGCACAAAGCAGGCACAGCCATGAACCATCGCAGACGCCCTTCTGAGCTCGGCTGCATCTCCAAAGTGACAACCCGCAGGTAGCGTTGGAGCAGAGGATTGCAGCAGCCGAGCTGTGAAACAACTGATACATACCAGGATAGCAAGAGGTAAGCAGGTGTGAGGAGCACCCAAGTCCACTGAAGAAAATCAGCAAAGCCTTGAGGACCCAGGTCACGCAGGCTGGTGATCTTCCTTTCGTAACTAGCACAAACATAACCCAAGCAACTGAGGTACAATGAGAAAGGCATTCAGCTTGCTCATAGCTATAGAAATGCACACATTTGTTCTAGTAAATAACACAAATGCACCTAAAAACGTTATCCTCTAAGACAGTTGTAAAACAATATCTTTCTATATAAAATAAAATTCCAGAACCTAAGAAGTTAACAGAGGGGAAAAGAAACCCAACTTGTAACCTGAAATGCAGCAGCTCTGATATCCCACCAAGCATGCACATCCCGCAGCACACTTGGACTTGACCACTTTGCAGCTGCAAAATTAGCAACCTCTGGCCTACTTTTGGGCATGTTAGAGTCCAACTGTATTTACGCTGACAGAGACAAGCAAAGGTTGTGACGATTTATTGACGCAAGCGCTATTTCATGCTCCAAGCCAGAAATTAATCAGTGGGAGGAGGATGAATTCTCTTTAAGCACCCGGTTAGAAAGTGCTTTGGTGAACTGCTAAAAACAACAAGCTGAGCTCTTGCACAACGATCAAAAAAAAAAAATTTAAAAGGACAATTTTACACAGCAGTTCCTTTAGAAAGATTTTGGAAATCACAAGAAGCCAGTGCCTGAACAGAACTATTATGCATACCTTTGCTCGCGAAAAAGAAAACATATGAGAAGACTAATCCAGAGCGTTCCCAAACTTTTGTCACAGAAACTGATGCTATGTTTGTTCCAATCACCCCATCTCAAACACATTTGGGGGAGGCAGAGGTGACAATTAAGGTATACTGACCCTGCAAGGTGGTTGTTGGCTCTACCTGCTGCAATTCTGGATACACAGGAGTAAACCAGAGGCAAAAATCCTATGACCTATTTGAAAAAACTACTGCACGAAGCTACACTTCAAAGAAAAAAACCAAGAATCTTTAAGGCAGACTGAATGAACAGCATCGCCCCTACCTGCCAAGAAGCCATCACGATAAACCTGTCAAGAGTTACGAGCCTGCAGAACAGGCCTTCCACCTGCTGGAAAGAAAAAAAAAAAAAAAGAAAAGAAAAAAAATCCAATGCCAATCAGATACTTGCTGCTGGCAGGGAACAGATGCCAAAGCCCTTCTTCTCAGTTTGTTAAGCTGTAAGGATCGCACGCCTTCTCCTGGCAAAGGTTGTATGAGACCAGTGGTACCTTATTTAGAATAAAGCAAGTACTTGAAAGTTTCAGAGATTTCTTCTAAAGTGACAGATGTCAAAGCTTCAATACTTGGATGGACTATCAGAGTTTGGTGTATGGGCTCTGGTCTTTTTATTCTCCTGGGTTATTTTTTTGACCGGAGAAGAGAAGGGGTATTAGCTTGGTCTAGTTCAGGCTTTCATGTCTTCCCACAAGAGCAGCTCAAGCATTTTATAGAACAGGAGCACACTAGTATGAAAAAAGTTTTAAACTAAGATGTTTCTTTTTAAAGCCAGCATAAAACAAAGGTCAACAATTAAAGGAGAGGGGGAAGTCTCTTTAACTAGAAAGCGCAAGTTTTGAATGCTGAAACAGAATAGCAAAAAATCCTTCTCAATGGATTATCTTAAAATCACCAGACTTTAAGGTTTTTCTGCCTGAACAATTGTCAATTGATCAAAAACACTGAAACCAACTTTACAGAAGTAGCAAAAAAAAAACCTGCCCTCCAATCTCTCAACAAATAAACCAGCCAAAGGGGGCATTACCGATCTCCCAGCTGCACCCATCTTGACTAGCTGTATATCTAAAGTAACCGCACGTACAAATAACTGCATTGATCTTGGTCTATTGATTAGAAGGTGAAACCTGACAGCAAAGAGTCATTACACAGCAGTTCATGGACAGCAACATCTATTAAAAAAGTCAAAATACACAATACAATAAGTACACTGCCAAGAGAGGCATCAAACCCCACACCCCCTCACCCCAATGCTCACGCTCCTTGCTATTACATAAAGCCTGATGGGGTTACACGCCTACAGCAGCCGCCTTTCAGGACAAAATGGTTACCTGAAGCCAAGGCTGGCAGTTCAAAGCTCACAAACTAGACCTCACTCCTATTACAATTTTCCCTGTAAAGCTATTTATGTGGTTTGGCAACATAACAGCTACAAACAAAATGAGTACACAGATTCTTGAATAGTGAAAGGGTCACGATTGATTTTTTTTTTTTTAATGATTTCTTTGAATTCATCTGTCATTTCTCCAACATCCTGATCCCAGCCCTACCACAGAGCACAGCTGTAGCACAGTGAGAGTTTGCAGTAATCCCCTCCATGGCAAGCAACTCTACCTCACCCATTGTTAGGAATTTCTCCTGGAGGAGAAGGTGGCACTGGCAAAATCCTACTTGCTCGTGTTCAAGTCAACAAGTATCAATACAGAAAGGAAGATTTTTGTTTTTTCAGTGCTGGGATTATTCAGCCCTTGGTACAACCAAAACAGCGCAAAACAGAACTGATGGAACCGTTTTGTACAACTTGTCTCCATCAGTATCCCAGTACCCACCTCTGGTGCTTACAGTGAAGAGCTCAGATGCCACCACTCCACTCCTCACTCAGTGGAAGGAAGCAGACCCTCAAAAACATCGATTTCAGCCTCACGAGTTCTGAAGCAGAGGGAGACAACACAACGCTCCTCACAGCAAGGTTCAACTGTGCAATTCCCTGCAAATGCCAGAGCTTAAGCAGCTTCCAAAAGCAACTGGGCAGATGCAGAAGCAGAAAAAGGACCAAGAAAGTAAAATTTTCCACATCCAGCCCCCAAAAACATCCGAGTCACACACAACTAGAAGTTGAGAGGGTATATTAACGGCTGTTGCCACAATCTTACCTGTTCTTACCCTCTTTTCCAGGCATCCACAGCCAGATGTGGTCAGGCTCCTGGACCGGGTCCCCCCAGGGCTGACCTTGCACAGTCATCCTTGCAGAATGTACTCAGACTTCACAACTCACGCCTTCAAAATAAACCTGATGTTGCTACATCAAAGTTGAGCAGACCAGATACAAACACTGGGAAGATTAAGTCTAGTCTGTGGATTCCCTGGCAAAGCCTGTGCTGCTGGGGTTCAAAGGAGGATTAACGATGCCCCACCAAACCCCACACGCACGCATGGGCTTCTGATAACACTCAGAAGAATTGGTGCCACCAGTGGTACCTTCAAGTTGAGTTTCTCCAGGGATGATGGCTGACAGGCAGACAGGGAAAGGCCTTCACAATCAGAAGGACATGTTGTACCACCGCTTAGGAAAATTAAATGACAACCAAAAAGAAGCAGCTTAGCAGTATTTTGTAAACAGATGTAGCTGCAGAACTTGTCAATACCAGTGTATTAACTAGCAAATATTCCCAGTTATGGTCTTGATATACAGACTCTCCCCTGGGGATGACAGTGGGGTGGGTGGGAAGTCAGCAACCCCATAACCTATGGAGCCAGGTGAATGCAGAAGATGGCTGTGCTGTAAGGTTCGCGAGCTGCAACAGCAGCTTTCCAGGGTATTGCTGGATCTGGTCTAGTCCTGAAGGGTTTTACAGACTACTTAATCTGGTTTTTAAGCATTAAAAAATTAAGCTTGAATCATGCTTGAAATTCAAGACAAATCTCTAACTTGTTACAGTCAGCACACATTTCTTTTGTTTGAAAGAAGATATTAAGTAATCTTGACCTAGTTCAGTTTTAAAGAGATCACAGGGAGACAGGAGGATCTCAAAAAAGCCCACGAGTATTTTTCTGTATGTAATTCAGCTTTCAATAGGTGCAAAGTTTAATATTAGCTTAATCCTTTTGAAAGGCTGAAAAATTGCTTCAACATTTCAGTATATCAGTCTATCAAGCATCATTTAGCCACACCGTTACAGTAGTTCCCGGGGGGGGGGGGGGGGGGGGGGGGGGCAGATATGGACACGATGGACGACACGGGACACCAAGACTATTTCAAAGCAAACAAGGGCACTGCAGGTAAAGCATCTGATTTTCCCAGTAACTAACGAAACAACAGTATTTTGATTTTGGTTATAGAAACAAAACGTTTACAAGATCTGCTGATACACTAATTTTAGTTTTCTTAAAGGAAGAATGAATTGTATGCCCCATTTCTCATTAGTTAGCACAAAGATGCTAACGGAGATTCGCTTCCCTGTTTTCTTCTTACAAGGAAGTCACTGGAGCCATGGCCCCTGCCCCAGCCAGCCTCTTGCTCTCAAACACCAATGGACAAGGGAAAGGAAAGCAAGTATAACGATTCAAGAAATGGGGGGGGAGAGAAGGGGCAGGAATAGAAAAGATGACACTCTGCACAAATGGCCACAGAGTGTCCATTCGGCCAGACCATCACAAGGGCAAAAAACCAAAGTGGATGCTGCAGTTTTACTCTGAAGCATGGCTGCAGAGAGGGTTAAACTCTGCTCATCCTATCTCAATAATTGTGCAACACTACCAGTTAATTAGTTAGATCAATTATTTGAGATCTAACCCCACTGAGCATCTTTGAAGTTCCTAAGTGCAAATTCATGAAAACTAGAAAACAGCCATATAAAGCTACCCTAAAGTCCATGCAGTGTTGTATTTCATAGGTGTTACCTACGAATAAGATCACACTCATTTATTTGTAATAATATATTTCTGTCATCACAGTTTGGCCAAGAAAAGTATTCCACACTTTACCCAGACTTTTGACCACTCCACTTGGTACCTCAAACTTCGCAGGTGTCAGTGCACTTCAAGGCCTTTCTTCCTTAGCAGACTAAATAGAAAATAACAAAGTGTGCAGGGAAATTCATGGTATATTGCAACCTATGGGGGGAAAGGGACTTGTCAAGCCTTTACTGAAGGATGGGAGAATTAACACGTCCACAATTTTTCCTTCTTCAGTCAGGCATCTGGTACACTCCATGTTCAGTCACTCCTGGCTATGTTCTGACTGTAAAGTCAGTTTCTACAGCTGTTAAGGGAGAAAAAAGAAAAAAAAAAAAAACAACTAAAAACTACACTAAAAGAAGAAACATCATTGCAATTGTTTCTCCACTCTTCTTCCCAACCCAACAATATGAAGACTTCTTAAAAAAAAAAATCTTCAAAAGCTTTTGACCAAGAGCTCTCCAAAGTAAGGCAATAGTTTTTCTTTCCAGTGAGGGTAAGCAGTACCCGTCAAAGCACAGGTAGCCAAATGGCCAAATTCCTAGACTTAAAGGATGAAAAATGCCATGTATGGCTGACATCCACCTGAGAATAAGTGGATTTTCTGCCCCTGCTCTTGAATTCACTTCCAGAATCAGTGGGATGACTGAAACGTTCCTTCAACATCAGCTCTGTCCTAATTGATCTGACCACATCAAAGGCACACAAACAAGCCTCATCAGTGTGAGAGCCTGGCGCGAAGACGACAAGCTGATTTAATTTAAAGTAAACGCTGAGAATATATTCCTTGTTACAGTCCAGTAACAAACTTAATCCGGGGAAGTATACATGAGATAAGATACAGGTCAAACAGAGGCTGACCAAAAGTGAATAACAAAAATGTAGTAACCGTATAGAAAAAGGTTTCTCTCCTTTCCAAGTGAGACGCAAGGTCCCAAGGACTATGTCAAACATTATCATCTGACTTTTAAAGCACAACCTCTTTTATATCCTTTTCCTACCCTGTACCTTGTTGAAAATAATTCAGAGTTCTCTGCCTCTCATAATAAGTAACTGCTTCTCATCCTTGCACTGCAGGACACATCACAGACTAAAAAACTTACTTTAGAAACAGGCTTTTAAAGAATTCCAAAGTGCAAGAACTGCATTTAAAGAAAAAGTAGAAATGAGAGGAATGTACTTAGCAGGGACACTGACCTAGAAGGAACTTCAACTTGAACCCCAAGTTGAAGCACAAAACAATTCTTCTCTTTTGAGGGTACAATAAAAGCCTTGTACAGAAAGTCTCAACTATTTGATGCTCCAGAAAGTGAAAACTTCACAGGTTTCATGGTAGGAGCCTTAAAACTTTCAAGGTCCTCAAAATGATACTGTTCTTCTTAGAGGAAATCCAGGACAGGCTCAACTTACACATATATAAGAATCAGAATGCAGGTGGAGTATGTATTCTGTCATAGGTTGAAGAAAGAAAAGTAAACAGAGACATGCCCAGTTCCCATCTGCAAGCATCTTCAGTTCTTCTAAGCAAAGCTTCTTACTGCCAGATCTTGTTGCTGAGTTTACTTCTCAACCAACCTCAAAGCCCTCCCCAAACCTGGGGGACCAGTCTGCTCAGGGCAACAGCTTCAAGGCAGAGCAGCAGCTCTTGCTACCGAGTTCCTACTCCACCTGCTCAACACTCACCCTACTGCTATAAAGGAGAGGCAGCAGCATCCCTTTAAGGAGTTCCTGTTACCTCTGCTGGGCCTGCCAAACAGTTGAACTTTTCCTCAAACCTTCAGCTTCCCATGAAGAACACACGCGGCAGTGTGGGAAGAGGACAGGTCTGGAGAAATCTTTGTATTTGCATGCAGAGAAAAGACAGCGTCCGAGATAATGAGGTGCTACCTATACTCACTACTAGTAGTGTTTTACTTGTAAACAGGAGCCTGAATGCCCAGTCTAGAATCATCCAGTCGAAATGAACTGGAGCACCAGACAGGTAGGGGGAAGCAGGGATACACTATGTCCAGATGCTCTTCCAGACAACAGCCACCAAGTATCAGCTGTGCCCCAGCCCTGCTAAAGGAGGACTGGAATTTACTCCTCGAGTCCTCATGTTTATTGAAAAAAATGCTCTTGCCCCCGGATAACTTACAGAAACAGACTCATTACTGCCAGAAAGTAGGTCAGTGTCATTTAAAGCCAGTTTGAAATGCATCTCCACAGAAACTTCTTAATCTTTAAAAAGAGAACACATAAAATATTTATTGGATGGTGCAAAATGTTTGAGAGACTAACAGGGAAAGCTCTTATGTATACTGCATGAAATGGCTTTCCATGCCTCATTGAGCCATGGAGTATGAAAGGAGAGTGGCTCCTTGCACTCGGCAGATAAAACACCATACAAAAGTACTTATCAATCTAGCAAATCACAGCACGTGACTTGCTAACTCATTTTCCCTGTGTTGTGTGATCATGAAGCTTTCTGCTTTCTCTGGTATCTCCTCTCAGTCTTAATGATCCTGCTGCAGATTTTTCCATATCAGATAGGCAGCTCATTCTTAAACTTCAATATTCCTAATTATCAAACATTCAGCATTTCAAAATGTAAATAAAATTTGCATCTCTGCAAGAGTAGCTCTGAAGAAAGAACATAGCATTTGCATTCAGACTGGCTAATTCCTGTAAGATAACATTTCATAAACAAAATGCTTCATTGAACATGGAGATTTTCAGCTTTTACAAAGGAAAGTGAACTTTAAACAAATACAAATCAGTTGAGTGATGAACTTTAAGTGTTTTGGGTTTTTTTAAACTAATCTTTATGTATAACTAGTATCAGCAGAACAATCTTTACTGATTAAAGAACCAAATGCTAATGAAACTCAAGCCACCGAAAATTAAGGGGGAGGCAGAAGGCGACGGCAAGAAATCATTTAAGGTCAATAAGGGGGGGACCACAGAAAACAAACAAAAAACCCCACACATACTCACAACCCCATCAGCCTGGGTAAGATGAGCGGCATCAGCACGACAGGTTACATAAGGTAAGTTTAAATTGTGGGCAACGTAACAGGTTAAGAAGTGAAACCAAACACGTTTTCCCCTGCCCCCCCAAGCTTTGTCAATCCTAAATGTTATCTTAATTAGCCTAATTTTCTTAATTATACTTTGCAGCAACTTGATCTTTTATAGCACAATTTCAGCATTTTTTCAGCTTTGTTCCAGCGCTGGAAGAAGCAGCGACTCCTCTGCCAAAAGCCAAAGGGCACACGACGCCTCTGAGCTGTGTCTTGACTAGGTCTATGTAGCCTCCTGCTCCCATCACTACAGGGGAAAGCCTGTCCTCCCCACCCCACCCTCCAGTTTCAGCCCCTTTGCCCCTCCCTTCATCCTGCCCAGCAGTTCCACCCAAAGCAATTCCCATTCCTGCCGGGGAATCCACAAAACCTACCAACATCTGCAGGGAGCTGGTCGCTCCTCCAGAGCAGTGGGCACCACACGATGATGGACGTACGGTGCTTGTGGCAAGAGGACACCAGCAGCCCACCTGCTACTCCTCATGCACACAGTGCACCCCACCTGCATTTCTGTGGCAAATTAAGTTCACAAGAGCTGCTGGTCTTAACCCAAAGCTCAAGTAGGAGACTGTGGAGGGAGCCTTTGGCCCAGAAAACAAACGTCAAGGTCTTTACCCTATGTCTAGGGCTCAAGACAGATTAATTTACCCATTGGAAGTTCTTGAGGATTTACTTCTCCTGCCTGGGTATTCTTACTTCTCCAAAAGTTATTTCTTAATCTCTGACAAAGCTTACTCCAAAATATAACAAAAGAAGTGGCAGTGATGGGGGAAGAATGAGGGGGAGAAGTCATACTTTTCTTAGACAACTTAGTCTTCTCCATATTTTTTCACCTTGTTCAGTGAGAAGACTTCAGTACCCAACATTTCTCACAAGAGAGCTTTGCAGAGTGGGGGGGGGGGGGGGGGGGGGAACACTTTCATTCATCTACGCTGTAACAGTTTTATGGCACTGTTCCTAAAACATTCCATTAGTGATAGGTTTGGAGAAGATTAGAGAAGAAAGCTTGTATCCACTGAAGCAAGGTTTAATAGGCTCTTGAGTTAAGCCAGAGCCTTCCCTTAAACAATGCACATCATTAGTAATAATTACCTGTAGCTGTATAATCAAAATAGCTATCATAACTGACAGGAGAAGTCCAGACGTCATCTTTGGCAAGGTTTGGACAATACTTCTACCAATTTTTATAAAACTGACTCTAAAAGAGACAAAAGCAGTAAGAGTACCACAGTGTAGGCCAGGGGTAAAAAGCCACCACGATACAATGTAGAATTTCAACCCAACGCTTGGAAATACAACCCAAATAAGAACCCAATGCCTAGGAAGGGCACAGGGGGAATTTCTCAACAGCATTTGATGAGAAGTAAGACTTTGTTGAAGTTGATACCGTTTGAAAATATCTTCATACAAAGCCTACCTGCAGAACACCATTCTGTAAAAAAAATAGCACCACAAGATCATTTCCTCCACTTTTTCAGTTTTTATGAAAGTTTTGCACCCTTTAAATGATCTCCAGTGAACCAGTTGACGACGGGCCTTGAGTTTCTATCACGTCCTTCATTTCAAGGGTTACTGTCAGTAGGAAGTTTAAGCTGTATTCCCAAATAATAAAACTGCAATAGCTTCTTTATGTTTGAAAGGGCTAACTACCAGAGGAGACAAAACTTTCCCCTATTAGTAGTCTTCTTTTCTACCAAACACTCATACAGTAGTCACAACTTTAATTCTTACTGAGCCATCCCATACCTCACTCTAAGGTCTTATGTGACAAGGGCCAAGAAGGTTTAGGAACAGCAGCACAGGAGAACACACATGTCCAAAGCCATCCAGCTGAGCTGCCACTTCCCTGGGTTTTGATTGAACCAGCCTTCTCAGCAAGAGCCACTCTAGACACGGTTGTTAGAAAAGGTAGGCTCAAACCCATTTTTAGCATTAGAGAAACACTTCTTACACGAGAAGCTTCTTGTTTTCTTTCATTAGCCCTTCTCACATGACTCCCTGCTACACCATCAGCACAGAACTTGAGCAAAAGTAGCAGAACCAGTAAAAAGAGGCAAAACAAAACAAAAATAAACACAAGAAAACCACAAAAGGTTAGCAGATGAATTAAAGGAAAAGAACACAAATCAGCAGCGGGCTTCCAATACTCCTGCCATCAACAGAACAGCCCAACTAAGGAGGACATCCCCCTTTCCCAAATATCTGGAGAGCTGCTCCTTAAGAAGTAAAGCAATATCATGTTAGGTCGGTTTGTTGGGTTTTGAATATAGGTATATATTTAACCTGTCCCACCACAATGAGGAAAAAGTAGGTGGCCATTAGCTCCTCAGTCTCACTCATATTTGAGACAGGAAAGTATTCAGATAACAACTATCCACTTATTTCAAGAACAGACCTCTTGAAAAACATCATATTGCAAGAAATGTGCCACAGCTGAATACCTATATGCACTCTACTCAGACAAATATACTTCGTTTCCCAACTCCCCACAGTACCAGAAGCAAGTTTCAAAATCTAAGAGACTGCTACATTATGGAAGTAGAAGTCAGATTTTTTCTTTTTGATAATACTGATAGTTTTAGAGACTTATAAACTCATTTCAGTTCCTATGCAAGGGTCAGATTTTCAGCGCTGCTGCTTGTAAACTCCAGCATCCCTATTTACTGCAGCGTTTCTTGCTCCCAGCCTCAGAAACAGAAATGGGCTGCTAGAAGCAATTCTGAAGCAAAAATAAAATTCTTCCCCCACAAATATACAGTTCCTTAAACCTTAGGAGCTGTTTGTTGGCTTTTAACACTTCGGTCTTATTTGAATGTTACCTAAAACTCATTAAACTGAAGTCACAAAGTAACCTCTCAAAGGCATAGTTAAATAAGTACTTTCACGTGCCTTGTCATTGTTGGATTACTTGCTTCCCAGCAGTCATTTTCTCTACCATAAACTGAAACAGTCAAAGCAGGCATATCAGAGCACAATTAAAATTCCTCTTCCAAAGCACAAGCTCTCAAAGCTCTGCCTAACACAAAGTTACCTGAAACTCTCACTAAATACAAATGTATGAGCCAACTTTAAGCTAGAAAGCAGGTAACCGAGTATCTACAGATCCTCTTGACAGACAGAAATGCACAATTTTGTAGTGATGAATCATGTGTCTTAAATTACAAGACACACTAGGGATAATCCCCCAGACAACATTGAGATGGATCAATTGACTCTTGTTCCAGCGAAACTATTCTTCCCTACTAAAAAGTACTTTAAAAGTCAAAGAGTTTTCTTAAATGTCAATGAAGACACACCAGCAGAACCATGACCATTCCTTAGAGGTACACTACATACCATTAAGACTTATGAGCATACATTTAACAAATTAAACATCTGGTTAACATCTCAGAACATACCGACAACTTTCAGTGATATGTAATGCAACAATTAGAAACCTAAACTGTCAAGATTTCCTTGTAACTCTGGTATCAGCAACACAATCTTCCGTCTTCACGCAAAGTCTCGGTTTTGAACAAAGTAGTAGTACAGGGAGAGGGACTGGATTATCATTTCAACACAATAAAGAGTCTGTTCATGCAACAAACACGTGGTGTTTTGCTGTCATTACTAGATTTAAAGTGTTGTTGCCCTTACCTGGATGGCTTTGGGAGCTCATTGCTAGTAACGTCTAGTCCTTTGGAGAAGGGATTCGAGACGGATCAGTTTCCACGCAAGTAACAGCAGCTCTAAAGAGCTCCAATGCTTCACCAATACATAGAAATTGGAAGTGGGGATTAAATCATGGCCACCTTATAAAATCCAGGGCACAGTGACATGCTGAGTTGTATAGGAAGTAATCCAATAGGGTGGCAGAATATCTTCTAATGGCTTTCAAAATGGAAACCTGCAATTAAAGAAAAAGATGTCTACATTAGAGAATTAGGATTTACAACCGTTTAAATTACACATTATATAACATACTTATCCCCAGAAGAAAAGATTAAACTAGGATACTATTTTAAGCATTAAGGCTGCAGAGAACATAATTTTCAGAGTTATAGATATAATTTTAATTAATAACCATAAAAATGCAGAGTAATATTTAACATCATAAAAAAACAAATTAAAAAAAACTTTTCAACTACACATTCAAGTCTTAAAACCCAAACTTGCATGTTAATTCTGATCCTCCAACAGCACCATATGAAGCCACTTCAGTCCAACAGCTTCCATATTTTAAAAGCCATATGTATGAGTGGTAACTGTACTTCACGCATCTGTTCCCCAAAGAAGTCTAAAGAAAAATTCCTCGGTGCCAAGAAGTGGTCTTGGAGCAGGAAGGAAAAAAACCCACACAATCAATTCCACTCCCACTCTACCCAAGCCTCCAGCAGATTATTAAGCAGCAACTTCATACTGCCCCAGGGGAAAAAAATCCACCGTACCCAATTATTTTTAAGCTGTATATTAGAGGGAGGAAGAAGAAAGGAAAAAAAAAAACCCCACTGAGATAGCAACCTAGTGTACCCCTGCCCCTCTAAAAGATAAAAATATAAAAGCAGTAGATACCCTAGCTTAGAGAGACCCCCACAGACAGTGTCTCCGATGCAACCAGCAATACCTACACCAAAAGAACCTGCTGCAAGGTGTCCTGAAGTTCAGTTTTGGGGGTTCGGGGTTTTTTGGTACTATACCAAGTGGCATCCAGTATTTCTAAATAGCCATGTTTTACAGGCAGGGTATTTCAGGGAGATTGCTCTGTTTTAACTTACACAGAGACCTGCCACTGATACATGCTACCAGCTAAAGCTACTGAAGCAGATTAAACCAAACTGTGCCCTTTATGCAAAGTATTTCACAACCACAGGTTATTTCCCTTTGCACTGAAAAAGCCATCAGCATTCAGGCTCCCAACAGATAACCTCTCCTGGATACTGAGGATGACGTGTCAACAGACAGCTGGTACCCAGAGGAGTTCCTCACTGTCCTGACAAGACATTTCTGCCCTCACGGCTTGGCTAGCAAGAACAGTTTATACCCAGCACTCCCTAACCCACTTCAGACATGAAGTCAGCCTGCTGGCAGAAGCCAACTAGTTAACCCATCTAAATTAATCCAGCTGACTCTGCTCAAAGCAGAGCAGGGAGCACTCACCCCAAACTGCTCCACCAGCAGATCTGAGGGTGTGGTGACCTCCAGCAAAGAGACAGCAATATTCCTTGGGCGGGGGATGATTATGATAGTAACTACTACTGCTGCTTGCACAATGAGCATCTGGCCACAATTTATCTGTGCCATTACATGTCAAGCAGTCTCATCTATTCTTGGAAGAGCTCTTATCATGCTCAGATAGTCATGTTCCTTTCCAATAAGGCAGCAAAACCAGGTCACAGACTTAAATACCACCACCGTGGCTTATGATGGGCCCTGCTTTATAATGGTACTTCCCTGGTTTGCAGAATAATGCCTGAGCAGACGCTGTTGTAAGGGGCCTTACTTGCTGTATTTCATTAAAAAACCTCTTCAATTGGCTGTTTCTCTCTACCCCAAGTGTCTCAGCATTACTACTCTCCAAATTCCTCTGCCCATCTTGCATTTTGAGAGACCTGGAATGCTCTTTCATGTTATTCGTCAAATTCAAGAGAAAATTACTTAAGTGTCATTTCTAATCCCTGCAGGTCTCTGCCATCCCAAACGTTCAAGATCTTCCAGTTCTATTAATTTGCAAATCCTGTTGAAGACAGTTGGGTCAGCTTAGACCAGGCATTAGCAAAATATTAACATCATCTATTTCCAATAAAAACAGCACGTAATGTTATAGCATAAGCAATCTCAGCTGTAGACAAGAAGGATTTGGAATGGAGTTAACAGATTTCTGCCTACTCATTTTCACAGCACAAGAATGAAGTACGGAGCATGAAGGGTGAGAAGATGCGTATGCATTTCCCAAAGAAACTGGACTGAAACAGCAGCAGCAAATCCATTTAACAGCACCACCGGTTTACCTATTCCCACTTCTTCCCCCAAAGGTCTATCTAAACTCAGTCAGACATGAGAGACCCCCAAAATATTAAGGCTCCGGCATGTTTTAGTAATACTAGGTGCCTGGTCAGAGTAGAGACGACAAAATAACCATGACCAGATGGACAAGCCACAGATTTAGTTCACTTACACTTTTTTGTTTGTTTCCTGCATTTCTTCTAGAAGACTGAGTAAAGTATAAGCAAAACAGACCTTTCCAGGATACAGACAGCAGTCACTTCCCAACTTCTCACCACCAAACTCTAATTTTCAGTTACCACTTGCACTGGTCTCAATGCAGTCCAACGAGACATTTCCAAAGCGGTCAAGAGTTGTTGTCAGGCCCTCGTCTGCAACAATTCTTATGGCCATTTGTCATTTTGCCACTATCTCACAAAAACTATTGTTTGTACTCTCTCTCCTATTCTCAAATTAGGAGAAGCAAAATTCTGTCTATCCCTACACCTAGGATATTTGGAGGTCTATAGGGTTTTCCAAGAAAATGCTCTCATTTAAAAAAAAAAAAAAAAAAATCAGAGCTTGTTTTACTTCTGCTCCACTGCCTTCCAGGACAAGGGCAATCACCTCTGGCCTGCACATCTCAGCTGTAAGAACAGCGAGTCCACACATCATCTAGAGGCACACTCCTCGCAAGCATTTCGGGCATGGGCAAGGACCGGGTCATGGCCAGGATGAGCTGCTTAGGCACCCTGCCCACTACTAACCCAGACGCACGCCGTACGTGATGGGGATGAGTATGTGTTTGTTTCTAGCAGCACGATCCTCTCATGAGTAACTTCATAACCAACTATTTTGGCCAGACAGGTCACTCGCCTTGCTTTTTTGGGGGGAGTGGGATTGCGGGCACAGCAAGCTTCACTGCACGTGTGCTCAGGTCAGACTCACTGGGCTCCAGTGTGCAGAAAAAAAAAGAGATGGACAACTGCTGCCACGAATTTCTGTGCCAGCTTTGGCACTTCACATGGAGTCCTTCCCTAGGCACAGAGCAAAGAGCAGCCAAAGAGCATCCACACACAAGACGGTGGGCAGCACTGCGCATTTCAGACTACAGGGCAGAAAGACCGAGCAGAACTGTAGGCTAAAACAAGCAGGTGTGTAAAATGTATGCTCTTATTTAATCAAGTGTAGCAAACAGGCCTGGTATGATCAAGCTTTCTGCCTTGAAGGAGAATCGTTCAGAGCCTGGTCCCTGCTAGATTTTTTTAAAAAACTCTGGAATAGGAGCACAAAGAGTGAATGAATGCCTACTTATTTCAGCCTACTTCTACCAGGGTATGCCCAAGAGCCTGTGCTCCCTAAAACCATGCAGGCTGGTGCATCTGTAGCTGTACCCTCATCACATCCCTGGTTCAGAAGGCAGCCACGGCCTGAGTGTGCTGTCACCTCCTTGTCACCAGCTGATAATGAGCCTCCATATCTGCAGTCACCATACAGTAAGAGACAGACTGAGGGGCTGCAGCCTCAGCAAAAGCCCCTTGTTTCTCAGTTGTTTTGGTGCCTCAACAAACCACCATCCCTTACTATACACTTTCCCTAGATTACAGGCACTATTAGTCGTTTTAGCTCTTCTCTTATTCAGCTCCTATCAGCGAGTACATCACACAACATGCTTGGCCCTTAACAGTACAGCAGGCAGACCTTTTGTCATTTGTGTCAAGGAAGGGATGAGTCTGCTTAAAATACTTTCATAAGGCTTCAATTGCTTCTTCCAGAAGCTGCAAAGAAAACAGTGGCAGATTCAACAGGCTGGGTCATCACACGTGCCAACAAACCACCTGTACACAGGAATAATGCGTATAGGGAGAAAGCACATGGCTGTAAACACAAAACTGTTCAACAGCTCTCTAAACCAAACTGCATTTCCAACCCTGAGCAGTGGTTCCTCACCTTCTTCTTCCCCGACTGCATGACCAGGCTTGCTCCCCCAAAACCACACACACAACAGCTCCACAACTCAGTTCTATACTATTCCTTCCACACACTTTCCAAGACCACTTTTTCCCCACTGCGCATCTAGCCAACCATTAGGAGACAGAATTGCATGTGAACTAGGAAATGTAAGTAATCCAACAGTTTTCCAAGTCTGTTTCCATACATTTTGTAGCTACTGAATCTTTTTTTTATAACAGTAACAGGAATCTTACAGTTCCACCATACAAACGTTTTGACAGTATGAACATTCACCTTCCTCTTCTCAGCCCATTCCAGATGTGCCTCTCTACTAGTCACAAGTACAGATGTGCAGTAACCAGTAATTAAAGTTATGATAGAGCTTTATTTACAAAGCTCTATTTTTCAGAGCTTAAATTGCTATGGTACTTCAGCCAAGATAAAAATCTTGGCCTAAGGGTGAAGTTTCAGATTGTTTTAAGCCAAGTCAGTCTGGTTGCTTCAGGATAGCCAGCTATCGATGACCTTGCTTCATCTGCAGGCCCTCTCAGACACATGCCATCAACACCCCCAGATGGCAACACCACCACCAGCTGACAAGATCACCTGAAAACCTCAGTTAAACAAAACTTAACTGCCTGCTGACTCGATGCATCAAAACATGGTGTAACTCATACACCTACTATAGCCATCGCTGTGCTTTGAAGTTTATTTCTAGGTCTGGAGAAAGCTGCTCTGTCTTTCAGACCCCCGAATATTAAAAGCTTTGCAGAAGACACTGCCTTTTGGCAGGACAAGGAAGCCAGCTCTGTGAAGACAACAGCAGAAGGGAAGCTAGAAGAACGCCTTCTGCATCCTGGCACTTGGATGTTGGAGCAGCACTCCAACACCATGGGGTTTGGTCTCCAAAAGTCATGGAAACATCCACCTTCCAAAAAGCATTATCACCAATTCTTCTGCCTGACACTATAGATGAAATACTGATAACCAGACTTTTTTTTTCCCAAAAAAAAAAATCTACTGAGGTATTAGATTCCTTGCTGCATTAACAGGCAAGCAATATTAAGTTTAACCTCACATGCTCAAGGTAAGATGATGACAACATCACCTTGATGCTTACTTGGATTTCTACTCGTAACACGCAGCCTGCAAACGATGCAACGCTGCTGCAGCATGCATGTGCTTTGCAGAGACTCACAGAGCTAATGAAAGGCAGTGCCTCTGTTGGACCTTATTGATTAAATCTCTCCTTTGACAACAGATCCTGAACTTTACCCAGAGGAAAAAAAAAAAAAAAAAAAAGCAGCTGTCTTTGCTTTTCAGGGGTTGTTTATAAAATACTGCCAATATAGGATCTACATATGAAAGGAGAAGAGGACAAGGAAGAGGCATATAGCTGTTTGAAAACAATAATAATTTACTGTGACCACAAAATTATTTACTGCATCTTTATTTAGAGCACAGGCAGTGTAAAACAGTCTCCCAGGCTGATTCATCTCTCTAGGGACAATGTCTCCAAAGCCACCACTTTGCAAGATGACAAAAGCAGTGGCAGTAGTCCTGAGGACCCACACAACCCGTCGACAACACCACTTCAACTCTTTACTCCTCAAGCAGAATACAGCTTTACTGAATTTGTCCCAAGAGACCACATTTCACAAGCATTGCCCACTTCCAGAAGTGCTGGTTTTCCTACAGTTTCAACGATACCCAAAACAGAGTTCTCCCAGAAAACATATTTGCAAGCCTCAAATAACATCAGACATCCTGTCAAAGAGTTTTAAGTCTTTGAAGACAATGTTTCTGTCTCTAAAAACATAATGCAGGAGTAGCAGGCTGCACTGTAAAATACACCATCGGCTTAATGCTCAGCTGTGGACAGAAGAGCAACTAGAATACCATGATAGTAACAGAAAATAAAAATAGAACACCAAATTTGCTGCTGTATTAGCCCAGTTCCTCCAAAATCATGAATATTTTGTGCAAATCCGGACACTCCCCCTCCATTTCCAAGAACACAGTATAAGAGTTTCAAAAGAAGGGCAAGAAAAAAAAGTTATCAGAGGTGTGGTACAAATTCCTCATACAAGCGAAGCAGACTAAGTCTTCAGCCCAGAACAGATATGACTTAAGGATGTTACAGTGATGCAGAATCATGATTAATACAGAGAAATCACCAATGACTCTGTTTTCCATCTATTTCTTTCAGAGCAAGAGGTTTTTCCCATTCTTTTCTGAGAGAGAAGCTGGGTGGACACAGAAGGGAGGGAGTGTATCATGAAAGATCTTCAGGTGGCAAGCTGAAGCAGAGAGCATTATATGCTCCTCCTTAGCTGCACCAAGAAACTCTGACTCGGGGTGCTGGAGAAAGCAAAAGTTTTCCTGAAAAGTTTTCCCAAAAGCAAATGGACAAACTTCTTAGAAAAGAGGACAAACACCAAGTGCTTCTGCACATGGCCAGGAAACCCATGAGACAAGTCACTGGCTCACAAGAGAGTATTTCAGAGAAGCGTCACTATGTGCATGTCCTGTTGTGAAGGTGCACCTCCCAAGGTACATCTTCTTGGATGCTGCTGAAGAAGGTGACAATCAAGTACCTTTAAAGACAAAAGCCCACCTACACAGTCACCAAATCAATGCAACTCTGCTTTGCCCTACACTGACGTGACAGTCCCATCTTGCAAAATATAAAGTTTACTCCTTATAACTTTCTATACTGCACTGAAATTGCATACCCAACTCTTAATTAGTTTCCACACAAGTGGTGAGTACACCTGCATTCATTGCGTTAACAAAAATACTTGAGTGAACTGGCAGGTGGAAGTATCTACGCAGCACTCGGGTATCCACATGAAGAAGAAGGGAGAGCAAAATCACCCTGAGTACCTGAAGCCTTCACTACAGTTAGAACTGTATAACTAATAATTAAACAGAAAACCCAACCTAATACAGCTGTTACAAATAGTTTCTCACCGATAGTATACTAGGTACATACATGTCACAGTTAGTACAGATCCAGACTGACCAGTCTAGCCCTTATTGCTTGGGCATCCCAGCTTTGCTAAACTCGTTTCCACACTCTTATCTTGCAGTAGCAAAACGAGAGGTACGTACCTTTAAGATCAAAAGCTCAACACAATGACTCAAATGTACTAACCATCTAAGAAATACAGAAGCATTACCCAGTACTTCAAGGAATTAAAACACAGTACATTTGTTTAGCAAATGCTGACATTTCAATGCCAGCCATTACAAGTGCTATTCTCACATGACAGCCTAGGGTAGAACAAATATTGTGCTTCCGCCTCTCCCTTAAACTTCCACTTTCAAATACACGCTGTGAAGATTTATTGCTTATATGCTCACACTAAACATTTTAACTTTGTGACAGGTTTTGTATGGTATAATGTTCAGAAAGAGATTCAATCTCTAACCACATTTGTCCTAAGTGTTAAATTACAGTATATGTACATTAAGACTTCAAGAATAACCGATACCTACACTGTATTTACGCAGTTCCTTCAGGGAAGGCTATAATACATTGCTAGACAGTCCCTGGTAGTTGCTTTTAGAGCAATCCTGCTATTATTTCAGGCAGTGGCTTGTTAAGCAAGCCTTTGCAATATAAGCAGTGCTATACATGCTCTGAAGTCACCATCAGACATTAAAAGTAAACAAAATGAACAGCCACAAATGGCAAGACACTATTAACTAATTGTGAGCTACTTTAATAACATGAAACTAATCCACAGCTATTCAAGGGTAGCAAGCCTATATAGAAATAATTAATCTAATTATGTGTAACAGAAATCCTCGATAAAAATAATCAAGAAAAATTGCTTTATACAGTTTCATACCCCTTTGCTGCTTATTGTCAAGAAACACTTCACTACTAGTGTCCATGGCACGCAGATTCCTTAAGTAAGGCTGCCTTTCCCAGGCTCTTTTCAGTTGTCAGCTGGTCAAACTGATCTCTGGTGGCAGCCCTTGCACTTTAGTCGTGTAAATCCAAATGCTGAGACACTAGCCCAAACTGAAAACACAGAGGATACTGATATTCCCGTAGAAGGGAAGACCTCTTCAGCCATTTCAATGTTAACACATACCTGCCACTGTTAGAGCTTGCCCCTAGCAGAATTCTGCAAGCTTTCCTCACTAAGCTTTAAACCAAAGGCTACTTGGAAGAATATGCTTTTTGCATATTCTGCACAAAACCCCTCATGCTACCATCTACAGACACTTTTGCAAATCACCGCCTTAATTAACAGTTACAGCTGCTTTGAAAGCTGAAGGTGCCTCCTTCATGACCTAAAAAGAAAAGCCTTAGATCTTCTGGTGGACACCATGAAACACCCAAAATTCTTATGGCTCTTCTCCTTCAATGCTAGGAGCACACAAGAGTATTAACATTATTTCTACTTCCACAGATTTCACACCAATAGCAATACTACCGGGTAGCTGAAGAGAGGATCTGCTGATATCTCCTCTATTTTTAGACCTTGACAAGTATTGCTGTCGAAGCAGCATTGCAGGTGTCTCAAATACACGTAGAAGCAAAAAAACCAAGGCTTTGGGAACAACCAAGTGGATGACGAGTGGACCTAAATCCTCTGATGCGTAATCCAAGACTCTGAACACAAGATCATCTTTAGGAGCCCAAGCAAATCTGGAAATACCACCTCGTGTTAACTCTGTGGGAGCTCCAATTTAAAGTGGTCAATAGCTTGGAAAAATTTTTTTTTTAGAGTCAAGCAGGAACACAGCTCGTAGAAGAGCTGCAGATTCAGAAACGCAACTGACTGTAAAACCTGGGAATATGTAGATTTGCAGGATTACAGAGCCCTCCTTGACTAGCAAGACTCTGGCACAGGGTCTGAAAGAGCAGGATGCTTCTGAGCTCGATCCAGTTTCTCAGCAAGAGCAGCAAGAACAAGCAGTCTCACAGATGGATCCGCGTGGGAGGGAGAAAGGATAAAAGTCTGCCTCGGGAGCCTGTTCCAGCTGCTACTGAAGCCTTAGAGGAGTTGGTACAAATTGGGCAGAGTTACCTATAAAAATCTACTGTCTTGGCTTTTTCTGAAGCCCTCTTCTTCCCCCATCCTGTGTTTCTCCTCCATCCTAGTATTTCTGCATTTGAAAGAGTTCAAATCAGACAGCTGAAAGCAGCACGTGACAGAAGATAAATGGATACTGTGAGTTTATGGACAACGTCCGTCTCATTTCTTCATTCCTTCCCTGTAGATCACCCTAGCTACAATAATTCAGAAGCACAAAAATCAAAATTCCTTTTAAATACTTGACTGAGAAGTGATAAAAATGGTATATTCTTTTTAATCAAAATCCCCCTAACAACATTTTCAGTGCCAGGAAGAGTTTCTGTGACTATCAGACAGGAAGCCCTTCTCACTGACTGAAGCATTCCCATGCGAACTCCAGAACAGCTGAAGCTTCCTAGCGATACCCATGATCTAAACGCAACACTTCAACAACATATTAAGATCCCCCCTAATTCGTGCAAATTAAAGTTTCAGCAACTCGTAATGTATCCCAGCATTTTAAAACTCACCACTATATCACTATACTGGAGTCCCATTAAAGCATTTCAGCAGTGCTGAGATATCTCTATGTTGCTGACACCCGTCTTCAGCGTGCTGCACCGAAGGTATTCACCAAATCCTCTCCCTCCATGCTGCTAGCATAGCAGACACCAAGGGGGGGGGGGAAATCAGATCATGACAGAAAGTTCACAGACCCAGCCACCATTTTTCTGTAGAGTTGCTCAATAATGCAGCCTTCAAACCGAGTCTTATTTTCTTCACCTGCCAGCGCACACACGCACAATCTTCCTTTCTCTTTCAAAACAGCTTGACATAGCCAAAAAAAGGATACCGACACCTTTATGTAATTAGTTTTGGGAAACAACTGAAAACCTTCAGCTTTCCAACCACATTTTTACTCTAGCTCAGCTTTCTCAACCACTAAAAATGAACAACCCACAATTCTTTACCTGGGGTTGTTTTTCAAATCCTCACATATAGGTAGGGAAAGGCAGAGAGAAAAACATCTACCTTTTCTATTCATGTACTTCAGCTATTACAGCCCACATCTGAACTTCTTGTTCCTTCTGACGAAGAATCAAAATTACTGGTCACTAGCTGTGCCTAACCCATCTGGTCTACCAGCATAAAATAGCTGAGTACATGTGTCATCAATCACTGTTAATTACTTCATTAACTTGGAAAAAGAATATTGACTTTTTTTAAAAAGAACAAACATTGTTTAAGGTTAGTCTAGTTCTTTTTTTTTTTTCTAATTGAATGCTATCTGATTACCAAGAGAAAATAATTTAGTCTGAACACTAAAGCAACACTGTCACATAACTTGGGCAATTCTTTTGTCTAGTAAAACATTTCCCCGAGTTTTTGGAAGTGACTACATTGCAATGCTAGTTTTAACCAGCATTAAGTTTAACCAGAAACTTAATTATGCATGTTCTCAAATACTCAGTGCTCACTGCACGATGTTAACCGCGCTGCCATTCCCACCTACTGTGCTTTTTAAGTTCTGACCTTTGTCATGCTCTTGGAAAGAAACATGCTTCAAGGTCTCCACAAACAAGTTGCATCATTTTCCAGTGGACATTTAGCCCTCTGCTGTTCACTGCAAAATAGCGGCGCAGCAAGAGAGATACTACAACTGTTTGTGCATTTTAATCTGCAACACGGATACCCACATTTTTTTGGCACAGGGGAAAAAAAGAAAAAAACACACCAATCAAAAAACCAACAAGTGTTATCATGCTAACAGCACAGACTAAAGTCAGTTAAGATTCATACAGCATGACGCAAACTTCCCCCTGGACTCTCCCACTGCTTCAGAGGCTGGACTGGCTCACCCCCTGAAGATCTCAGCCCTGCTCCACACCACCCCCACCTCCCCGCACCCAGCACAGGAGCTCACCTCCCTTCCAGACACAAGGGTCCCTCTACGTACCCATGCCTGCTCACCAAGCCTCGTCCAGCCATGCTCTCTGGGAAGAACCGCTTAGCTCAGGTCTTTATTACATTTTTTCATGCCCCACTTAAGTGGCTTAAAGACTCATTGTCAACCTTCAAAAAGCTATTTTGTTTGAGGACAACAGCAATGCCAGTTTCCAAATCTAGACGACACACACCCCCTGCAAAAACCACCTATTAATGCAGCCTTATATATATTAATGCAGTGTATTATTATACAATGCAGAAGCCGACTGCCAGCTACCACCATTCACACACATCCCCTTTCACTCCTGAACTCCATCTCCCACGAGTCCACCCCACAGAAACAGGGCTGTGCTTGCCAATATACGCTGCAGGAAAGCGTGCAGACCTCATGCGAGCACCCTCGACTCCAGCTATTGCCCAGCTCATCAGACAAAAGCACACCCTCACCCACAAAAGCTAGCATCATGGGATCCAAACTTTACATTTTTGTAGGTTTTATTACTTCTGCCTTACCCTGAATGCTAACACTCTTACCAAAACACTGCACTTCCCACAGCAATGCAGCAATCCAGACCCCACTCCTAATGAACTTGTGGTGTCACTCTTCCATTTCTTCTTTCAACATGCCTGTTTTTCTACAGCCGATAAAAATGTGTTGCAGTTTATAACTGTAGTGCATTATGTATCGGTGTATCTTCTTACTCAAAGAACCTTAACCAGGGCATCACCTAAACCCCAATTTTACATATGAGCATAAAGGATACTGCATCGAAAAGAAAAGAAATACAACTTTGCCTTTCAATTGCAATATAACTTTTTTTTTATTTGTTGGGAAAACCTCTTCTCCTCTCATCATCAGCATATGAAAAGTGATGCTGATATACACCTGTAAAAGCATGACAGAGCTGGCAGTCAAACACTGAAATTCAGATAGCTTTTAGTACTCCGTCAGTTAAGTCAACAGTTATTTTTGCCATGTAAAAAACTTAAACCGGTAGCTAGAATTTTTTTCTTTAAATGATATGTGACATGTTAGTTTGCAGTGATCTTTTTTCCTTTCAGAAAAATCCAGAGAACCACCTTTGCTAAAACACACGACTTTCGGGCCGAGGTTTATCAGGCAGGGAATGCACAGCGGGCAGCACTGCCAGCTCCCCACGGACCATCCTGCCGCTGACGGGTCGTGCCTGCAGCATGTGGGATCATCTCTAGGGACACAGGGCAGTCCTGGGCATGCTACTCAGTCCCTGGCTTTTCTGCCAAAGCTACTGAGACTGCAAGCACAAGCCTGCTGGTAACCAAAGGGGCAACAATCCCTATGGAAAACTAAAGTAAACGTATGCCTTTATATTCACAGGGGTTCCTGGTTTTCCACTTGCTCCATTTTTAAATTACAAGTCACGCTCTCGAGCCACAAACACGGACAGAATAGAAAATTAACTCAATCACCAGAAAAATGTAAATTCCTGTGTTGTACCCCTCTAAGCAGGGTTAAATTTTTAATGACCAACATCACCCTTTAATAAACAATAGAATCTTCGGTCAAATATTTCAAGCTTGCAGCTGACAACCAAGAAAAGCAAGGAAGGAACAAAAGACATTACTCATACTTGAGAGGGTTTGGCCTTGTTTTTTATTTATTTGTTTTATAACACCATCAAAGCAAAAAAAAGGACAAAACCCTTTAAAGAAGTACTTGCAGGTTACCTTGAGAGAGACAGAGGCCATCAAACTTGAGAGTTTACTTACCCAGTGTTGCTTTCGACACCAGGGCTGTTACTTAACTCGAAGTGAAGGAAGAGCTCCACTTACTTTCTGATTTACACCACATCTCATATAGCCCATTTTGCCTGTTTGCACAACACTAACACAGCAAGACAAATTGGAATTGTTCCTTGAAATAAGAAAACTGGATTGTAAAGCCACAAAATCTGGGACGTATTTGAAGGATTGATGCAGTATCTGCCATGGGGTTTTTTTAAAGGTAGGTTTTAAAACACTGTCAGTCACCGGTTGAAAAGACAGACTTCAACTCAGTATCCTCAAGAAAGCCTCAGAGCCCTAGCTTAGATATGCAAGGATTCATAGTCTGTTAACTTTCTATGATCTAGACTAAAATTTATACTGCCATTTATGGCTTTACACACTAAACAGCATAGACACAATATTCTTCCCTGTAAGATGTTCCTCTTTCAGGGTAGGAATCAAGCAAAGTAATTTAAACCTGGTTTTGTCCCTCTTCAGCCTTCTCTCTCCATTTTTACAACACCATAATCCAAACTTCAGGGTCTTTTATTCACTCTTCTGGGGTTTGGGATTTTGCACCTTTGTATGCTCCTAAATATCCTCCTGAAACTTTCACGCTAAGAGTTGCAGCTACCACACCAGGAGGAACTGCTTGGCTTTCAGCATGAGCTGCCATTAGCCACCAAAGCTCTGCTGTGCAGAATCTCCTTTCGCTTTACCACCTGCTACTCGGAATACTCTAAAATAAACAAATGGGAAGGAATACAAGATACTTTCAAAATCTTTGGTTATGTTGTTTTTAAATGTTAATCTGGATGCATCTTGTGTTACCATGATCATAACGAAGAATAAGTTACATTATGCCAGAGGAAAAAAAAAAAAAATGGCCTGATAGCCAACGCTAGCAACCACCGCTAGCTAACACTGCGGTCCCTTTCTGTAGGAAGCCAGTGAAAATGCAAAGCTAGCTACGGTGCCCTACAACAGACAAATAACTGCTTTGGATTTTAGTCGTTTCTGAAAATTTACATTTCAGCACCAGTTTTAAATTCAAGCAACAGTACGCAGCCACTGCAAAGCAAATGTGACTCCCTGTTACCTCAAAACACTCTGCATGCAAAGCACACTCCAAGGCTGGGGCAGGGAGAAGGAGATTGTAAGAATTTTTTCCTGAAAAGGAATGGGGAGATAAGATCAAGTGAAAAGGAGCAGAGGCTGCTGACATATCTAGATGCACAGAAGCCAGTAAATACACAAATAGGCAGCCATTTCTACCAAGAGCACAAGCAGCCAGTAACATTCAAAACCAACTTCAATTCTGCTAAAATATATTGCATTAAAGCAAGAGAGACAAGTCTAGCACAGAACTACACAGAACAGTTCCCTTTGACCAAGACAGCTTTACTTCTCCTTCAAGGAAACACTGCACAAAGGTTTCTATTCAAAAAATGTCTCCACTTTGAATATCACAGTATATATGAGTCACTTTGGACATTTACCTTTTAGTACTCTAATTTGGAAGTACTATAAAAAAAGACTCTACATAAAGCTGCAAACCACCCTGACAAAAGCTGCATCAATTACCAGTTACAAACCCTTCCACAAGGGCTTGTTGCCCCAGAGCCACAAACAGCAAATTTCACAGAAGATTTCACAGAGGCAAGAAAATAAAGGCTGTATTGACCGTGCATCCCTGAAGACAGATATTACAGAGCAAGAACTGAAGTTTACGTGACTTGATAGCAGATGATAAACTCCAGAGAGCTGTTTCAAAAAGGCAATACTTGGACATCCATCTGTTGTCCTTGAAGTTTTGAGACACACCAAGCAGAAATAGATATATATATATAAAAGAAAATATGAAATATATAAATTATTTTTATATATCTATGAAATATATACATGTGAAATAAATGCACACATATGAAAACATCAGAGCCAAAGAAAGCATTTATTTTTATTTTCACTTCATTTTATCTGCCTGCCACTTTGGAATCAGACACACAAGCTCAAAGGCCAGTTTTCAATATAGCCCGAGACATGCATTTTGCACATCTGTAAGCAAGAGTGAAAGCAGTTCTTCCCTACTATAGCAGGGACTGAACTCAGCTTCAGTAACTTACATCATTCAATGAGCCTGTTTCCTAAAAGAGGGAAAGAGTACTCCAACTAGGACACCTGCTTGACAGCCCTTGGCTTCTCTTCCGAGACAAAGTACACAGGGAAGTCAGCTACCTAACGAGCAAGGAAAACTTCAGCAATTGCCAGTATCAAAAAATCAGTAGGTACAAAAGCTAGGAAGATGTAAAAAAGAAAAAAAAAAAAATCAGACCTTTCCAGGCTGAATAAGCCTCCCACATATGGCACAATACAACAGAAACAATTCACCCAGAAATGTGAGCTACTGCAGAGAGATTAAAGCAACCTACAAGTCTCCAAAAGCAGGACCTGTAGCCAGCAGTTGAGGATTCAGGTATTACCACTTGCAGGACACCATCTCTAGATCTCTCCATACCTGTGGTAAACATAACAGAGAGCAATTTAACAGGAGATCGCTCAGCAAAACTCACAGCACTGAAGCTCCTGAAGAAAGGTTATGACAAAGCACGTTTGCTGACAGGGAGGCTAAATGGAGACACAGAAAGAGTTCGCGAGGGCCTGCTCTAGGAGAGAAGAGCCACACGAAGAGGAGGGGAAGAGACAAGCGATTGCAAAATGCCAGACCGTGAACCACCTATGCTTAACACGTGCTCCTTCCATCACAGCCACCCCAAGCACTGCAGCGGAAGCTAATTCCCTGCTGCCCAGAAAGCACCCGGGGACACGGCTTGCAGTCTCTCTCATTTAGTAGTCCTCCTGCAGCTGCAGGAAAACATTAATACCTTTTCCTCCGTTTGCTTGAATTTCACACCCACACTTGTTGGTTGGCTACAGCATATGCTCAGAATTCAGTTATCCGTATTCAGAGGCTGAGATAATTTAGATTTCCATTGCCAGTGTTAAGAACGAGCCTCAGAGCTATATACTGAGGCCCTGGAATTTAAATATATGATAACACTGTAAATAAAAGGAAACAAATTCCTTAAGGAAAACCTTTTCACATGCCAGATCAGTTCCCAATAGTAACTGCTCTGCTTTGACAAGAGATAAATATTTACAGTCTAGAACAGAGAACACCTTGTGTTGCAATACTAGGAATGCAAGCCTCATCAGTCCCCAGCATACTTAAGAGATTATTTTGATTTTTTTTTAAAAAACAATCTGAGTACTTCGAAGCACACACATTAGTCTGCTCATTTACACCACCAAAACTAAAAACTGAAGGTAGTCATACAGAGAAATTGTCAAACATACTGAATCCAGAACAGATTTTCACAAAAGGAGACCTCATCCCCCAGGGAATGTAGACAGTTTACAGCAAAAGTCTAAATTATTGCCAAGAATATGCTGCTTTTTTTTTTTGTTTTATTTAAATATAGCCTAACTTGTTCCTCTTAAAAGTTGCTCTAGTGAATGTAGACACTGAAGATTTTTCTTACCGGGGCAAAAAGGCAGCAAGGAGGATCAGATGTCCATAGCAAACTCCTCGGATTGGGGGGGTACCACACTGGGAATACCTTTGGAAGGGGGAAGAGAAAGCTCAGGCTCTAGTTCATTAGGCTATCTCTCAGCTTCCAGTGTGCCTCTCAACCTCCTGGCTTGATCAGCTCCTTCCAGCAAAGGAAAGAATGTGGGGAATGTCATTCATAATGGCACTTGGGAAGATCTAGGAATTGAAAGTATACAATAACTGGATATCCTTCTCACAAGGAGGGGTGATAAGCCCCATGCAAAGAAGATGCTCTCCTTTCTAGCATTAGACGGCCGTGGCTCAAGTTGCTTGGGTTTTCTGCCATTTTAAATGAGGTAAATACCTGCTTAAACAAATACCTACTCTTTTTTTTCTTTTTAATACTGTCTATGCAGTCCTAACTCCAATTTCTAACAGGACCTGCACAAGGACAGCCTGGTTTAGCCGTTACACTACAGGATTTCATACCTGGAGTGTAGTATTCCTCACCCAACTGCTATTTCGGCTTTTATGGTACATACCCTTTGAAGTGCAGCAGTCCAGCCATACAGCTTACGGAAGAGTTCCATGTCCATCTGAGAGTCTCAGTTTTCTTACTTCCTTCTCCTCTTACAATGGAACTATTACCTTGTGCAAAACTTTCCTGCCTTGACCTCATTCATGCCATGGTCAGCATTACTCTGTGATACCATCTCCGCAATCAGTCAAGCGCTCTGCCTTATGTTCTGTGCACAAGTTCTTCATTTGCTCCCCTGCTTTCAGCATCCCTGTACGTCAGTTTATTTTTAGACCAGCATTTTTATAGCAAAGACCAGAAGCAGCACACTTTCAGTGCCAAACTGAATTCAGCTGAGATTTCTCATACTGTCGATAATTGACATTAAGGACACTTCAGTCTGATGGTCATAGCAAATTGGTACTAGCTACATGTCTGCCATGCAGGACCACTGCCGATCCCTGGGCACGCACTGCAGCGCTCTCCCAGCCACCCCACACTGCTGCCCCCAGGTTACCAGCCAGTTCACAAAGATCAGCCCAATATTGCCCAAAAGGGATTCACACCATTCACCTCGCCATCAACAGAATGGATCATGCTTTGTTTTTTCACGTGTCTGCAAGCTTTCTGCACTGAGAAGGATTTGATCGCTCCCCCTAAACAGAACACCAGCTATCTTTACACTTGCAGTGCCACGGACCAGACACAAGAATCAGATCCATCAGGTACCACCACCACCTATTTCTGTTTACAAAGCATAACCTAGTACAGGAAACATCAGCAAAAGATACCCACATACAGCCACAGAGGCAAACAAGACCACATAACCTGTGTAAATCCACCCAAAACCAGCACGGATTACTCATAAAATCACATAGTAAAAGTCTTCTCTATTTTCAACGATTCACAGTATGAGCTCATGAACAAGACTTCAACTTACAAGGCCATCTTCTTCAAGGTATACTGTAGCCAATAACAGAGCTACACTTTGCCCTGAAATCACATCAATGTGTACATCAATGTAAGCCTTTTTGTCTACTGAGCCAGAATTATCTAGCTCTTCTGCATTATGCTAAGTTTGATAATTTACAACGTAAACACTCAGCTTACCTACCATTCTCTGTCACAAGTTCCCTTGCACTGCTTCATAGTTTTTGTGGAGCTTCAAGCACAGAGTTGTCTTTTTTTTAACGCTAAGACTTCATTCACAATTATGATTAAGCCCATCATCAAATGCGCCGTTCAAGGCACGGGGGGCAGATGAGGCAGCAGCCTGTCTTCAGTGCAGTGCATAGCACTGACTTCTGTACAGGGATGAAGAAAAGCCCAACAGAAAATAGGCGAGTACAGCCCCCAACGAAGTATTCAATACCTACCGTGCGCAATCAGAATAAATTCCCTGCTGTTCACTTCTAGTTCTCTCCCTCCTTCTTTGATCATGCTTCCACGCTAAGAATCCTGTGAGAGGCAGTGTTCATTCAAATGTATCCTTCAGCCTCTACCAAGCTCTGACAGCAGGTAAGAGTTGGGGGAAATAAATAAGTAAATAAAATTTTCTCCCAACCAAAGCATTGCCATTAGATTGAAACAGATCATCAGTCCTGGGTAGGAGAAGTGCACAACAGGATCCATATGGAAAATATTTTTTTTTTCTTTAGGATGCTCATTTATATCAACTAGGTGAGGAAAAACTGAAATGTAAACATAGATCACAGTAGCCAATTTCTGTTTCAGTCCATTGGAAGGATTGGTTACTCAGCAGGATATCTAACACTAGATTCAAATATACCTGACTGTGTGTGGCCTCTTCATCTTGCTTTCCCTTCCTCTTCATCACAGAATGAAGACAAGACACAAAGTTTTGAGCATATTCAGTACCAAATACATCTGGGTCTTGCTTCATCACACTGCCACTGAGTAAGAGCAGCAGCAACAGAGCTCAACTTGGAGAACTTCAGTTAATGTGTGACAGTTATCACCACCTACAGCAGAGGTGAGGTCTACAGAAATCCAGGGGTTGGTTTGTTGACAAACAGCAGAAAACAACAGCAACAGACTAGGCTTTCTGCTTTGTGCACGAAGCAAGAAAGGGCTGTGCTTAGCACCAACCCAGCAAAGATCCTGCTAGCACCGTAGGGAGCCATTTCTTTCACTGCCCCGAAGACGCTACAGCAGCACCAACCACACTCAGAAACTGCACTGCCTCCTTGGGAAGGCAGAACAAGGCAGCAGGAAACTGCACCTTACTGCTTGCTTGTCCTCTCTAGTTTTATAAGAGGTGCCATCATTCATCTACTCCAACAAGACTTCCACAAGAAACATGACCAGGTATCTTCCGAGATATTCCAGAAAGATGCCTGTGCTCCCTTTTTCCCCAAAATGGTCCAAAGAAACAAGCCAGGCTTCTCAGCAGGGGGTACAACCCGCTTTACTGCAAGAGTCCAACCTCTGTTTCAGAGTCCTACTACCCTGTTCATACCATGACTTGGAGAAGTCCCCTCCAGACTCAGCCAAAGCACTAGGTACAGCAATGTGGTTTTTTTTTTTTCTTTTCTTTTTTTAAAGTCTATGCTGGCTGGAGAAGCAACTCTGTTTTCATTTGAAGAAACGAGTTCCATCTATGCACTGCTCTAAAACATAATCCAGCCTACAGGAAAGCTCAGTTTTACCTAGAAATTCTCCTTCTAGGACCCCTCTTGCCTGACTGCACCACAGGTCTTCTCTTTCCACTGGTGCTTGGGAATTAGATAACCTTTACATTCTTACTTGTTTGCAATTTGAGCCACTGCATTCAAAGTCAAGGCCAACAGCCAATCTTCCATCTCATCCCACCTCTTCCAAATTAGCCAATATTCACAAATACCTGCCCCACTAGCACTGCGTTTGCAGAGCAGAGACTTTCCCCTTCTCACCGCCACACTCACACCCTTCCCTGAGCTACCAAGCTCTCAAGATTAAAACTCATAGACTATTCCATTCTTCAGAATCCTCAGCATTTTAAATGGGTTAATTATGCAACTTTTCTTCACTTGATTTAACACTTTTGTGCACATTATTTGAGCAGAATAGCCAATCTTACAGCTCTACATTTTATATGAACCCACAGCAAGGCAGCAGGCCAGTTTTTTGCTCACCTGTATTCGGGATTTTAACAGAATCCGGAACAAACACTAACAAAAACTGGGTAACTGTAGCTCCCATGAGGAAAACTGTAACTTTCCTAATACTTTGAACAACACTCCCTTTCTGAATACTTGTTGGGAACAGCATACAACAGAACTCATTCATTGTTTCAGCCTTACATTTTGGATCCTTTTCTTGGAGCAATGCACACAAGACAAAGTTTTGTCAACACGACGCCAGAACTAATTTGAACATCTTCCTACCGAGCAAACATAACATAAGCTTTTCCTGATAGCGTATTAGGAAAATGCAACACAGTAGAAGTATGTTAACTGACTAGAGATAACTTTGTGAAGGCTACAGGTTTTTACTGAAGTAAAGTGAAAACTCAGACAGGAAGACAACTTGGAAAACACCGGGGGAAAGGAGAACAGAGTGATGTGCTCCTCTACCTTTAATCTGGAAGAGCAAATCTGAATAACTGCTTATTCCACATGAAATGCTCAAAGACATTAGCACGGACGCAGCTGTGATGCTACACCTTCCTACCAGCGTCCTCACGCACAATCGCAAAGAGGACAAAGCAACACCGGTTCAGGCAAGTACAACACCCTGCAAAATCTTACACACCAGCACTAGTGACAGGCCAGTTACGAGTAACTGCTAGTTCTCAAATTTAAGTTAACGCAAATTGTATCAGCAAACTAATGCCATTGTGTGCGTTTGACAAATGAAATTTGTCAAATTTTACATAGAACAAGTCACAGTGTACGAATGTTCACAGAATTTAACAGTAATTAAGTCCCACTGACAGACACTTCATTAAAGCACCAGTTCTTCAGAAAAATTAATAAAGTGAATTATTTCCTACATGTGAAATATCAAAATCCTTCACTACTCATAAAAGATAAATGAAGTTAAGGTCAATTGGATGTCAGTGTTCACCAGAATGAGAAAGTGACTGAGAGAGCGACACGCTTAAAAAGATCATTTAAAACAACATGTTGCTATGCTGCTAGCACCCAATCTGAGATGTTAATCTATACGTTATTTTATCCTACAATCGCAACAAATAAGACCCTTACAATACAATTCTTAATCCAACAGCTTGCTGGCTTGTTATAAAATGTACAGACGCACATATACAGGAAAGGTCTACGGAGATCAAACTTGAAAGAAAACAAGAGAAAGAACACAGCAGCAAACCCAGACGTGGCAGCCAGATTGTACTCAAGCAGGGTCTTCAATCTGCCATTTCAGCAAGTCACATCTGCAACACGGAGAGCTGAAAAACTTGCCGAGTGCTCTCCTAGACATCATCACCTCCTGGGCAACATGCTGCCCCAGCAACGCTTTGTCATATCCTATGGATTTGTCCAAACTACTGTAATGATGCTCCAAAGAAAGGAGCTCTTCCTTCCTCAGACCTTGGATAAACTGTATCAGCTGCACACATTGCCTTCAGCTCCTCCCAACACCTCTCTGGCTCCTTTCTGGTCCTCAACCAAACTAAACGGCCGTCTCTGAGGACAATTAGGGTTAAAAAAAAAGACATATTAACAAAACCTAATCTTGACCAAACTAGAAAGGGGTTTCTTATTAGCCTAAAATCCAATTTTCAATTTGCAACTTCTTGGTTTTTAAATACTTCTTGTATGAGCAACAAAGGTTCAATCATTTGACGAGGGCAGGCGGCATGACCACAAGTCAACGCACATTCCTCTGCACTAGTAGATGGCAGTTTGAAGCAGATTTTAATCAAACTTTCCTGAGGTGACATCCAATAGGAAAACATGAAGGGAAAAAAAAAAAAATGAAGTTGATCAAGATGTGTCTAGTAATGAATGCCATGAAAAAAAAAAAAGACCGAATTTTTATAGAGGAAGGCCAAGCTGTAATTCCTTGCAAGGGAAAACCACAGAAGCTTTCCAAGAGATTTTACGGTCTTTTCCTAATTGTTCCCTTTTTCAACATCATTATGCAACCTCTGTGTGCTCTCCTGCTTCTCCACCCCCCTTATTTTACCCATTTCCCTTCCCCCCCAACTTCTTTTAAATTTTGTGAGGCAGCTCCTTTAAGGTAGCCAGAAATACAGTGCATATTTGTCTCTTCTCCGCCTCTCAGTTTAAACTGCCCAAGTCTTTCCGGTGAAGAAGCATTGCCCAAAATCTGCTTGCTATTCAAGCAGTCCTGGCAATGACAAGCATCACTTCATGAATCATCTGTTATATATTGCCTTATCAACATGGTCCACTGCAGGATAAAGTAAACCTGGCCCACTTCAGTTTTCTGCAAAACACAATCAAAATGCAAGTGGCATTAATTACTAGAGCGATCTGAGGAGTTCCCTCATCCAAGAACTCAAATATAGAGACAATATACATAAGAGACAATCTAAACCAAATCAGAATGCTAAGGCGCATTTCCTTCCCCACCACACACAGCTTTTCCTTTAACTTTTTAGAAGACTACTTACCCCTTCTATTAGGTAACAATATTGCCACATTTCTAATTATTAAAGCAGACAGTCTTAGTGTTTCTGCTGTTTCTCAGCTTAAACCATTTGAAGCAAAACCACATATTTTCGTGGGTTTTCCCCACACACACTCAGACCTCCGAGATCAGCAAGTAAGCCGAGGAGAACAGGGTTCCTCTCATTGCTTTGGAGAGGAATTGGTATGCTTGGACCTGGGGAACCTGGAAGCAAAGGTAAATGGAAAACAGAAGCTATCTATTAGGGAAGTGGACTCAAACCTGAAAAGCAGTTTTGAATTCAGCGACAAGACGCATCCTGTCAGCTTCACTGTCCGGTAAAACATGCTTTTACAAAAGCACAAACTCAAAGGATTCCAGCAGGAGGCTAATAAAATTTAAACCCAATGGCTGGCCTTGAGGACTAGGTAGCAGGATTGAACAAGATTACAGAAAAGCAATGGGATAACTGGAAATGAGCTAAAGGTAAACTGGAAGAGCAATGAACTAGATGATGACACCACCAAAGAAACCAGCAAGAAGAGTTAAGAATACTTGGCAAATATTTAATGAATGGCATTACCAGTGTCCAAATAACATGTTCAATTAGTATTTCTTTGTGGTTTGTGACAAGCTTTGCCATTGGGAACGGGCTAGCAACAGATACTATTCAGCAAATAAACTATTCTAGTAATATTACTGTGTGTATTCAACTATAGATGTAAGACAAGTAAAGATATGGTCCCAAGGGTTTGGTGTTTTGTATTATACATATATATAAAATATAGATATACACACACACACAATGCCAAGAAGTATTTTTTTCTGCTAAATACAAATACACACGATGCCAAAGAGTGTACCACAATCACTTCTTTAACTAGAAGAGGATGCCGAAGAAATGTTTTAACCCCAAGATTAAGTTGGCACAGCTGGGCAGTGAGCGTTCAGGTTGTCAAACCCTGAAGAGAGCACCATGTTAGCTCACACTTACACCACTTAACCCAGACAGCCGCACGCTACCCTTGAGAAAATACGAGGACAACTAGTTACTGTGACCTTACAAAGGTACAGCATGGCATACAAGCATTAGAGGAATGCTCCAAGCAATCAAAAGTGCCAAAAATGAAGACAGTAGTCTTTCAGTGGAACATGACCAATATTCGGCTGATCAAGAACATAAACACCCCACATGAAATTGTCAGTTTGCCCTCCTTAAGGTAAGGCTGCGCAACAAGTTTTAAGAGACACTCAATGTGCTAACTCCTTTTAGCGCAAGTTATCTGATAAGCGCTTTTCTGAGTAATCCATTGTAAAAGCTCTTGCCTATTCTCAGCTCTGGAAGATGAAAGACATTTGGCTAGAATATTTGACCCTATCACATCCTATGTATTTGGTGGCAAGTTTTTCTCTCAATGCTTTTTTTAAATGTGTTTGGGCACGTTCATGTATAGAAAGTCTAGCTTCCTCATATTTGAAACCTACAAACAATCCTAGAGGGCAAGTTTCTGAATCACAGATATACCTTAAGATGGCTTTAAAAACTCTATTCCCCAGAAAGCACAAAGCCATTTCAAAAAGAGTTTAAGAGGGCAATCTAATCTAAAACCATGGACTCCTGCTCAGTTGTAACCTTTATTTTTAGCAAGTCCTACTCCTCGCCCTTGCAGTTCAACATGTGATTTAGGGTTGAAGACTGAGATCAACTCCACCTTTTCAGCAGTCTATAAACAGCCAGCTCCTGTGCTTCCACCTCTGGCCATGGTAGAAGGCAACGAGAAAAGCAAGCACTCACCATGGGAGCAGAAAGTCACACCCGCTCAAGCCGCTGCTTTTGAGGGATGTACAAGTCACATGGCAGGCAAGGTATCTGCTCATGGTGAAAGCAGAAAGATCGGGCAGAGCTTCCTTCCAAAACCATCCCTCCTCTAACACAGGTCCATGGGACCTGCAAATCTTTTCCAGTCCAGATACTCCAAGGGTTCAGGAGGCAGCCTGGAGTTCAAGCCCTTGAAGATCTGGGCAAAATGCATTTCTTCAAGACAACCCACTGCAATCTGCATCCACCTAAATATCTCTTATCAGCTCCTGTTACTAGGTAACTTCTTCAGAAGTTCATCAATCTGCAGGTGTCTGTAAACACACTACTCCTAGTTAAAAAAAAAAAAAAATTTAAGTGCACTGTTGTTTTTCCCTTTTCTGCATTAATGGGACGCTGCCTCTGAAACATGAGCACAGCGAAGCAGAAAGTTGCACCTTGACCAATACAAAGATTAACACATGCAAGAAACTACTTTTTCTGTTTTATTCTTTTGGCTAGTAAGCCACCATCAAAAGGCAAACTAACTTCCACTAAGGAGTTCATATGCATCGTACATCAGGACCCGGTGTCCTGAACCTGCTATCTCCTAACCTGGGGCTGACAAATGCTCTCTGGACTTCGAGAACTTCTTCACTGCTTTCTCTTGGTGCTAACCACAAGTTTGGTAGCTCACACCTGCCGGTTTTCTTCTGCTTTAGGATAGCCTGCTGGAGATCACGCTACACAAACGCAGACTGCCCAACAAACATTTCCTCCCAAAGGAATAAAAGCTTGCATGTCATACGTATGCTTTTCTTTCATGCCTCCATCCCATTAAGTAAATGACAAATTCCTCTGGTATTCTGAGGTGATTTTCAAAATGCATCTCATGCATTTTCTCATCTGTCCACTATCTAAAGCCAAGTCCTGAAGCAAACCCAAAGAAATTATAGGCTGGCAAAGTTAAATTTTAAAGATTTAAAGATTTTTGGATTTCCCCCCCCCCCCCCAAGTTCAGACAACCAAGGGCACACACAGCTTAAGATCAGCAACGGAAATCTGTCAGATGTGCATGCTAAAACATGCCATCCAAACCTGAAGAGAAGTGTATAATCCTGGAAAGCCCTGTCTTACACATTTCGCTTGATACAGAAAATCTGCAGTTGCTAAAACTTACTCTTTCTAACTGGGTGGCATTTTACATTTCCAAATGTAATTGAGTGAACATGTTGCCATGGTTACAGTAGGATTCTGCAATAACTTTGTTGCCTTGTAATTGCTGTATATTTGTATACAAGCAGCTGAGCTTTCTTAATTCAATGCCCTCTTAACTCTTTCAGAGAGGCTGCGGAGCGACAACGGCAGCTTTTAGCCTGAACACTCCATACAGCGGTGGTGGAAACATCAGAAACGATTAAAACTCAGTGCCACGACAGACCACATTACAAAAAAAAAAAAAAAAAAGAAACGTTGCCAAGAACCAGATTATTATATAAACTTCAGAGCTCCTTAGCTTTTAAAAATGTTGACGTTAAAAAAAGTCCAATTCAGATAATTAACTCCAGGTAGCTTTTGGCAACAACCGAAAGCACTTTGACGGCAGCGAATACAGCACAAGTCCCATTTATTGACAGTACATAATACCAGTAAATCAAAATGCATTGGCAAGGAGATTATTCACTCAACAGTGAAATCCACTGTAGCACAGAGGGCCAAAATACTTGCTCCATCTCAAATTAGCATTATGAAGACAACAGAATACAGCTGCTGGAAACAAGCGTGCAGTAAAGCTGCCTGGACATCCCTGTTGAGAAGAAACAGAGAACACCTATAACCCGCTCCACCACCCTGAGCTGCACGCCCCATCCCAGATTTACAAGCCATTTTCACATCCCGAATCCACCCACACCTTTCCAACACAGATCCCACTTCTTAGTAACATTTTTAGACCTGTAATCCAGTCTGGAATATCAGGCAAGCCTGTAACATGGAATCCGCTCTTATGGCCAGAAAACAAGCGTTTGTGGTGACAAGCCTAATTTATGCAAATCTTCTGAAGCAGGCTATGGACGAGCAAACAACCAAAAAAAAAAAAACACCCTTTCCACTATCATGAAATGCGTGCACAAAACAATTACGCAAGTGTTTTGAATAAAGGGCAGGTTTACTTCCCTTTAAATGGTACGCGGCACCGAGCTATAATGTCAAATAATTGTTATGTAAATACGTTTGCTTGCTTTAGATGTCATGCTGCCTTCGCCATGCCACAGACACTCAAAAGATAACACTTAAGGAGCCCAGAGATTGCACAGCATCTTTCCTGATAAATTCCTGCAGCAAAACCCACACACAACTGCTCAGCAACACCTCCCTTCGCGCTCCTCCGAACGCGGTATAAGCTTATTTTTTGGTTGTTAATTTATCGTTGCACAAACCAACGCTTCACACCTCGGAGCGGCACACGCACTTTATTCACCACCAGCTCCCCAAAAGGCGCATTTTGGGGGGAGAAGCCGCGGCCGGCGGCTGAGGACGGAGCCCTGCCTCCGCTTGGACCTGTCATTTTCCCTTGCAGCCCAACGTTACCTCGGGACTTCCAAAAAGCGCGGGGATGCTGAGGAGAATACCCCTTGTTTTCTCCTCCTAGTTACAAAAAAAGCCATTTTTAACGATTTTCTTCAGGGGCTTGGTGCCCCGGGGGCCGGGGCGACCTCCTTGGCCCAGCCCGGGAGCCGCTGCCCCGCCAGGCAGCCCCGGGCCCGGCGTGAGGCGCGTTCCGGCGGGGAGCCCGGCGGGGCCGCGGGCGGAGCCGGCCCCGGCAGAAACTTTCCTCAAGTCCCGCGTTATTCCCGGGGCGGGGAGCGGAGGGTGGGGGGGAACAACCGACCCCGGGCTGCGGCCCGCTCGGCGCCGCAGGGCCCCGCCGCGGGCGTCGCCCCCGCCGCAGGGCCGCCGCGCCCGCCCCGCCGCCCCGGCCAGCGCCCACGCCCCGCCGCCCCCGGGCCCACGCCCTCGGCCCGGCCGCCGCCCGCGGCACTCACCGCTGCCCGCATCGCTCCCCGCCGAGCCCCGCGCAGCACCGAGGCGGCGGCGCTGCTCGCCGGGGGGGGAGGAGCCGCGGCCGCCCGGGAGGGGAGGGGCGGGGCGGGGCCAGCGAGGGAGGGGCGGGGCTTGCGGCAGCGCCGGCCCCACCCGCCTCATTCACAAAAACGCGAGCGGCGGGGACGCCCGGCGCGCTGAATGGGCGGGAGCGCTGCCCGTCACGCCCCCCTCCGGCCCGCCCACCGCGCCGCTACGCCCATGCCGAGTGATGGCGCGCCGAGGCCCCGCCCCGCCACGCGCGACGCCCAATCAGCGAGCGGCAGGAGCCGCCGAGTGGCTCAAATCCACCCGCCACTGCCCCACGGGCGGATCCGATTGGCGCCGGGAGCTGCCCATCACCTCCCCCTCCGGAACCCTCCGCGCTTCACGGTCGGAGCACAGCGGAAAAGAGCCGCGCGCCGCCGATCCCTTTAAGAACCCGGCGGCCGCGAGAGGCCCCGCCGCAATTAAAAGCCGGCGGGCAGAAAAGCGCGCGGCCTTAAAGGGGCCGCGCCGCGGCCAGCCGGGCGCAGCGGCGGGGGCGGCGCGGCGGGGGGAGGCGGCGGGGCGCCGCGTACTGACCTAGGTGGCGGCGGGCGAGGCGGGGAAGCTGTGCGGCGATGGCCCCGGCGCGGACACCGCGGCGCGCGCGCCACCAACGGACTCAGCCCGTGACGGGATCCGCCATCTTGGAATTTTTAGATGGAGAGTCACGTGGTGCGACCATTTTTTCCCCCCGGCCAATCAGGAAGCGCGGTTTATTTATAGCCACAGCTCCCTCTTTTCCTCCCCCTCCCCCCCCCCATCCCCACCGGGGGGAAGGGAACCAATCAGGCCACGCCCTGGCTCCACCGGCCCCGCCTCGTGGCGCGCGGCCCATCGCCTAGGCGACGGCGCGGCCCGGGGGGCTCAGGCCGGGGTCCGCCATGTCGGCCGCGGCCCGCAGCCCCTCGGAGAGCGGCAGGGAAGCCCGGCCCGTGCCGGGGCAGCCGACCTCGGAGGCGGGATGGGAGCCGGGAGCGGGGTTTGGGTCTCCGAGGCCGGCTGCCCGCGGGCAGGCCGGGCCCCCTCAGCCTCGGAGGCCCAGGCGGGCAGCGGCCCTCAGTCGCCAGGCTGGGCGCAGCGTCCGCATCTCGCCTCGGCGGCTGTCGGTACCAGCAGCTGGAGGGGAGCCAGGGCTGCGCTGGAGCGTTTGCTTAGCACCGTCCCCTCCCACCTGGTGACTCTCTCCTCACCCCGGCGCCGCGTGGCCGAGAGCAAACGGCATGTGTCTGCGGAGCAGCCTGAAGCGAGGAGGCTTCCACGCAGTGCTGGGCAGCTGCTTCTAGAAAGTCATGCAAGTGCAGCAAACTCTTGTCCCCTGTCTCTCCTCGACCCGCTGCTGCCTGTAGTTTCCTCCACAGTTTCATCTGTCTCTGCTAAGAGGTGGAAATGTGACAGAAAGAAAAACTCAAACCTAGATTAATTTGGCTATGGGAAACATGAGGTGGAGGAGAGAACTAGCAGAGAAACACCTGTGGTGATGCCTTCCTGTGAAATCAGTTCTTCCACCTCTAACAAAAGTTACACATTCTTTTGGCTTCTTTCCTTAGTTGTTTGACATATCTGAAAGCATGGATTTTTGATTCACAGGATACTAATGGAGATGGATTAACTAGAAGTACCATAGAAAATGCAAGCCATAGTAGATACATAGTATTTTAATAGAATAGAAAACTTTTTTGTCATTTTTTGCATCCGAGATCCCACTCCTGTAGTGTGTTTTTCTTTTATCCATCAAGTATTGTCTACAAAAATGGCTGCTGAGTACACTGAGTAACAGCAAACAGCCGAATCAAGATATAAAAAATGAAAAGGGGAGAGCATAGTTCAAAATCTTTACAAATCTTTGCCTGAATTACCAAGAGTAAAAAAAAAAAATTAAAAAGGAATTGTTCAGCATACTTACCTCTACCCATGTTTTCCTAGCAACCATTCAACATTTAATTGATTTTTCTGTTTTCTAAAGAATTACCCTATTGAACTGCCAAGTCTTCTTTAGCAGCAGTTTGTTGATTGGCCAAGCCCATGGCTGGCACGACCCTCATTTCACTTGCATTTTGTTGGTTTACCTTTGACTAGCACAATGCCTGAAACTAAGAAGTCACGCTGCAAACGTTCCGTGTCATGGGAAGCAAATTATTTCAGCATCTGTATCAGCTGGTGCGAGAAAGCTCAGCCGGGGGATACCTGGTCAGGCGTGCTCTGATGGGAACATCCTGCCTGAGATGCATTAGGTAACCATCAGGCTTCACTGAAGAGATCGCCAATGGCCAAGGAAAGTACAAGTCTCAAATGCCATGACATCAGATATTATTACTCCCTTTTTTCATGATGGCTGTTAACCTTTTTTTGAAAGGTAGTCCGAGAAAGAAGATGAGCCCTTTCCTGTTCAGTCCCATTCTGTCTGAGCTGAAGGCCATCTGCACGGCGTTCAAACCTCTCCTCTCCCATCCAAGTACAGCTTGCAGAGGGTTCTTGTACTTCACATAGGTGGAGCCCTTGGCTTGCACAGAGTTAAAGGAGTTCGTGGTACCAGCCCTGTGGGCGCGGTGGTCTGCTTTCACACCTCTTGTAGCAGTCGGGTTCCTAGAGTGCAGTCGCTGTGCCATACACATAGCCCATTAAGTACATGGGGACTTCCCACTTAGCTTTCAAGGAGTTTCTTAACATCCTTGACTAAGACAATATGAAACGTAACATTCCTATTCATAGGCAGCCATCCCACCACGCTTCTGGTGGTTTTGATTAAGTGGCTTTTGCTAAATTGTTTTTAAACTTCCAGATTTCCCTTAAAGAAAAATGAACTCCTGTAGTTCAGCCATCTGGATTTACATAAATTCTGGGACCTGATGGGAATTCCTAACAACTTTGTCCCTCCCTCAAAATTTACATATACGTGGTAGTATATAAACGCTGCTCCTTTTTTTTTTTTTTCCTTCTTGAGATGTTTAGCAACTACATTCCTGTTTGAAAGGGCCACCCATCGAAAAATCCTTGCCGTATTGATCTGACCCCTACAGTTGCTTTTTTTCCCATGCTGTGAACAACATGCTCAGGTCTTGGCAGAGGTCAGAATTACTCTGACAGTTCCATCAGCACTACCATCCCATTAACTTAAGCTTTCTGGTCTTACTTTATTTTTAAGAGATTAATTTATTACTGTCAACTTACAAACATTACATTTTGATTATTCTAAACTTGAGTATACAGGCAGCATGGCCTGCCTTGGAGAAGGACTGACATTTTGGAATATCCTCCCTGTAATATGCACCTAAGAACACCACTGGCATGAAGAGCACCACTTCTGCATAAAGCTGAAGCCCTTTTTGTTTCGTTTTTAGCTTATATTGGCTTGTGGGCTTGTTTGTTTGTTGTTCTTTGGTCGGTGAGGTTTTAGGTTTCCTCATATGGTTGTTCTGCTGTCTTTATTCAGGGCCAGTTTGTGTGCTCACATGTATGTGTGTATGTGTGTGTAAATAAGCTTCTAAATTATTTTTAAGTGTCAAGAGACATATGGGTGTAAGTGCTTTAGGACTAGAAGTTTACTAATGCCAACGGTATAGCTGACAAGGTAATATTTGCAAACGCTACGAGTTCCTCAGTGGATCTAATGATAGGTGGTCAGCGTAGGACCCGCCTGTGGGCAACCAGGTGGCTGTCTGCCCTCTCTTGCGGCTCCCCATTTCTGGTACAGCTGGAAGAAGGTTTGGTCACCAACGTGAGTTACAAACAGCATTTTCCCTAAGTGGTCATTGCAGCTTCTAAACGTAACGGATCCCAGAGGTCTCCTACCTGTGTCCCCCCACCCACGTCCCCTGTCCCCATACCCTCAACGCTACGGGCTGGAGGTTGTGCTGCAGACCCGTTCTCTTGACTAAGAACCACAGAGGCTACCGCCTGGCTGCATCAGTTGCCTCCAGTGCTTTCTACATTGCTGAAGTAGTTTAAAAAGAGGAAACAAGAGAAGAAAATTGTGCCTTAAAAGTTGCCATGGAGTATAAGTTTTATCTTCAAAATTTGATTGATGCAGTACTAGTGGTTGTGGGTGTGAATATGTGTATCTATTAATATCCAGTCTAGGCTAACCTGTGCATAATGACAGAAAATTAAACCTTGTCATTGTTCGTGTAAATTAGAGCTCAAAGATTAACGAGAAAAAGTATTCTTCCTATATGTTAAATACAACTGTATATAGCACAGTCTGTTTTTACTGTAATTGCAGCTGAAAAGTTTACTCAGAAGCCATTTGAAGTAAAAATAAAAATAAAAAAAAAAAAATTGGCAGAGCTAATTCATAAAGACTTAAATAAAACGCAATTACAGAACTTCCCGCCTACCTCCACCTCATCTTTAGCTGAACTCTACTTCTTGTTTGTCAGGAATGGTTCCATTTTTTATGTTCTTAAGCAGGAAACAGCCATCACAACACTCCAGCTAATTTCCCTCTCTAATCACATGGATCTGGTGAAAGTAAAATAGGGTGCCTGAGCCTTCCACTCTAATCCTGCCTCTCCCACCACCTCCTTGGCCAAAAAAAAGAGTATCAAGTTAGGAAGAAAGCCAGCAGGAACCTCCTCTAGAGCCTGGCCACTGAAGACCTACTCCAAGTGCCACTGCCACTTGCATCTTTAGAGAGGGTCAAGCCTAGACACAAGTTTCTACCTGGTGATTGCTTTTTCTTCTTCCTCCTGATCAGTTAGTTGCCATCGTTGCTCTCCCTTGATAGTTCTCTCCCGCCAGCCACCCTTCTTTGCTTCATCTCCCACTCCCATCTGTTCTGCATCCTTCCTACAGCATACTTATTTACTCCTTTCTGCCATCAAAAAAAAAAAAAACCAAAACCAACAACAAACCAACAACAGACATAAGGCACAGCTGTAATGGAACAGAGAATGTTACATTTACATTGCCCCACTCCTGTGTTTTCCCCTGACGTACCTTTTTTTGTTTTTTTTTCCTGGTGAATTTTGCTTCAGCTGGGACTCCTCCTTATATCTTTGTACAATACTCCTGCAGAGAGAGACTTCTCTTTATTGCTGTGCTGTGAAATCTGTCTTCTGTGCAGAGCAGTCCTGTCTGGCTTAATGTGAGCTGCAAAGGAGAACAAGGTGGTTCTCCTCCACTTAAGGGAGTGCCTGTTGAGGCTGAAGAAGCCTGTATTTGGCTGCAGAAGCTATTTTTCCAGCTTGTCTGCAGACCGAACACTTCATCAAGTCTTCATCACTCAAGAACTGACAAGCTTAAATTCTGAAGCATTAAGAGCCAGTCTCTAAGAAACAAGTTATTGCTGTTGTCTTGGACAAACTCAAGTCCCTGTCCCCACTTGGGGGAAAAAAAAAAAACCCAAAGCGGGTGAAGTTCAAAGTAAAGGTCACAATGGATTTGCTATCCTCTTCGTATTTACGCTTTTTAAAAAACCTTCCATCATATGTATTGTCTCTCAAATTAAACTCTCTATTTCAGTAATATCAAGTACAGAATAGACAGCGCTGCAACGCGATGTCACCGAATGCGAGAATTAGTGACAGCAGATGAGACAGCCACCCAACAGGCAGCGCTTACTTCCCGTGCTGGAAGTTTGGTGGAGGCTCGGTGCAACACAGGCGGAAACTCACACCCGCGTGTTTGCCGCAGGGACCTCAGGTAGCTTAGCTCCAGTATGTTCTGCCCCTGAATTACACCTGGAAATAGCCATTCTGGATAGCAGGGGGAACTGCTTTCTTCTTTGAGCTGCAGTAAGGAAAAGTGATGTTGCTGCTGTTTGAAAAGTCAGTGTAAGGACAATGTAAGCTGAAAAGTAGAAAACTTACTGAAAAAGTTTACATATGAAGACTGCTAATGGAGATACATGGGATTGTCATAGCAGTCATTGTATCATAAGTAAAATACACTTTTTAAATAAGTTTCCTTGCTAAAACTTGTTTTGAAGAATTTTTGCTGGATTTTATAAACTCCGTGTTTATTTAGCAATAACAGCTGTGCTCTCAACGGTATTATATAGAGAAGAAATGATCTGCAGCCATTATAAACCACTCTCCCAAAGTTCTTAGAGTGTCATCATCCCTCTTGATGAAACTGAAGAGTTAAGAGTATGAAAGAAATCTCTTTTCCCCATCAACTATCTTTTTGGTTCAGTCAATTTTAGTGGCACACTAATGCTTAAATTTAGACATAAACAAAAAATAAGTCTAAAATTAATATGGAATCCTTGTGAAGTTGAGGCTATAATAATTCTTGGATACACTTAGTTTACCAGTGATTGTTTTCTGATTCTTAATATTAAAAAAAAAAAAAGAAAGAAAATAATCATTTTCATCCATGGCAGCTGCTGGGAGAAAAGTGTACGTCTCTGCAGTGGGAACCTTAGAGGAAAGATTTATTCCTTTTTCTAGTCTGTCTCTTTCCACCAGGAAAAACAAAGGCATCCTGCATGATACAGGGTGAAAAACAATTAAACTCTAAATAAACGTAAGAAAAAACACTGACAAAAAAGCAAGTTACTTTTTCAATAAAAAAATATATGCAGTCTGGCCCCTGAGTGTTGGTTTTAAGTGACGATATTGACTTCCAGCTGAATGACGAGTAGAATCTTTTTCTACTGAAATATTGATAGTAGATTACGCTAAACCACAAACTATCTCCATAAAGCCTATCATTTCTAATCCTAATGGTGTTTTCTTTCCCTTGGATGACTACTACATTCATGATATGATGGCTTTATTCTATCTGGGGGAAAAACTTTTTACCATACAGCTGAATTAACTTGTCAAAAGATTTCAAACTTCGGAAGCTTTTACAGCTCAATTCAAAGCTATTATTCAAGATTGAATGAGAAGGCTGTGGACTGTAAAAGCTGGCAAAAAATAAATTTCACAAGCATTCACAAGTTGAATGGAATACTTACTTTTTGTTCAGGTTGTGTGTGTTTCATTGAGCTGTCTCAGAATAGCTGTATTTTGCCTCTAACCCCCTTGCTCTGCGGTGAAAGGCAGAACGCGTCGTTCTGCTGCTCTTGAAGCTGTGACCCAGTGCACGCTCTTTCACACACACTTGGTTATATTTAGTTTGCGCCAACCTAAATAAGTGTCAGCCAGCTCTCCAAAAATGTGGGGAGCACAAAAGAGAATGGCTAGCCGCTAAATTGAGGCAGAGCAAGAACACAATTAAACTTATTTTTATCCTTTTCTTTTAAAATAAGATCATAGACTATCTTACAGTCAGTTACAGCTTTCTCATGCAAATAAAAATGCCTGGCTTCAGGAGCCGCAACTGCCTTTAAGGAGAAGCAACTTTCAGATTTTACAGACAAGTAGCGGCTGGCAGAGCTTGTACTTGGAGCCTTTCCTTTCGCAGATCCAATCTACTTTGGGACAAAGCTCGAATAAAGAGTCAAGCCAACAATTACAGCCCCAGGAAGGGAACCCAGGGCTCTTAGACCCAGGACTCTAACGGGAGAGTGTGCAGATAGATTCGTAGGCAAAGCATGTGGCAGGATGGGATCCGTAATGGCCAGCATGGCGAGTGGCCTGAATTCAGCACGTTCCCGATGCAGCTGCCTGTAGCTGGTCTATGGGGAATGCTGAGCACAGGAGCAAGTCTTAAATACATCTTGTCAGTAAGGCCTGCAGGGAGGTTCTGCCATTCACTTGGGACCCACAACTCACTCTCTCATTCAAAAACTGAATTAGAGCCACTTCACTTTTTTTAGAGCTGCCTAGAGCTTGCAGCATTTTCGAGTGTTCAGAGCACGCACCCACGAAATGGGGGATCCAAGTTCACTTCCCTCTTCTGCCTGGCAGCTTCCACCTCCCTAAAGGACTGTGGCCACGATGGCACAGGATGACATCCCTCCTGCTGTGAAGGCATGCCACTGAGGAATTCAAAAGAGAAGCGTCCCCTGGGTGTGCTCTGAAAGCAGAGTAGAACATTAGAATAAAATATAGCAAGGAGCATTAGAATAAAATGTAACAAGGAGTAAGATCCTTTCTTGCTGAATATACCTGAATGTGTTCACATAAATAATCCAGAAAATTTCTGAACGTTAGAGTCTGGAGCTCACACCGGGAGGCTGTCTGTGGATGTATAGGTCTTGTGCTGAAACATGTCACCTGCGGATCATTCCCGCAGCACTGGTTCAGCTCTTTATACAGATACACAGAGGCATGTAAAGAGGGAGAATGCTCAGATCCTTATCTCTCCACCCATTGTATCTTAAAAACTTGTGTTAGCTACGAGCACTTTCTCTGACTCCTTAAAAAGCATCACAGCGGATCAAGACGTGCCAACAGAAGTACAAGTGTCCAGAATAGCAACAGTGAAATGGCCTTGTGGAAAATGATATGAAAATCATGACAGGAATGTCTCAAAAGTCTGAAGAGTTATACTCAGACCCTGTTTGGCACTATTAAATAATGGGGTGGGACTTTTGAATCTGGCACTCTCATTTGCGGATGTGTTGTTTAATAGAAAGCTAAGACGTAAGTATTCAGCTGTTAATGTTAAAAATCATACTTAGGATGTATAATGATGAGAGGTCAGAAGAGTCACAACCTCTGCAACCCTAGAAACGTCTGTGTATGTGTCTATAAAACATGGGCACAAAGGAGAGTTACTTCTCTCTTCTAGGATCACTAGGCAAGATCAGGCCTGTAAAAGAACAGGAGGTCCCTCTAGCTTTCTTCCACAAAAAAAAGGCAGACTTCACATTCTGAAAAAGAGCAGATAGCAGAAACCCCATGGTGTCATGGACTAGATTCAAGGAAAGGACTGAATGGAATAGAGTGGAAACTAAAACTGAGGAGTTGTTTCAAAAAGCTGCAAGGCAATGGAGACCAACCCAGAAATGGAATGTAAGTAATTGAGATATAGATCAATAATACCTACACTGCATAATAAGTGCCATATATTTTCCTTTTTGGAAAAGGAAGAGTTCGCAATAGGTACCTCTAGAGATGATGTTGCAATGGGACACGTCTGTATCGTTCCAGTGGAATTGGTTTCGGTTGTTCGCACTGCGATACTCTGGCATCCGAAGAGACGAGACACAGATCTTGATTCATCCTTATCAGGAGCTTCCTGTCATGTTAGCAGGTGGTCTGTTGGATATTAAAGACTCAGTTATGAACACCGATGGGAACTTTTCAAACATCACACATTAGCAGGCTAATATGGATAACCTCTAGGAAAGCTCCTGGACTGGCTAAGAAATGCGAGTATGATAAATAGAGCCTCTGCCTTGTACTGGAACGAGGGGCAGGACGTGTTCTGGCTCACGCACAGCAAGATGCTGCGCTCATATGGTAGGAAGCATAGTGGACCAAAATTGGGCTGTGCTTCTATATAAGCAAGGAGAAGAGAGAAAGTGTTAGAGCTTTTTTTTTTTTTTTTTCCTGCTCGTCTGGTCAAGCAAACAAAGGACAAGCAGTAGTTTGCCTGATTGCAAACCCACTCGTGAACTAACTCTTTTGGATAAGGCAAGCAGGCATGAAAGAGTTATTAGAGAATGGCTATGGGGGACTTGCTGAAGAGTGGGAGAGGCATGTTGCTTAGTTTCATACTTTCTTCTGAACCCTGCAAACCCTAACTGCTTATCTCCAGCACCAAAGCACAAGAACACTTTTTGTCACCTTGCTTTTGGTAAATCCAGAGAACTGTTTCAGGGGAGATTACTTGTTAAATTATCCACAATGCTACAGATGCTAGGCTGTTTATTTTGGTCATATATTTCAAAGAACCGTTTCTCCAGCAAACAGCGTAACAGCTGTGGCTGATAAAACTCCTGGGTATAATCATTATCCTCTTTTTCCTGATAGAGACTGTCACAGATTTACCATTGAGTTTTGGCCTAGATGCTGGTGCTCTACAGTCAGCCAAAAATAAAATGGAAATGGATATCCTTAATGTGACAAAAGCAGAAGAATTGTCAAGGTCACGAAACTAAAGGAATTGCAATTCTCAGACTAGAGGAAGGAGCAGTGTCCTACACAGGTACATGAATACACTTCAGATGTGACTGTATCACTGCAGACCCATTTCTCCCATGGATGGCCATATGGATCTTGCCACAAGACTGAGGATTTTGGAAGGTGGACTCCTGTGCCATCGTGAAAGAAGTTCTCTGAAGATCTCTTAGGTATTCCAAAGCTGAATTCCCAGGAGCATCCATCAGTTTTGGGTGCCTCAGTTACTGGCAGCTCTGTTCAATAAGGGCCTGACTGTCTACAAAACAGTCTCTGAAGTCACAGTCCAAAAATCTAGCCTGAGGTTTCTCCTCATACAGAGATCATACAGTCAGACCTGGGAACCACTTTAAAAGCATGGGCATCCTTAGCCTTTAACACGCAGCTATACAGTGCACAAAGTACAGCTGCACACCTTCCGCAGAATACGTACTTGCAGCTCTTCTACCATACGTGTTTTTGCAAGGCAACTTACCCATCAAAATTAATTTTTCAAGTAGCGAATGCAGCACTCGTGCAAGATGCAAAGCCGACAGGCTTTGGTATTGGATTTCCTTTCGTACAAGCAGCAGCCCCTTATGGGGCAAAGCAGGCTCCCTCCGACTGTCTTGCCAGCCCTTCTCAACAGCAGCCTTGAAGACTTAATCCTAAAATTGTAGGGCTGTTCAGTGCCCTTCTCTGTCGATTCAATCGCTGGTCTGTCTGCTCCAGCTTTCAGCGAGGATGCCAAGTGAAGTGGTGGTTTCTGTGATGCACACACCTGACCACCGGGAACTGGAACGAGACCACCAACTTATTTCACGTCGGTTACTGAATAACCACTGGAGGTTTGCAGCTTTGCGTCGCTACCAGCCTGGACAGGATTCAAACCAGCAACCTCAAGCAAAAATGATCCCTACTCCTGACACATCCCATCTTCTGTATGTTTTAATGAGTGAGCAGGACAGCCCCCTATGACAGAAAAGCAGCCTTACAGTCGGTTTTAAAGAAGCATTTTTGCTTTTCTGGACTTGAGCCCAAAATCCCACCTGGAGTAACTCACATTCATGTCACAGCAGAACAACAACAGCCAAATATAAAGTTATTTTTTCTTCCCCTTTAATTAAACTTATTCTCTCAAATCAAATGCAAGCATTTTCATCACTCCAAACTAAGAAAGATCACAGGTGAATGTTGCCAGTGAAATTTAAAATCAGCTTGAAATAGCTTTACTTTTAGCAGAAAGGATCTTCTTTCGCTGGATGTTTCCTCACCAACTATTAGAATTTAAATAGGGCAGGTCTCTAGACTATCAAGTGCAGAAGACATTTTCTCTCTGCTTTTCTCCTGCCTTCAGAAGAAATACAGCATCCTCATTTCTCTGTGCTTGGTTTAACTCTTCACATTTTGGGGGGATGATTATGCCAAAAACATACCCTTTTGCCACACTGCTCACTTCATTCCCGGGACCACTGCAAGCTTTGGTGGCAAAACCCCTTCTCTCCTGTCACTGCTGAGCAGGTTTGCTCACACAGCTCTGCAGGGAGTTTCTACTGTCGGTCGTGCACAGAAAGTCCAAACACCAGAAGAGCAGCACTTACGCCTGGCCCCGATGCCTTGAAGTCCTCAGCCCTTACCAAAAAAGCCTTGCTGCTACAACCCGTATCAGTGTATTTCCAGCCTGCACGGCAGCTGTGCTCTTTAAAGAGCATGGGGTACAGAAATGCTGGAGAATGACAATAGACAGAGTTAAAAAATAGAGTGGAAGTACACATCTACTGCTCATTAACTGGCTTCAGATGATACCAGCTTGCTAGGTTTTTTTTCCACAGCTCTGGCGAGGAATGTTTTAGTTGCTGAGTAAAGTTTTCACATGCAATATGTTGTTGCTGTTTTGTTTTGTTTCTTAAATCCCTTACCTATATATTTACTATAGACGGATATTATACCCTCGCAGTAAAGAAACACTGCAAAGTGCTAGTTAACTTCTCAGAGCTGACTGAATAATACCATAAATACAAGGGTACTGAAATGACAACAATAAAGGCATCTGTACTTTGAACAATAAATATGAACTGGAGCTGTGCTTTGGATTTTATGCATGCTCTAGCTAATAGGTATTCAGCTTGTGTGGGCCACTGACATTTAAATAAACACATGTGCAGTCCAAGGGGGTTGGCTGCAGAGCCTCTTGTCAATTGAATCCAGCCCTGGGAACACTACTAGAGCGGTTCAGGATTGCAAAAATTCCACGCTGGGCTAGCCCTTGGTGGTATCTCTCCTGAAACCATAAGACGTTCTCCATGGGAAAAAAAAAAGTGACAATGGGGATGAGGAGGGGTGGAAAACGCCAAAAACATGTGGCTTCAAAGAGATGTTGAAAATATTGCTAAGAAAAATGTCTGCCAGCCCGCCCTTTGCAGACTGAATGAGAACTCGGCTTCTCTGGAACTGAGCTAGCTTGTCAACCTTAACAGTATTCCTACACAGCGTCAGAAAAAAAAAAAATCACCTTTTAAACAGAGCCATTATTTTTTTCCTTGCAAAGCAAGGCCACAGAGTACACTCGTGTAAATCCATTGCTGATATGAAAGGAACAGGGACCTGGATTACAGGACCCAAAAGGATCCTGAAGACAACAACCTTCTGCAGAACACGAGCTCCTGAGGCCATCTCTGCATGCGAACACAGGTTTGATTACGGTGGAATAAGCTTGATTGCATTTCTGGAAAGGAGAAGGACTAATGCCGTAAGTCTTTCTTTACCTGTTCTAGCAAATGAGTCGGTAGCCCTAGAAATCAAAAATTATTTGGCAGCATCAGACACACTGAGGGGCTATAGGCGTGATGTTAATCCTCAGCACCTCATCCCAAAATAAGAGAAAGACAGTGAAATGTCCCGAGCACTTGTTTTGCATGGTGTACATAAACCACAGGTGATGCCTTCAGTGTTCATGGGACATCAAATATTCTCCCTCACTGTTGTAGAGAGCATAGTTTCACATCCAGGTGTTACCTTTTCTCAGCACCAGTGCATACCGATGCAGAGGAGGGATAACCCAGGAATAAGAAGACGTCAACTCCAGGGCTGTCAGCCTCTGAAAAAGGGAAGTGGGCAGTTAAAAGAAATAAAAAGAAAAAAACCCAACCAAACAAAAATAATCCAAAGGGGAATGCATTGAGCTACTTATCACTGAGTTTAACACCGAGCAAAGCAGTAGAGGCTTTGTAATAGCATTATAGATAATTGGAAAACTAGGATGAAAAAACATGCTTTTGGTAGCTGGAATCATGCCTCCTGGGGAATTCTTTGTGGGCATCAATGCATATGTAAGTAGGGGCGATTTAGTCGATACCGTGTACTCTGGTTTCTCAAAAGCTCCCTCACCAGGGACTCCTAGGAAATTAATCTCCCCTGGGATTAGAAGAAAGGTTCTCAAGTGAATTTGAAACTGGTAGAAAATAGGGAGGCACAGGTAGGAATAAATGGTTATTTTTCACAGCAGAGGGAATCCCAGTGGAATCCCACAGCAATTTGGGCTGTGACATGTGTTGTTCTCAGAGCCTAAAGGATCTGGAAAAGGGATATAGGAGTGATTTGTGGAGGATAAAGACAAAAAAAGAATTACTTAAAGTAGCAGAAATTAGTGCTATCTACAAAGAGCTGCAGAAGGACTGAAGGACATGGCAATAAAACAGAGTACCAGGTGCTGATAAATAACCGGTAGCACAAAACCAAGCTGACCTCACCATAGTCCTTCCATTAGTTATTGCCACTCAGGAAAGGGATAATCCAAATCAACAAAAGCATCGGTTCATTCCCAAACAGTGAGCAAAGAGATGAACAGACTGTAAGGAATTGCCAGGAAATGGCTTGAGAAATCCCTCCCTCCCCGTAAGTTACAGTTTACGTCTGGCCAGTTACTTCTCTGCCTGAAAAAGAGGTGACCTCTGGATCTCCATCACCTTTTCCATCAAATCAGGAGGTGCGTGGTGGTGGCGAACACATCGTCGCTCCTTCTAACCGTACAAGAGCAGTGTTTGAGGCACATTCTTAAAATGATGCAGATTAAAAACCAAAACGAAGCACTTTTTCTCATGCGAATCGCGGACTTCACTACCACAGACTATTGTGGAAGGCAGAAAAGTGAGCATGCTCCAAAGGCAGTGAGCCAAAATAATGGAAGGTAAGCTGAAAAAAAAGGTCTCAGAAACATGAAAACAGAGAAAAACCTCCAGCTCAGTAGGCTGTTAAGCTGCAGCTTGCTAGGAGGGTTTGCTGGAGCCAGCGTTTTTTTATGTTTTTATGCTCCTTCCATTAAGCGTCGACTACCAACCAGTGTCAGAGATAGTGCACAAAGCTAGCTGAGCCTTCGGTCTGCCTTCATACAGCTGCTCTCGTGTTTCACAGATTAACTTTGGATCCGGACATAATTGGTACAGAAGGAAAACATTGAAAGAAGTCTGGGAGAGAATGTCTAGCATGCGTTCCTAATGGAGCCAGTGCTTTCAAAACAGTTCATCTATATATAGTTTCCAAAAAACACTGAAGTCGATAGGATTTAGGCATGGATGTAACTTCTAAAGCATGCTACTGGGGTAGGAAAAAGGAATATTTGGAGCAAGGGGAATTTTTCCCACAACAAACTTCTTGATGAAGGACAACAGAGACAGGACCCTTGTGTGTGAAGTGTCTGAGGAAGAGACTGGACAAATAAAACAAACAATAATCAAGTCACTGGAATCAATTACTTCTCATCAGCAAAGTAATCTATGCCTTCTAAAGGAAATTAAAGAAGAAATAATTGACCTGCCAGCCAAACTTGTAACCTGCCATCCTAAGCTGCCTCGGTACCTGTTCTTGAATTTTGCATTTAAAAGGGGAGGACGTGCGGATGAATAAGGATATAGCCATGGAGAATCAGCATGACTTCTGTAAGGGGAGGTTTTGCCTCACCAAACTATGGTGGTTCTGTGAAGGAGGCAGCAAGCATATGGGTAAGGGAGACAGTTGCTCTAATCTTGGATTTCCCAAAATGTTTCCAGCATTCTCCTTTACCAAGCGCTGCGAGATGCCATGGGAAGGTCCTTGCACAGATTAGAATTCATAAAAAGCATGAAAGAACACTAAGCAGAAGGTACAAAGCTAATGTTAGCCAAGGTTGGTGATCCAGAATTAACTAGGATATTTCAGTATGGGCTTACTTCTGCCTTCATAGGAGCAGAGCGGCACAGCCGCCGTCTCGCTGCTGCCCACCACCACAGCGGTGGAGCCCCTTCCCTTGCGGCAGCCGCAGAGCCTCCCGTGGATCTCACTCAAGTCCTGGCTCACCTTCCTGGTCAAGGCATGAGAGCTCCGCTTTGGCTTTCGGCTCACTTGCTTTTTCTGTAGCAGTTTGAGGTGTGGTTGCTAGCAATACCTCAGCGGCTGCTCTGGTGCACAGCAGAGGTTCCCTGAATCTCCGTGAGCCTTACTTGAACAATCTTACTGTGCAGGCAGTAGGTTTTATATGAAAGATCTTCAGACAGTAAAAGTGCTTTTGAAGCAGGATAGAAGTCAAGCTCACAATCTTCTATACTTTTTTTTTTTTTTGCCAGCTAGCCAGTGTCACGGATGGGGCTACTTTCCAGCACATTTCACAAGCGGACAATTCACAAGCATCACTTTTTTTATTCAAAAACTTTCATTTGCCAGACATTTCCCAGAACATCCATTTCATGGAGAAATACTTCTGACTGCATCAACGTCTGCAATCAGCACCAAATGTGCATGCATGCTGAGAGACATTATGGACTGCCACCGAGCCTGCCTGATCCAGGGGCAGCTGGAGGCAATGCTGAGGATGGTCTAATTGCTCCATTTAGAAAATCTGGGGTGCTGGTTTGGGTGGAGGTGGGTGCTTAGCCCTGCCTGCAGGTTGAAGAGCTAGAGGTGCTGCTGTGAGCACAACACAGAAAGAAAAAGTAGTATGTCTTGGGGTACAGGGCTGCCTGGAGAAGCAAACTCGAGCTCTCCAAAACTAGTGCAAGGAAGAGGATGCTGCATTCATTTGCGGAAAAATGTACCTAACTACACTGAGCACAGTAGTGACTCCACTATTGTCCTCCTTGTGAAAACAAACCTGGAATAAGATACACCTGTATAGAAATACATTCAGTGCTCACTGAGGTCAGTGGAAAGATTCCTGCTGATGTCAACAGATACTGGCACAGCCCTCAAGTAAATCTATAAAATGCATTTAGATCTAATCACAAAATTAACCATGGGGGTAGTTGAAGGTGCTTGAAGTCTCTGGCATAATTCCCAACATAGCCAGCAGCATTCCCAGGTGCCCTGATCCTGCCGCAGTGCTGCGCTCCCAGCTGCCCTCCGGGAGCCCCTCAGGTTATGGGTTCCTTTGAGGGATGAGCATCACCTTGCTGAAGAGGCCGGGAGCCTTGCTGGGGGGTTGCAGGTAGCGGACCCAGCCCCAGGTCCTGCTGCAGTGCCCGCCAGGAAGCACAATAACAGGTGCCAAATCTGAGAGTGGTCTTAGGGAATATATGCAAACACCTGCCTAAAAGCAACTGAATTGAGACCGCCAACTCATTTTGCACAGACTACAAAATATTTACTATGATTTCCATTCCTCAGCAAGTGAGGCTCAGATGTCATATTGATTGGGTGCAATGTAAGAAGCTTGACAGACAGAAACGATGCAGAGCAATCTGGAAAGCACGGGAAGCTGGGCTCCGCAGAACAACACGTATTTTTCAATACAACCAAATGCAAGTTGCTGCATGTAGGAACAAGGCACATGTTGCATTTTGAGGACAAGGGGCTGCATTCACCAGGAACTGAAACCAAAGAGTCCCTGGCAAATAACTAGCTGCACGGGAACCTGCGGGAAGAGAAGGAGAGCTCATTTCAGTACTTGGATACATACACGGCAGAAAATCAGCAAAGCACTTTGGCAAGACCATGGCTGGAACAGTGCAGAAAGCACATCTGGAAAGCAGCTAGTCAGGAAGGAGGCACAGATCTCAGCTGAAGCCTGGAAAACCTGCCCTGAAGTCCAAGGCTGAAACAACTCATCTCCTCTTGGGCTGGAGAGATGGTCTGACCGGTCCATAACAACCTATATTGGAAGAGCAGGAGGAAAGATTTCTAGCAAACGACGTCTCCTGAATTTAGAAGAAACAGAGTCAGGAACCCACTGGCTGAGTGCAGCAGGACTCAGTCTTGGACTAGCAGTGAAACATTCATGTGCTAACACAAGAGCAATTGAAACAACCCTGTCGTGCAGCAGAGTCCTCCCCAGCCACCACCAGACAAGTCTCTAAGTCCAAAAGAGATATTTCGCTAAAAAGCTGGGTCCGAAGGGAACCCCCAGGAAACCTTTTGTTTAAAAACCTGCGTCCTTTTTGAGCTTCACATCAATACCTGCTTTCTGGAGCAAGATCAGATTTTCTACCCTTGGATTTTCACATGCTCAACAATATAAGATTCCCAGAGTGGCTGTATTATTTTCTTTCCATGTGTTACTAGACAATCTAATTTCTTCATTTGTCTGTAGTTACCAGATAGTTGAATTTATTTCAGTTAGGGGAATGTTTCCTTCAAGAACTGAAAATAGCCAGATGCCCAAGAAGATCATTTTAATTCTGTGAGAAGCTGTTCTATGATATTATGATAACATCTGCTATATATTTTGGTGATCTACTGGTATGCCTTAGGTTCTGTGTTTAAACAGCTGACTTGTGTTATGGAGCATTGTGTAGATTTGTTTACATTCAGCTGAGTTATTGCTAACAAGAAGTCTTTGTTAAGCATCATAGGACTATATTTCCTTGCGATGGAAAGGTGGTACCATTGCACTACAACCAGAACTAACTCTCTGTTTTCCTCTGATGGACTGACTGGTTATCAGGGAATGCTGTGATCCCTGCCTGCAGCACAAGACGCTGCTATGCAAAACACAGGATCCAAGAAATGACAAAAAAAAAGACTATCCACCCTTTAGAGAAGTGCCCCTTTCCATCTTCAACAAGATAGCAAATAACATTTAAATCAAATAAAAGTTACCTCAACAAGTGGCTGCAGTATGCTTGTGGCCGTTCAGGAAATTATGCTGGAGAGGAGAAGGGCTTGAGAATGTGGGGACAGGAAAGCATCTTGTTTGGGATTGAGACAAAAAGCAAGGAGCTGCAAGACTTGGATGAAATGCAGTTTAGCGACAAATGGCTGAAAACCGGTCCTGACACCATCCCCTGAACAGTACCCTGGAGCAGAGACCTGCTCCTGCTGATACCAACGTGCGGATCGGCAGGGCCCGTCTGGGACCGTGCCTCTAGCCCAGTCCCACCACAAGCTCTTTGTCCTGCAGCAAGCGGCGAGTGTGCTGGTCCCACCTGGGTGACCCCCCCACTTCTGGTTCTGTCTCTGGAAAATGATCCACCAGAGCTGCAGCAACTGCGGTTGTTACAGGAGCCAGGTCTTGTCATTTGAGGCAGAGAAACCTCTTCAGAAGCCGCAAGGTGCAGAGCAACGTCTTCACTTCCCTCCCCATTAGTTTATTTCCAGCTTTTTTAAAGATGGGTTCTCTTGTGATCAGTTATTCCTTGACAGTACTGCGCTTTCAGCAGGAAACCAGTCTCCTTCACTGGTCCCAACCAGCACGACTGAAAAGCAGCCTTTCCCTTGCAAGTTAATTATAGGAGAAAGCTGTTGTCTGCTTAACTCCTTCCTCAGGCAACCTACACAAGAAGCTTGGCCACAGGGGTCCCCCGTGCAGTCAGTCTCACTTTGGAAGTTGATAAGAATAAGGGAGAGATAAATCAGGGGATGCACAGGGGAACGTTGTCCTCACCGCTCAGCTGGGCTGTTAAGCCCGTAGCCACCAGCCCGTACTGTTTCTTTCCAGAGCCTCTGGCCAGAAACACTTGTGATCTTAAAAGATCAGTGCCTACCCCAGTTAACTCTTACATGGTCTTTGCTTCTTACTAATTGCACATGCCACTGCTTCCACAAACACTCCTGACTCAGTCCCCTAAGGTCCTTTTGCACCCTGACTTTTCAGGCGCTGGCAGTTTTAATATTCGCTCTTTCTAGATTGCCAAAGCAGCGGTAAATCCTAATCCACAGATTCTTAAAACTACTAGCATTTGATTCTTTTGTTACCAGATACCTGCTGAGAGCTGCCTGTGTTGCCATTTTACTGACAGCAGAACACTTCATACCCTGTTATTATCTGAAACCACTTGGAAAAATAACACATCCAGAAGGCTGCCGTGAAGACATCCTGAAGATGGAAGCTGCCATCAATGATGCTGACATTTCAGGATGTAGTCCGGGACACCATTCATGGTTAGACCATCTATGCTAGTTTAAAACAAGCTCAATTAATCATATCACTGGTAGCCGGAGTACCGTCCAACAGGTAATGATGCTTTTTATAAACAGACAGTACGAACAGTATCTTTATGACCACCCAGCTCGCATAATGCTTTTGTCTTTAATGTGCTCACAGTTTCTTACTGTCACTTCTCAGCTTGTTATATGAGCTGTAATCATAACTTTCTTGCAGTATCCCCAGTAAAATTGTCATATCCGAGTGCAATTTGCTATGAGCCTGATTTAAATTCTCTTCATCTGACCAGCTGGGTAGTCTTTCCCAGTTCCAATAATGTCCTTAAATAATCCCGCTATTCCACAGTGAGAAAAGCAGGCTGCTTCACAGGTAGCAAGCAATTTTGCACTGGTTCACAGGATAGGAAGGCACGAGTCCTTAGAAAGACAAAGGTAAGCTTAAGCTAAACTGTGTGTTGAAAAAGTAATGTCAACGGGTTTTCCCCACTGTTTATAGTGCTTCCAAAATACTCAAACTTAATTTTTCTCCTTTTGTTCTCTCCCGTGTAGCAAACATTAATCCCTCCCTTCCCCACCTAGCCCCTCGCCGTGAGCAGAGGTAAAATAAACAGCTGGGCTACTCTTGCCAAGAGCAATTTCGCCTCCCGGCAGTGCCAAAAACACCGTTGCCTGCATCCTGGCATCAGCCATTTCAGCACAGCCTCAGGAACAGGATTTGCACAGCCAGCAATAGAAAGAACTTGGCTTTTCGTATGTCCGACCAAAATAATGGCTATTTAAAAATATCCTTGGCAAGGGAATGGCAGAGAGCGCCTTAAAATATACATCAAGCTACTTAAAATCTGCAGGGACTCAACAAGACATCAGAGGAGAGCTGTTTAACATTACAGACAAAGAGGGACATTGTTAGAGCTACGTGGAAAGAAAAGTACTTCCTTTTCAAAGGGGAGTCGGAAATAGAGTTTAGTTTCAAGGGGGGTTTTTTGGTTGGTTTGAGGTTTGGATTTTCTTTTTTTAACCTCCGCTGTGGAAGGGGAGGCAGCCAAGCGCCAGGACTGCGCTGCCAGTCGGCTCGAGGAGGAAAAGCGCCTTGCCCAGCAGCAGAGGACTGTGGAAACAGCTGCTGGGGCAGTCCTGTCTTCTCCCCAGCAGGCAGCCAGAAGAAGAAAAGCAGTGAGAAATTAGGTAGGCATCCAATCGAAACCTGTTTGCGTTTCCTTACAGCTTCCTTGAAGTCAAACTGAGCCTGTGAAACATTTCAATGTCAACACAAGAGGGTTTTTTTTTCCCCCATCAGAATTACCAGTTGCCCGGAGAGTTTCTCACGGTTGTTACGAGTTGTGAGGAGCAGGTAACACAGCAGAGCTTGTCTCGGCAGGTGCCAGGAGGTAGCCCAGTTATGCACCGATCTTCAAGGTGCTCTTCTCTTCAAGAACAAGCCAGTTCCAGCTCCTGCAAAACACACGCTGCGTTAGGAAGCGTAGGTTGTGCAGTTTGAGGCAAGAGAAACTGGTAGCAAGAAGGCACTTGCAGGAAAGAGCATGCTTTCTGCTCAGGCTCGGCTTGCAAGAAGCTTTTAAGATCTGTGTCTCTGCTGGGGTGGAAATTTCATGGACCCTGGGCCAACAAGCAAAATATTTCAGGAGGACCCGAGGTGGTGCCAGGAAGGCAGCCTGAGATCCCCTGGTTGCAATGCCAGCAGCATCTGCAGCTTCGCCTACCCCGTTGCATTTTACGAGCGCGGAACAGCCTCCTGCTATCGCCTTGCTGACAGCAGTCACTCTAGGGAGCCCGACAGCGAGGACGAGCGCTTATTAACACGGGTCAGCTCAAAGAGTAGCCAGGTCCACAGAGGCTGGCTTCCTGCCATCTCCACCTTCTCCAGAAAGTTTCTGCTCCTCTTTTCCATGTCTATGAAGCTTGTGGGCTAAGAAAGCAGAACGAAAGAGCCAGCAGAGAGAGCCTGACTCCCCAGCACCAAGGATTTCTACAAAAGGTCCTACTGCAGAAGGGGCTGAGTACAAAATGTATACAGAACTAGCTATGAGCAGTAGAGGTATGGAAAATAAATATTTGCTAGGCCTGCCAAAGGGACCAGGGTGGGAAGGGATGCTATTGCCAGGATTACACCTGAAGCAGCCAACTGTAGTAAGAACAGCTAGAGTGGTAGCCAGGACAGAGCCAAGGTGCAGGGGTACTTGGCTTTACTGGGCCAAGAGTTAGGAATGGGGTTAACACGGTATAAAGCAGAAACACCCGCAGTTAATTTTGAATCTGTAACAACTCCTTTGGAGATGTTGGCTTTGGGGTAGAATTCCTGCAAATGGAGAAAGCCATGGACATCTAGAGGTCTAAGTCTAGAGGAATGCCTCCAAATAGCCAGGATAGGAGAACAAGTTAAAGAGCAACCACTCATGCAGAAGAGTCAAGGCATAGAGTGACTGATGTGGAAGGAGAGAGACAACGCAGCTGAAGTCAGCATCATGTTTTCAGTACTAAGATGTCTGGAGAAAGGTGCCTGCAGCATAGCTCAGGCAGATCTGAAGATGTTCATGGACTGCAGAAGAAAACCAGCACCAGGTAGAACGTCAGCATGTTTGATTGAGGCCAACGCTAGAAGCAGAGGAGTCCAGAAAACACTTGCGGTTTGATGCAGGACAGAGAAAAGAAATAAATTACATGAGTAATAAGGAATAACAGAGCATTGCACATGGACCCACAAGCTTCCCTTACAGCAACCACACACAAACAAGTTGGAAACCGGTTCAAAGACCGCAAGAAATGAGGAACTTCAAGATCTAACAGATCTAACAGATACATGAGCTAAGATAATCATTTCCTATGCTCCAGTCTACCCAGTTCTCCTCTGCTGAGGAGCTGACCAGAGAGACTTCAGGCAGATACAGTCTATATCTACATGGATCGGTAGTGCTGTACCAGAGCAGCGGGTCTGCAGAGTGAAACAGTTGCTCTACATCCATGCTATATTTGTTTTAGAGTTTAACTTTGGATAGCTCTAGTCTGATCCTGTGACCTGAATGCCTATTAACAGCGGTCATGTATCTGAAAGAAAATGTTTCTCTAAATGCACCCATAGTTAATGTGGTCTTCTGCAGGCGGGTGCCAAGCGGGCTCTGCCCCCGTGCCGAGCTCACGCTACACGGGAGCCCACAGCAATGCCGTTAGCACAGATGTTTCAGCATCTGCTGCGCTCATCACTGGGATGGTGCCAGCATCAGGAGGACGGGAAGGGGCTTGGGGAACGTGGGTCTGTATTTGGGTCAGAAACCATTTGCTCAAGTGAGTTTCCAGGGAAAGTGGCATTAAGCAGAAAAAGGGGCTTCTTGAGGGAAATAGCACATGCGTAGCTTTTGCATCGCACACAGAGCTTTGTCCAACTTTGAGCCCTTTGAAATGCGGCATTGTCCTACACTATCCCCCCAGTCTGTTTCCTCAGCAGATCGCTGTCTCTGCTGGTGCCTTAGCCTGATCATCTGCCCATGCTCTACCTCCTTAGAACTGAATCACTGTGAACATGAGAAGAGGACAAACAAGCTTGTTATTGATGTGTTTTGGCATTGCTCCATTTATTATTGATGTGGTGTGTAAATGATGGCCTGCTGTCCATTTCCTCTGTTGTAAAGCGTTAATATCAATTATTAAAAATAGTCTGAGGCATGAAATATGGGGCATAAAAACACTTGCCCATGAGTGATGGGCACACAGCTATGGTACAGCTACATCCAAGCTGCATCCTTAATGTGACGGCTCTGAAGGCTGGTGCTGACTGCTCGTACAAGCGACAGCAGCCTCTGCAATGCCGTTTCCTTCCCCTGGCTAAGGCACGGGGGCGGCAGTGCTGGAGGGGTCCTCTCTAGAAGCGAGAAGCTGCCAGGATCAATGTTACAGGTAGAGCTTTCCAAGGTAGGCTAAAGATACAACACTTGACATGGGCAGCAAAAAAAAAAAAAAAAAAAAAGGACTGATGTCCTTCAAAGGGAATTGCTGTCCCACCAAAATGTGGATTGCATGGCTTGAACCAGAAGCAAAAGGTCTCATGTCCTCTCACCCCACTGCAGGCCTCTAATTCTGTAGCACGTCAGCTCCCAGCACCACACCACCACGGGGAAGAGCTCCCTGTCATGCAGGGCATGCAGGAAGGCAAGAGCGGGGCAGAAAAAGAAAAAAACCCAAACCAGTGCCAGTGCTTAATTATTCAGAGTTTCAGCTACTTCCCTCCCAGGAAAGAGAATCCTTGGGGCTGGAGCACACGCTCCAAGGAGGAGGGCCTGATCCTCTCTGTGCTGCAGGAAGCCCTCGGAACCCAGCCTCTGACTCCAGCTCAGCCATTTCAAGTCATCTATGCAGCATGGGGGGTCCCAGGTACCCGACAGCCAGTTTGCTGTTTTGTTTTGCGGACTGTTTTCATGCAGGCAGGAGATGCACAAACCCTGCAGTTCAGCCTTTGCCACCTCCTGTCCTCCAGGGCAACGTGCTATCACTTCCACCCCCATCAGCATAGACGCGTCCCCGTTTCGCATGCAGGACCATATATTCCCATTTGCCAAGGGCCCCTGGGACTGGCACCCCATCAGGGGAAGGAGGAATCCCCTTGTCTGGGATACGCTGTTGGAGAACCGCAACACGGACCACTACAGCAAGAAGACAGGTTATTGAACTCGACGTCTTAAACTTGCATCACTGGGAGCCACGCAGCAGTGTGCCAGGAGCTGTACACCACAGAGACAGAGGTCCCTGTCCCATCATTTACAAGTCCAGAGTCATCAAGAAGCACGGGGCGGGGGAGAGCCACAGACCACGTGGACCAGCCCAATATGCCTTGAAGTGCACTGCCTCGAAAAGAGCCTCATGAGATGAGGGACACCAAGGCCAGGCTTGCAGCAGTCCCATAAGCTTCATGGCGGTGCAACCCTAACCCCATGAGACAAAGAGGACCCATCATGTGATGGAGATGTTTTGGCAAGTGTCCCTTGGCTATATAGAAAACAGTTCTTAAAACTGCACACCCGGAGCAGAGTTTTCCCTCCCTCTCTCCTCCACCCCCTTCTTTCTGGGGATGGCAGGCAAGGAGCAAATGCTGGGTTTATTCATCCCCTCTCCATTGATTGCGGCATGCGTCACCGACTGCACGAGTGTGGGAGGTGCAAGCGTGCCTCACAGTCAAATCACCAGCCTTTCAGCTTAATAACACCTCAGGGGGATGCGGGCTCTCTTCCCCTTTTCAAAATAAAAACAGGAGAGGAAATAAATGTTCCAACAATACAAACCAAAAAAGAAGAAAAAAACCCCCCAAACCTCCACAGCAGGAGGTGAAGGAAAAAACAACACCTGGAAAATAAAAACATCTCATTTTCTTTTGCATGAGGCAGAAGAGGGAAGGTGTCAAGGATGGATGGCGGATGGTAAGGACCCTGGACCAGGGATGCTGAGCAGCAGCACAGGACAAGGCAGCTGGGTTGCACCAGCCCCAGGGAAGGCCAGTGCCACCACCCTCTGACTGGGGTTACACCCAGCCAGAGCACCAGCCACCCCCTCCCGGAAAGCTGGGCAAGACGGCACTTAAAAAAGTAAACAAGCCACTTGGCCAGCACTGACCATTTCCATGAGCACCTGTGCCTTTTAGCAGCTCTTTTTAGGAGGAAGGTTTGAAGGTTGAAGATGGACCTCTGGAGAGAGCCCGAACCCAGAGCCGGGCAATTTCATTCCTGGCAGCCCCCGTGAGCTCAGCTTCTGCAAACCAAACTCCCCAGCACCGACGGCCAGCACCAGGGGGTCCTGCCACCAGCTCCCATAGGCACCTCCAAAGGCAGACTTTCCACCACATGCCTGCAGGCTGCTGCACGCTTGCTCTCGGATATTTTTATCCTCTGGAGAGCTGACACAATAGCCCAGGCATGCTGATCAGGCAGACGCATATCTAGGCTTTTATTAGAGAGGAGGCATTTTGTTTGCTCAGTGGTTCAAAGCAGCCTCAGCAGACCCACAACAGTCCACGGACGTGATGGCTGTACTCGCTGCCAGGGAGGCCCCACTGTCCAGACCAGGGGCTTGCAAAACCTGAGGCCTTCCCACACAAAAAAATGCAGCAGTGAGATCAGCCATTCACCTTGTGATGAAGACCCCAAAAATGCAACCACAGGAGGAGAAACAGAGGGTGGATGACAACAGACGCCTCCAACAGGGGAGAGGAACCTGGCTTCCATATACACTACAAGGTTCCTTTATAGCAGGATATCAGGGACCATTTCTAGACAAGGAGGTACAGAGATTTTACATCTGAGCGGCATTAAGAGGAGCAGCACAGCCTAGATAGACCCATGTCCCTGGCTGGGGATCCAGGAAAGCAGACAGGAGCCCGTTCATCCCCTGTTACAATGAACTTTCCCATAGCCCAGAGTTTTGTGATATTCAGCTATAGGAAACCCCGGTGCTTTGAGAAGGTACGGCACTCAGCAGGGTTGCACATACCTCGTGAAGGCCATAAAATACCTTCACAGCAAGAGTCTGCCGGCTCTGCCAGAGATGACCTGCACAAATTTTGCCAGTACCCCTTGTTTTCCGCCAGTGCCAGCTCTGCAGCCTGGGGCTCGCAGATTGCCATCCCTGCAGGGTGCTGACACTCGGGTGCTGAGGGCCATCAAGGCCACCCCAAAACAGAGCTACATGCCAGCCTGGGCAGCAAGCAGAGCTCGAGGCCAGCTCAGGAATCATGGGATGCCGCTGACCGGGACGCTGCCGACCTGCACGCAGCCACGTGCTGCCACGCGCCGACTCCTCTGCCACGAGCTGCCCGTGCTGAGGAGCCCACGCTCCGGCAGGCAGATGATGTTTTTCTGAATGCGTCCCCATTTATAATGAGACATTACTCACAAGCTGGAGAATAAAATAGAATAATAGCATCTATCAGCGTTAGTCATGTTTTAAATGCGTACCTTTCAGAGCAGCATGCGATTTGATAGGATAATCTTCCAATAGACATGTAGGAAGCTTTCATTGAGGGACACAGCTCTGTTGGGAAATTACAGCTTGCTGCTCTCTCTGCTGCTACGCTGAATGCTGCTGTCAGGAGGGCTGAAACTTGGAGCAGGGTGGGGGTTCCACAGCCCCTTAGAAAGAGATTTGGAGCAAAACAACAGGTTTGGGGAGTTTTGCAAACTCCAGGTACCACAATTCTTTTGGCTCTTGATGCAAGGTCATACCTGACCACAGTTTCACAAGGGCTTTTTCTTCCCCTTCCTCTACTGTGTGACTCCAACGTCCTCAGTGGATATATTCCCCTGCCCAAACAAATCCTGTGTTGCTGAAAAAGAACATGCGCCAATTCAGAAGAATAAACTCATTTTTTGCACATGCGGAATCAGGCCTCAAACTTCTGTGAGCGAGGAAGGCCGCAGCCTCCTGCAAGCGCCGTGTTTGGGATGCCTTACCAGAAGGTGCTGGGAATTTTGCAAGGAAGCTGATTAAGCTGGGAGAATGAAGTTTTGTCTCACAACCCAAAACGATTCACTTGCGCATCTGTTTTGATGATTCCCTGACGAAAAGCAGAAACCCACTTGGTGGGAAAGCCCAGCTCTCCAGCATTCTATCTGAGGTCTGCCCTTCAGGGGAGCCCAGCGAGACAAACTGGCTCAGCACCAGGACCACTGTGTTTTGTTTGAGAAAATTCACTGCGGGATTTCAGCTCTGTGAGCAACGCGTATCTTTTTTCTTTTTTCTTTTTTTTTTTTTTGCCCGTGTTTGAGGCGTGGTAAAATCTGCCAAGCAGTCTTTTCTGTATGCTTAAGGAGATGATGGAGAGGAAATTTGGTTCCCAGTCAGATGCTCTTAACCAATTTCAGCAGTGGCAAGACACAAGAGAATAGCAATTTTGCACAGCAGTGCGGTGATGTTCCTCGTAGCCTCCTGCCGATCTGAGAAAGGCTTCTGTGATATATTAACAAAACAGAACAGAGGAGGTGGGAGAAGGGCCCAATGCCTCGTGCCTTAGCCCAGGGAAGACCCCCTCTACCCTGGCTCGCCTGGGATAAGGGCGTTTTGTTCTTGGTGGTTTCCAGCCCCAGGTCAACGTGGACACCCATGGCCAGTGGAGGTGGTCAGCCAGCTCCACACCCTTCAGATGGAGGATGCAAAGGCTTCTAGCTCTGTTATAAAACACAGACAGCCTCCAGAAAAGGAAAAACCCACCGGGTGCCCTTGCCCAGAGCCTTCTTGTACAAAAAAAGGGGTATAGAAAAGTAAAAAGGGAATGGAAACAGGTGTATAAGGATGCTGAAGTTCATCTGGGCTTGCACAGTGGGGACTGATGTCCTCAGTCACGGGTGAGCCATGAGCAAGCCTGCACATCTGTGCAGCAGGGGGATGAGGTTTGGGGGCCTCTCAACGCTCAAGAGAGGGATTAAAGCAACCCTCTCTTCACAGGGTGGACCCACAAGCCCACTGTGTGACTCGGGTTCCTTCTGAACCTCCGGTGGTCCCTCACACCACTCCAAAGAGGCAAAAAGCTCGATTTTCCTGTGGCAGCGCTGCGCCTGCTACAATGCTAGTGCAAAAATTTGGAATAGTAAAAACATGATACTCCTTCCCCTTTTCTTTTGCATCCAGAAAGAGAATGAATTAGGAAAAGAAACAGCCAGTTGATGTGACAGAGCTTTCAACAGGAGGGACGATGTCCCCTGCACACCTCTCCCCTGTCTCTCCGGGGAATGCAGACCTGACTGGCACATCAGGGCTGCAAACCCTGGTCCCTGCTGCAGAAAGGAGGTGGGAGAGCAACAACTTCCCCTTTAAACTAAATTGGGGTGAAAAAAAAAAAAAAAGAAAAGAGTATCCTGCACGTTTTCGAGCATGAGACTCCCATACAAATGGTCCCCACAATGTTTAAACCATTTGGGCTCCTTCCTTATGCTGTTTCTAAGTTTGAAGAATGCCTGCTGGGTATGATTAATATTCCTCCTCCTACACTTACCCGTTACTCCTGACAGCAAAAATTAAAACAGGAGCTTCTCTTCATTCAACCCCAACCCACAGGAACATGGTTACATGGGGAAAGTTGCTAATAAAAAAAGAGGAAGGTTTGTAGATCGGCTGCATTCACAGCCAGGAGAGGTGTAGCTCTCATTCAGCAGCCCTGATGGATGAAAGATCCCTCACCTCCTCCCAACGGGATGCTTGGCACGAGCACTGCTCAGCCGGGTTTGGGGGGAAAGCCACAGCAGACTACACCTTAATTCAGGTCCCTCTCGCAGCAGGGATGCCGTGGGATCACTGCAGCCTTGCTTGCACCAGGCAGTGTTGCTATGGGCACTGCTGCCTAGGAGCAGCCAACAAGACGGGGAATAGAGAGGAGCCATCCCAGAGCCTTCAAAATTCAGCTTCTTATTATGCTGCACATGTTTCTCCCCTCATCTTCCCTCCTTTTGCGCATTTCAAGTTACCTTTCACCACTGAATAAAGTTTTATCCTTAATCAAAGCGCTGTCAGCAGATGTGTTAACTCGTGTATTTAAACAGATGTTTAACAACGGGTGGGGGGAGAGGGTGCAGCAGCTCAATATAAATCATTACGCCGAGCAATCCCACATCACCCCAGCCCCCTGCATACATCCCTGCGTGTGCCATCCGATGGGGTGAGCAGGGGAGACATTGCAGAGCCCTTCAGGGAGAAGCCCCTGGCGATCCATAGCAGGGTGTTTTCCCCACGACGTAGTAGGTCGAGCTGTATTACCCTCCTGATACCTGCTGCTGGTGGGAGCAAAACCACCACAATTTACTACAGGATGAGGGGCCACCCTAACAGGTTGTTGAAACCTGCAAAGGAGGAGCGTGCCCAAAGCACTGCCATCTTCTCATCACGCTGGGAGGAGCTGCTTCAGCCGTGCCACATTTCTGCAGCAGCATGGTGCTGACCTGTCTCTGAGCAGGGATGGAGGTGGAGGAGCAATGCTGGACTGCAGCCTCACTGATGCAAGAGTACTTTTTGTCATTCTGCCCAGGTTTTCAAAGGGAGACTTGTTCTCCAGGTGAGCTGGTCCTGACAGCACTACCATGAGAGCCCTTTCCACCCTTGTGCAGGGAGGGTGGAACAAGAACATGCTGTTTTCCATCTCACGGGCGACTCAAGGTCTGACCCACGTGAAGGACAGCACACTAGGGCATTCCCACCTTCAAGCAGGCTTTTCCAGCATAAATCCCAGAAGGTAGGCTAGGTAGCCACCAGAGTCCAATCCACCCCACAGAACAGCAGGATCCTTAGAACTTCATAGGTTCCACCTCAAACACACGCAGAAACCTTCAAAGACTTTTCAAGGTTGTACAGCATCCTAAACTACAGCATTAAAGGTACCAAACAGCTCCAGAACTCACAGCATGGTCCTGTAAAGCCGATCACCATGCTCTACTGATATCAAAAGTTAAACCCAAGGAAGCACGAGGGATTAGCCAGAGCAACCCATAACTTGATTTGCTGAGATCCTTCTGCAAGACATGGGTCCCTTCTCAGACTCTGCAGGACTCTCCTCCAAGAGGCAAATGGGGCTGCAAGCCGTGTTAACCCTCCTGACTTGGGACTACATCCTGATACAGGGAAGTCAATGGCAAAGTACCAGGTTCACTGTTGCGATACCTATTGCAAGTGGACAAGCAGTTGGATCCAAGGACAGCATCCCAGGCTCATTTTTGTGCCATTTCTGTTTGGCTTGTAGGTTGCATGAATCCAGGGGAGAGCAAGGCAAACCTCAAACCTTCTTTCCCTTGAAACAGGCAGCTTCTGGCTGAGAAAATGCTTGAAGCCACCTGGGCCCACTGGCCTCCCACAGGCATTTGGAGATACCCTCTATCCCAAACTCAGCTGGGTCATACCCTGACTTTGGCCCACAAGGACCCTTTCACGTCTTTACTTTGGAAGAAGCTCGGGTGGGAAGATAAATACACATTGCTCCCTCCAAGGAAAGCATCATACTGAGCTGAGGGCTTATCCCCACTGGGCTCAGCACCCTGACTTCTGATCCCAGATAACCCCTGCCACAACCAAATGGGTTGTACTCATCTCCTGCAAGCAGGGAACCCCAAGCCACAGCCATCAGCTCCCTACAAAAGCAGTACCCTATCAACTTCACCCTCCTTATTTTTGGCCAGGGATAGTGGTTTGCCTTTCCTTTATCCTCCTTGCAAAAAATAAAAAATAATAAAAAAAAAAAGGTGGGGAAGTCAGTATTTCCCCCGTACTTCACCATCTGGCATGGCTACAGCAGATCGCTAAGTACCAGAGGGCAGAGTTTAGCTTTGATTCTGGAAAGCTTCAAGGGACATCGCACAGGAGACACTTACACAATGCTAATGAGCCAGAGATCTCCTTAAGAAAAAAACAAGAAGCATTTTAAATTGCAACTCTTTCCCTTCAATTAGCTTCCCCCCCGCCATTTAAAAGCAGGAACAAGTCATCAGGAATTCAGGGCAAACCTAAGAAACTGCTGTTTTACGGCAGCCTGAGTTTCAGATGCAGGGCTCATCTGTGGTACCGCTGGCGCTGCACGGCAGTCGCCCGCCAACCGCTGCTGCACTCCTCCATGCATTTTATTTACCCCCCAAGTAGTGCCATTCCTACAGTCACACGAGAGCAGTAGCTGGCCTATCTGTGATGCATTAACACCTAAGGGATAGGTGCCAGACCAGAGGAGCTAAGATGATGATACAGTAGGTTTGGGGGCTTTCCCCCTCACTCCACACCCCACGTGAAGCTGGGTAAGCATTTTTAAGAGCCTTGAAAGCCTCCGTGGTCCATACCACAAGGCATAGCCTCTGTGCAGAGAAAGGACAGGGCAAGCATGGCAAGACTGCAACTGAGTTGGGAAGGAGAGACCCCAGCTCCATCACCACGACAATTGGATGCCCTCAAACTTCACAGGTCTGCTGCCATACAAATAAAGTTACTCACTGCCTGACACAAAGCACCTTCACAGGGTGGGTGTAGAGGGGGAAGAGACAGTGAGGAACAACTGCGTTCCTCTTCAGTGAGGATAAAGAGCAAAATGGAGTCAATTAAGTCTGGTTCTGGTGACATTTGTCTAAGTACATGAAGATTGGTATAAGCTAAAGCAAGACAAGTTGTTTGAACTCCGTGGGCAGGGATTTTTTTTTTTTTTTCAAAATTAGTTTTTCATGATGTATTTCAATTTTTTTCCTCTGTTACTGGTAGGTTCAAAGGACATGTGGGACAGATTCAACTCAACAGTTTGTAAACAGCTGACGTGGGAGGGAGAGGGCACTTAAGTTATTGGAATTGTTTTCATTCAAAAAATGTTGTAAATTAATTCCTCCCCCAACTGCCTGCTATAAACACCACATAGCCATGTTCCTCCTCTTCAAATGGATCATGCAGACAGATGTGCCTTCTGTTCTTTCGCAAACATCAAGGCTGCCTCGCTCACTGTGTAAATGTCAAGGTGCTAATTAGTTGTAACGGGAGTCAGGCGAGGACAAGTCACAGCGCAGGGAACACAACAGCAGCGACACAGCAGCGTGGAGGAGTCACTGCTGCTTTTTAAACAGCCTCTCCACAGCCTCTAAGGAACGGGATGGGCAGTGCAGCATTGCAGGGACCAACCGGTCCCTGAACCGTCAGCAGGAACGGGAGCAGGTGTCTAGGGCTGATGGTGTGGGGGGGCTAAACATGGGGTACCCCTTCCCCATGCAGCCAAGGGCATCTCCAGGCTCACACGCTGTGCTGCACATCTGTAAGCAGGGAAAAAGGGGAGCGCGGGCAAGAGGCGTACATCGATCTGGCATGCAGCCTTGCCGCTGAGTTTATAATCTCTACTTTTGCAATAAACACCGGTCCCTTGTTCTCCAGGGCAGCACACACAAGCCCTTCTCACCTCTTGTCAGCTTCAACTCCGAGAAGTCAGGGAGTTGTTATATCCATCACATTTCCATCAACCCTTTACGATTTCCATCCCCCCCTTTACCACAGCGTAATATTTTAAGCCTCAGGACAGGGATGTCACTTGAGTCCTCTTTGTTTAGACAGTGCCTGTTGACCATTTAATTGCATTGTAATTACAATGTAGCACCAAGGTAATTACATGGTAAATACCGTTTCATTGCAAGCCAATACTCCTCTCTTCCTAGCTGTGATGCAGGCCACACGGCAACTCCTCCTGGCCCTACCATGTGTGAGTGCAGTCATTTATTACAGCCCATAATTAGCAAGCCATTACAGGGTGTTTACCTGGTGTGCCTCAAATTACCATTTAGGAAAGAAGTGAAAGCAGAGGTGGCACCAGAAAGGCACCCAGTTGCAGAGCAACGGCCCTGCGTAACAGCGCCCATCACTGGTTTCTCCCCATTGTAGCCATAGAGGGAGGGTAGGAGTAGGCTGACAGATGGAGGAGGTTGGTGGTGGGTAGAAAAGCCCTGCTGAATTTGGCAAGTGCTTCCTGGTGTCAAATGGGAGAGTCAAGGCATTTCATCTCGGCAGCAACCAACTCAATTTCCATCAAAAGCAAGGGAAGTTTATAAGCCTTTGTCCCCCATGCACTCCGCTCAACACTCATGCCCAACAGACAGGGTCGTACCTGCTGGTACGGCCACCCCAGGGGTGGATCCTGCACATGGGGGGCAGAAGGTACCCTTTTGGTGTGGTCACCTGCTCCACAGCCCCAGGACCTCTGCCGGCCAGCTCGGCTCAGGCACAACCTTCCACTTGCCATATCTTTGCTATTAGCGAGCCAACCCCAGCAGCAAGACCCGAGCAGCTCCGTGGTGGCTGCCACCCTGCAGTCTCACCAAGGCTTTACCAGGGGTTGCAGCAGGGGTGCTCTGATCCTTGTTACTCAGGCTGGTTCTTCGCCTGATGAAGAATAATGAACAACCACCAGAACACGGGTCCCTTTCCACCAGGCATCAAAGATCTTCTTTCCCAGACGGGTAGGAGTGAGAAGTAATTAAATGTTCTTTCTCACTATTTATTGCTTCCCCTGCCTCTGTGAGCAGCTGTCTCCTGGCTCTCGCTTACATGTGGAGCTTGCTGGAAGCATCCCTGGGTTGCCCTTTCTGCTCTTCAGCAAGCTGACTTTCCCAAGGACTCCCTTCTGCACTTCCCTGCAAGAAACGAAGAAAGCACTGCCTCCTCCGCTGGCTCATAATCCTTTCCTCAAACATACAGATTATTTAAACATAAGCAGGGATTTCATACTGGCTTTTGGAATGCAAGCGACTCGAGAGCATTAAATTCCACCATTTTATCTTTAGCATGCTAAGTCCTAACACCCTGCTGCACAGAAATAGAGCGGCGATGCAGAGCACTGGAGGAGCGATTGCTCTTCCAGCCCGGAGACGGAGCTCCACACCTTCTGTCGAGTGGGAAAACACAGGCATCGAAAGCCAGCCCTGCCCACCTCCTGGAAGCAAAGCGGGGAGCATCCAGAGGACCCTTTCGCTGCTGCAGCTGCAGGGTTAATGTTATGAGTTCAGCTTCTGGAGGAAGGCAAGAAGTGCCTTATTGCAGATCACAAGCAGCAACACAGTACCTCCAGTGCCCAAACCACCAGTGACCACCACAGGCAGCTGAAGGGCTACCTGGGAATAGAGACCAGCAGTTACCAGAAGATGGTGAAACGGGAGAAGCAGCAGCAGGGTGGGCTTCTGCCCACTCTGCAACTTTATTCTCTTCTCCCCCCCAGTGCCATATCATGCCCATGCCAGCCTGCCCTGGCCGGGGGGAGATCGCATGCACAGCTTCTCCCACCCTCCCCACCAGCTCGACTCTGGGCTCCCTGTGTCCCAGTACGTCATCCAGCCAGGAACTCCAGATCTCTCTCCTCCTGGTACACTTTATGCCAAGTCCCTGGTTGCACTGCACTGTAGGGTCACCGCTTTGACACCAAAGAAACACCTCTGGCTGCTGAGGTTGTGCCGTGGTGTCCAAGGGCTGAGCTTCCATTTCCCCTCTCCTTGGCCTGCAGCCTTTTCCTAGAAGTCTCAAGAAAGCCAAGCTTCAGGCACATCTGTCAGCAGCACACAGCGATCTGGAATCTGGATACCCGGTAAATGAGCTAATGGGAATGCAAAAAATAAGAGGAAGAGCACTGGGATATCCCCAATTATAAGAGCTATGGCAGCACATCGATACCAGGGACACTGCTGTGCAGGACCCTGTAGCTCCGTGAGGAGGACACAGGGAATCACACAGACCTGCTGCAATGGGAGGAAGGTAGAGCAGATGCTGCTGCCAGAGGCACACACTTAACCATCAGCAAGCCCAAGTCCTCCCAGTGACCCACACCAGTATGAGCCTGATGGCTTTCCACTCTTCCCAGTGCTAGCTGACCGAGCCAGGGCCACCTGCATCAGGAGGGTGGGACGGGGCACAGGGACAGCACTGCTAGAGCAGAAAGACCCAACAACATGGGGTTGTTATCAAAGGCTGCAGCCTGCCTGTGCAAACGCAGAGGGCTCTGCTTATCTTTTCAATGCGCTGCCATTTAGTACCACTGCAAGGGAGGCTTTGGCGATGCCTGCAGCCATGGATGGAGACCTGGGACATGAGCAGGTCTCCCCAGCAGCCACGCAGGGAAGCGGGGTGCTGTGGCGCACGAACGAGGGTCTTTTGGAGTTGAAAGGATCAGGCTGTTCTCCAGCCTGGGGGGCACTAGCAGGACAGGCTGACGCACGCCTGCTCTGAGCACATGGAAGAGGAGCATTTTTCTCAGCTGAGGCTCTGCTAGAGCCAGGCTACAGCAGTGCCTTGCCAACACGCACCCCAGAGCATGGCCACGCTCCAACACCAATGCTCCTCCTGCTGCTCCATCCCTGACAGCACAGCTAGCCAGAGCAACGGCCGGGACAGCAGGGGAGAAAGCCTTTACTTATACATTTAACCTTAGTGCAAATATCCACGTACCAGGCAAGCACACACTTACACACTCTCTGAAGCCTTGGGCAGCAAATGCTCCTCAAAACACACTCCCTCCCCTCCCCCCCCAGGCTCTCTCACTTTTCCAGCAAGCCACGTATCAGCCTGTCTCCACCTTCTTCTTTCCCAGGGACCTATCTCCCCTCCTACCAGCCTAAAAACACCAACAGGACTCTTTACCTCTTCCACCAAACTTGCTGGTGTTGCTCCAGCCGCCTCTGGGAACATTAACAGCCACTACAGCTCTCCTATGACCTTTGCTGGTCTACAGCCCCCTGCTCCTCAGCCATCACTGCAAAAAACCTCCCCAAACCCTTGCTGGGGCCCTACCCTTCCTTTTAAGGCTGTTCTTCTTCAGCAGTTTTTAACTGGGCACTTGATTACAGCCTGGGTAGGTGAGGAGGCACCTCATTAACCCCTTCCAGGCAGAAACAGGGTGAGATTTGTTCACCCTTCTGCTCGGGGGTGAGAGGGTATTGCCTGCTCTCTTTTAAATCCACGTGTGCCAACACCAAAAGTCTCATCACGGAGGGATGGAGAGGTCTCTGGCAGCTGTGGGTGGCTCCCAGGCTCACTGCACACGATGGGGCAAGCACCGGCACGCTGGGAGGGGGTGCAGGACACCATGGAGTGCTCTACTCCCCAAAACAGGGGGACGCCACCCGGCGCCCTGCGGACTGGTGTCCCCATACACAGAAATAGCTCCACGTGCTGTGGTGCTGGGGATGGGCGCCGTGCAGCTCCAGGGCTGCGACGGCGTGGGGGGCCACGCATGGCTCCCCAAAATACACTGTGCCCCTGCATGCCCTTGTCTCTGTGTGCAGGGGAGACGGCGCAGCGCTGCGAGCATGTGTGTGCGCCTGGGAGCCAAAATAATGAAGCTGTGTGGGAGGGAGGCTGGCTCTGAGTCACCCGCTGCTCCGAAATACCCTTTCCTCCGGAGGAATCGGCTTTTTCCTCTGCTCCTTGCTTTAAAAAGGGATTTGAAGGGGTCCTCCCCTGACCCCAGACCTGCAGCATCTTGCTGGTGGTGTCGCAGGCAGTAAGAGCTCGCATGCCCCATGGCGTGGCACAATTTTATAGTGAAAAGAAAGGAGAAGCATCAGGGCATCCCAGCACACTGCTCGGCTGCCAGGCTGCTGAGCTGGGGGTGCTCTTGCAACGTTTGAGGTTTTCTCCCCAAAACACTACCTCTCTCCAAATGCCTTTAGTGACTTGGCCGAGGTCATGGCGACGCACCCAGGTGGATCCCTGGGCATTTCTGCTTCTCCTTGCAGAGCCCCTGTGGATGTAAACCTCTATGTGAAATAAGAGCAAAGAAAGATTAGCGTGACATTATGAAAATGTAAGACCTTGCATCCTTGCCAGGGACCTCACCCCAGCCAAAGGAAACATTGGACTCAATACAGTCATGTATGCCCTCCAACGTAGCTGTGCTGGTTGGTTACAATTACGTATAGGTCAGTACGCCGGTCCTGATGCAGAGTAGGCAGAGGTAGCTTCAGTACATGGCTTCAGCAAGGACTCACGGTGAGTGCGATAAGGAAGTACGTGATCCTCGGGAGGATGCTAGGCAGCAACAGCAAAGCTAAAAAAATTCTGAAATGGCGGGAAATAAGCTCCATGCTTCGGACAGCGAAGGAAACCAGCATGTAACTAGGGGTGGAGGAGAGTCTCCATCACGCTGAGAGTTTCCAGTCAGGACGGAGCATCTCGGCACAGGATGATGCATTGCCTGGGGTTCCTGGCCGCCGTTCCCTGGGGCATCGCAGAGAAGGCTCAATGGCCCAAACAGCCTCACCAGTGATTTCTACTGCGCTGAGCTGCCCTCCTGCCTGCACGCCACCGCTCGCACACGCGGGCTGGCCATCCCAAGGAGCGTGCATGGTCCCTGAGCACGGGGTCTCACAAGGCTGCCTGCTCCATCCTTCCTGCAGGGCAGGTGTCCCTCTGCAGCCTGGCATAGCAGAGGCAAAGTGAAATGGCCACCCTGCTTACCGTGGTCATCATTAAGCTCATCCCAGAGCTACTCTGCTTGAGCACCATCCTCTTCGTTCCAAGTGAACCTCCTGCATTTTCTTTACAGAACGGTCTTCACATAAATTGGGCATGAAAACACTTAGTAAAAGGTCTCTTTGTATGTGCCGTCAGTCCTTCTTTTTTACATTTCTTCCCTCCTTTGATTCTACCCAATTAGCCTGTCACAGATAAGCTGTATTTCTTCTTCTAAAAGAGAGTGTCGTGGTTTAGCCCCAGCCAGCAACCCAGCCCCACGCAACCGCTCGCTCACTCCCCCCCGGTGGGATGGGGGAGAGAATCGGAAGGGTAAAAGTGAGAATACTTGTGGGCTGAGATAAAGACAGTTTAATAGATAAAGCAAAAGCTGCACATGCAAGCAAAGCAAAGTAAGGCATTCCTTCACCCCTTCCCATGGGCAGGCAGGGGTTCAGCCATCTCCAGGAAAGCAGGGCTCCATCATGCCTAACGGTGACTTGGGAAGACAAACACTGTAACTCTGAACATCCCCCCTTCCTTCTTCTTCCCCGGCTTTACATGCTGAGCATGACACCATATGGTGTGGAATAGCCCTTTGGGCAGTTGGGGTCACCTGTCCCACCCGTGTCCCCTCCCAACTCCTTGTGCCCCCCCGGCCCACTCGCTGGTGGGGTGGGGTGAGGAGCAGAAGAGACCTTGACTCTGTGTAAGCACTGCTCAGCAGGAACGAAAACATCCCTGTGTTATCAACACTGTTTCCAGCACACATCCAAAATGTAGCCTCATACTAGCTTCTATGAAGAAAATTAACTCTATCCCAGCCCAAACCAGCACAGAGAGAGAGTATTTATTGTTGACTCCGTGCTTGGCACCTGTATTTTCTCTGTTATTTTGTGGGGTTTTTTTCCCTGGCTTCGGTGTCTCTGTATCGTGATTGCTCAGCTTGTTTACTGATCTCTGACTCTGAAAGTTGACACTGTGCTCAAAGAAACCACCCTCCAGCACATCTCTCCATCCATTACTGCACGCTAACTTTGCCAGTCTCACTTTTGGCACTACAGTGCAACAGCAATCCTATAATATGGTCATTTTCACACAACTTCAAACCGAGCATCTTTATTAGCAGGTGCTAAATTGCTGCTCCAGCTGCTGAATGGTAACAATTAACTCAATTAACATCTAAACAGATGTAATTTTTGAGGAAACGAACAACATTAATAACCACCAAAAGGGGAAAAAGGCTGCAATTACAAATGTGGAAAAAATCATGCACAGCTACAGACAGGCGTGTGCTGTTTCCAATGTCCCCTGGAGAGCTGTTAGAGCACGGCCCTTTCTCTGAGTGTTGGCAGTACGCACAGCTCATAATCTGCATCGTATTTGCTGCTACGGCTGGGGCTGTATCTGCAATGGATGCAGCACAGCTTGTCTCTGCAAAAAGGTTTGAGAGGTATGGGCTTCATTTGTCATTCAGAAGCCCCACGCATGTTGCAAATACAGAGGGATGAGCCCCTTCCAACAAAAGCAGAACTTTGCCAAAACAGCTCACCAAACCACGTTGCAAATGGTGTGCTTGGAAAAATGTAGATAGCTTTCAAATAATATATCCTTGCATCTCCCCGCTTCCTGGCTGTTGGTAGGTTATGATGAGGAGGTACTGGATGTGCAGATGTGTTGTGTGATGCCTTGAACCCGGGCAATCTGTTACTGAACAGTCACATTCTGCAGTTTATAACCAAAACACCCCCATGGGCTCCAGCCTTTCGCCACTTGCTCCATCTGGCAGCCCTGGAGATAACCTTCCGAGCGCTAAAACCACATGGATACAGAATGACCACCTAAACTCATCAGTGCACTGGCTTCATCTTTGTGGAGCCACAGTCTCTCCTATAGAAAACGCATTCATTAAAGAAACCAGACAAAAGACCAAAAAAACCAGGCTTCTGCATTGCTCCAGCTCCAGCTTGGTGACCTTTGTTTACCAGGAGTGACCTCCTGTCCCAGCTCCACGTAGCACACAGAGACATCTAATGGCAGAAGAACAACACTGCGAACCGTGCAACTTAAAAGCATGTTACCGCACCAGTGGAAACATTGGTGAAAAATGTAAACTCCCAGCCTGAGCTATCACGGTGACCTTGCCCGTGCCCTTCCAGCTCTCAGGTCTTGTGAATGTTTGTGGGACGAGACTTTGCTGCCCCAAATGTTCACGCAAAGGAAGCATCATTTCTTCCAATCTGTCTCTATTTTTACATCCACGGCTGCTCCCCGAAAACGCGAGCCTTCAAACTGCCATCTCAGTGTATCCTGGTTATCACAAAGCAGCATTCATTGAGAAAAGGTTTTCTCATGGCCCATGAGAGCTTGGGAAGCTCAGCAGACAGCACAGTGACGGGGCCCTGGAAGCTTGCTTGTGTTGTCCCCAGAGCTGGATAGCATCTCCCCACCAGTGCCATGGGGCTGTGGTTAGTACCTCGTCTCCTGGGCTGGGGGCAAGGCAGGAAATGATGCTTTGGGTGCTAGTCTAGGCCACTAGTGGTCTTCTTCAGGGGAGATGGGCAAGGATACTCTCTGGTAGTCCCAGTTTGGTCACCAGCCCTAAAAGAGTCCACCCATGCCCAGCTCCCCTTGTTGCATCTGTTCATGGACCCCTTTTCCTCAGCAAGCTGTGCTCCCTACAAGCGAGAGACAGGACCCCTTCCCTTGGGTCCTCTGTGCCCAGGAGCGGGGCAGCAAGACAGTGGGGACACCAGCCAGAGCTGGGGGATAAAAGGGCCCAAAGTGCTCAGGTGAACCAAGGACCAGAACATCCAGCTGCTGGAGATGTCCACGGAAGGAAACACAGGCTGCTGAGCAGAGATGCTCCCAGCTGTGGGGTGCATGGCAGCTGCGGGATCCCCTGGGCACCTTGGCTTGGAGAGGGCAACCACTGCACCCAAGGACTCCCACGGCACCTCCAAAAGTGCTGCTGAAAGGGACTGTGCCCAGCCCTGGCAGATCCCGCAGGGCTCGGGGAATACACACTTGAGCCAGCCCCGGCGGGCAGATACCGTAAGTGCAGATCTCTGTTAGGTTTAATGTTCAGATTAAATTTTAAAGAGCATTTAATTGGCAGTCACTCTGCTATTTCCATTTATTCACCCTGCATCTCGCTGCATTCGCTCCGAGGTCCCAGGTAGGTGGCTTTTCCCTGGGAAAGGGGAGCACAGTTTGCTCCTGCTGGTGATCTCCAACCATGAGGAGCAAAGAAAGTGCATGGGTCTCCCTTTGAACCCAAATCCCTCCTCTCAGTGACTGGAGAAGTTCTGGGTTGATTTGAGAGGGATTTGGCTTGATTTTGTGTCTTTTAAAGATCAATTGTTTACGTACGGCCGTCCTCATTCCAGATGTCAGCCCAGAGGAAGTCAAAACCCAAATTTGTATTTCGCTCAGTATCCTAGCATTTCCACGTTCATTTTCATTGCATTCAGGAGGAAAATAAAATAGTTCAGAGATCCCCTATAAAATGCTCTGTGCTGCAACAAGCAAGAACATTTCCTTTTGTTTCAGCCGATTTTCGAAATTTTTGTAATTACCATTTAGGTCAGGGGTTTCTAAGGAAATCAAAACGCAAGTTCCCTTGAAAGGAAAGATCACGGTGTTTCACTCTGCTAGCAATGGCACGGTTTGCCAATAGTATTCTCAAAACAGGATTTCATCCTGTTAATACCTCCCCACCAAAAGGCTTTGCTTTGACTAAACAGCATCTTTCAAGGGGAAGTGACTTCGCTGAAAAAGTTTGGGGCTAACTATACACAAACAAGCTAGATGGGTTTTCACCCTCTCGGGAGTTTATCTCCATCTTTATTTCAGTGTAAATACGATCTCTGGAGCGATGCATTCAGTCACGTAGCCTGCGTCACAGCCAGTTGTTGACAATGCTTACCCACTGCTCACTGCCGTCCTCTCTTTTAATTTTTAATTCACTGTAATTAAGAGGTCTACTGGAAATAAAGCAAACTTGGGGATAAAAACGCTCACTGCACAGGGTTTGGCGAGGCAGCGGCTTAACCCATGAGTTGTTCTAGAAAAGGCAGCTAAAAGAGATTCAAGACCTCGCTTGATGCAAATAGGAACATCGGTCTCCATTTAGGCTTTAGTTAGTCCACGTTCAGCTTAAGTGTTATGGACTGGACTGGACTGGCTATTTGCAAAATGCACACACAGGCTGCACTCCTGCAAGAGCATCGCAGTATTAAGGGATGCTCTTCTGCTTTTCAGACAACATGCAGCAAAAACTTCTCTTGGTGCCTGCTCTCCAGGTATTTTTGCTTTTGTCCCCAGTGGCAGTGGGCCAGTGATTTGGGTAACGATACGTGTGCAATTATTTATCACCAGTCAATATTTGGTGGGGTTTACCTGGCCACAGGTGGATTGTCGTTTCCTCCTGGATGAGAAGACGGAAGCTTACAACACCTTAACGCTCCTCCAGGATCACGGTTTTGATGGGTGGATGACAGGACAGCTTATGTTCCCCTGGAAATCAGGGTTGCTGCCAAGGCTTCCCAGGGCAGGCAGCAGCCTTCCCCCAGGCACGGAGGCTGGCAAAGCCCAACATTGCCCAATTCTCTTCCCATTGGTGTATTTATTAATGAGCTACAAAACCATCGCAAGATAAGAAATGCTGCTTGGCGGGGGCTGAAAAAGAAAAGACAGCTGTTCTCCTGTCCCCTGGAGACATATTTTAACAAGACAGAAAGGCCCTTGGGTTTTGGTTTTCGATGAGGACAGAAACAGAAGCAGTGCTTTGGGGGGTCTCCCTGGTGGTCCCACAGATGGGAGGTGCAGCAGCATCCCCAGCATGGGCTTTGTCCGGCCATGGTGCATGAGTTCACCATTGTGGTATCCTAGGCTTGGTCCCGCTGGAAAAAAATAAATGAATAAAAATCAGGAGGGCAGTCTTTTTGGCTGGATAATCCAATCCAGACTGCTGGCAGAGTATGGACACTCCCCCAAAACCTCTGCACCGCGTCTCAGCAGCTTGTGCTGGTCTTAAACCCCAAATGCCACAATGCCGCGTGGCCTGAGGCCATGTCCAGCTGCACGGGTGGGTTTTCCACCCATCCAGGGGCTGCAGCTGGCCCTGGCAGCAGAGAGGGTGGGGTGCAAGCACCAAAGGAGGCTCCGTTTTAGCCTCCCACGCCTGCAGAGTGACTGAGCCAGCCGTGCCCCATCCCCTCCCTCCTGCGGGCACTGGGGTGCTTGTGAGCCAGCCCCCCATGAGCAGGGGACCGTGGCCTTCTGCCACCCCCTGCTCCCGTCCTCCAAGCTGCTTTGAACTCGATGGGGTCACCCTGCTGCCTGCAAGTCTTGCTGCTCACCCGCCCAGAAAACCCAGGTTTCCCCAGCAAACCTGCTCATGGAGGAACTGATGAGTCCTGAAGAGCCGCTGCGGTCCAGACCTGTCCCCTCTCGAGCCCCAGCTGGGGCTGCCCAAGGATGCGGGAGCAGGAGTCGATCACACCCACTCCTCCAGCGGGATGCTCCGGGTGCCTCGGTGTCCCACAGCACGGCCCCGTGCCTCCTCGCGCACCTCATGCCCCGGAGGGGCTTGTGGGGATGGCGGGAAGCCAGGATGCACAAAGTCATCTGCAACAATTATGCTCACGCTTTCGGGGCCGTTGGTCCCATGAAAGAGCCTTTCAAGTAGGGCAGGGTCTGGGCAATCTCATCTGCATTTGCAGGCTTGAAGTGCATGCCTGTTCCCTAATGAGGTTTATTCATGTCAGTGTCTCTCAGTATTATGTGCAGTATCTGGATAAAATAACCCCGTCCCTCAGTGGGGAGTCTCCAGCACAGTGGTCTACACAAATACAGAAACAAAACTCAGTTGCTTTTTCAGGCAATAATGGAACTCATTCAGGATATGAGCCAATTCCCATCTCTTTTAGCATCCACTTGGTCTCTACTCCAAAGCTTTTTGGAAACCCTTAACTGGTAGCTTTGAAGCATTTGGAAAAAAATTGGTTTCCCCTCTTCATTGATGTACTGTCTCTTTTTTCTGCCAAAACCCACACTTTTTTTGCCAAAATAAAAACCCACTAGTGTATGAAAGCAGAGCTCATCCTCCAGGGAGGGGAGAGCTAGCAAGTAAGAGCTGACAGAAATAGAAAAGCTTCCAGAAAATAATATCTTCAGTGCTGTTTTATCTGCTTCATCATACTGCAGTCAGAAGAGATTTTACCAGGGTCCATATGAGCCCAATTAAAGCTTTCTAATTTTCACAGACCTCTCCAGAATATATGTCACAAACGAAGGTCATGAAGACCTCGTGGATATCGTGTTGCTCTTCACAGTTTCTGCAGCCCTCCTCTCGTGACCATGATGAGTCTGGCTGTGAGGTACTATGCCACATTGTGTGGCTTGTGCCAAGTCCCACATTGTCCTCAGGAGCACAGAGATGGCCATCGGACAACCGTACCTCTGCAAGAAATTCATCAGCAATTTGTAGTTTGTTAGGGAGGGACAATGGACCTTCTGGTGAGGTTTGCAGGAAAGAGACGGTAGAATTGACCCAATTTGGATGGAATTTGTGGCTAAGAAAGCAAGCGCGCTAGGGATGTCCAGTTCTCCAAAGCCCACCAAGGGTCACTCAATGTGCAGAACTATAGGAGATGTTTTCACCAAGGGGGCAGAAGGGACCCCAAAAAACAACCGCATCTGTGGAAGCAGGGGCAGGGCCACCTCTCCGGTGGCTTGAGGACTCCATGCAACCACAGTCCTGGTTTCCCACAGATTTTGCTGAAATGCTTCCCATCCCACCACGTTTGAGATCTCCGGATGAGACAAACTGGCAGGGCTCCTCTTCCAATACAGATGTTTGGGAGGTGTTTGTGATCGGCTCCTTCCCAGTGGTCTTTTCCAAATGCAAAGCCGTTGCAAACCCGGGAGGGCTTTGCCTCTGAGTGCACATTGCAAGAAGAGCTGGTAAAAAAACCCCAAAACAACCCCGACCCACCTTACTTTTAGCCAGGAGCTTGCTGAGGTTACAGAGTTGATTTTGTGGGAGTGGGAGGGGGCACTCACTGACGAGTGCTGCCCTCCTGCCCTGCCACGGGCACGCAGCAGGGTGACACTGGCACGGGGCGATGCAGCCTGGGAACATCCCCGTCAGCCCAGCAAGCAAGCCACATCACCAAGTCCCCCGACGCCAGACCAGCATCTCCCAAGCTCAGGAAATCTCAAGGTCCCAGCCTTGGTTTTCAATTAATCTTTCCCACAGGGAAACCCACAGGTTTCAAACTTCTCCCCGAGCAGGGACCAAGTAAAACCTGAGAAGTCTGACTTACAAATGATGCTGGCTTGATTTTGCAAGGTGCCAAGCGTGCACCCCGTGCCTGGTGCTCAGCAGGGCTGCGATCAGCCCGGGGGGATGCAGTCCCCCGCCCCTGCAAGGCACGTCAGGCTCGCGCACTGGAAGATGCTCTTGGGGGAGATCAGCAGCAGGTCGAGCTGCGAGAGTCCCGATAGGACACGTGTGTTCCTTTATGGGTCCAAAGGGAACATTTCTCATTATCTCTTCTCGCAATTTAATTAATCTGCGTTCAGTAATGAACCTTGAAATTTCAATTAAAAACATCATTACTAATCAGGACAGGATTCAAAACAGTCAAAGGGCTCTTGAAAGCTTTACAGTGGCAGGAAGTTTGGGTTCAGGCTAGGATTTGTGTGCTCTGATCTCTTTATTTTGGACACAGATCCACAACATTTTACACTTCTGCATGTCCCTCCCCCTAACCTGGCAAATCCAGGCATGGGAGATACAGCTTGAATTTCCTTTAGGCTTCTGCTTTCGACAGAAAAACACAAGCCTCCAAAATAAACCCAAAAAGGGGAAGTCACCAAAAAAATCACCAAAAATAATCGGCGCTGCCGCCTGCCGGTGTTACTCCCAGGACAGCCCCTGCCAGAAGCGGTGCGTTCGCCTGTGCATTGTCGGGTGATTCCAATTTTGCGAAGCGAGATCTGCGTATCCTCAGCCCGTTAAACAGGCTGCCTCAGCCTCACTGAGCTGTGCCGTCTGGCAGTAAATCAGAGAAGCCGCAGAATGCAAGTTCTGCCCCAGTAATGTCAGTATAACCTGACCCAAACGAGGCGTCCCTCCCCGTGCCCAGAAAAGAGCCGCCTCCAGCGGGGCTGGATGTGGCTGGTCATGCCCTACTGCTCCAAACACCACGAGGCCATAGAAAATTACTATACTTCCAATGCCAGCGCTTAAAAGTCGCTCCCATGACTGTAAATCCCAAGCCATGGAGCTAACAGAGTCCCTCCCCTGGCTGCAGGCCACTGAGTAAAAATTGATTCGAGGTCAGAAACCCAAGGAAGACTTACCTGAAAAAATAGCAAAGGTAAGCAAGGTAGGAAGGGGCAAAAGAGAAACCAATCCTGTCTGTGTACCCCAAGTTGCCCACGTCCTTTAAAAAATAAAAGAAAGAATAATAAGTATCTTCATTGGAAAAGAATAAAATTGAGATTTTTATTTTTCCCGAGGACAGCTATACCTCCAGAAAGGTTTTAGGTGGATCAGGAAAGCTCAGTGGGCAGGGGACACAGGAATGCCAAATGGCCTGGCAGCGCAACCTTCAAAGGGAAAAACAGACAGAGGAAGGCAAAGTCATATTTTTTTATCTGATCCCACAACATTTGGACGCTCGTTTTCAAGCCTGGGCATCCAGAAATGTTATTTTTTCATTACCGAACAATGCAACATGCCTTTGTTATTTAAATAAACTACAAGTGTTTTTCAGAGTGGTCAGTGCAGACATTTCCGCATTGCCATGGAGCTACACTGGGAAGGTCTCCAGAGCATTGCATGTGCATTATTTCCCAGATACACAATTGCATGCTGATTGTAGCCTTTTGTAAAATGCCCAGCAGATCGAATTATCCAACCCAGGAGGTATCTGTGTAATGACGTTTATTTTGTTTCCAGTGCTACACCAGACAGAAGCCCTTTTTGACCACTAAACTCTCATACGTGCCCATGGGATTAGCTAGGAATGGAGCTGAGAGCTCCCGCAGGCATGCTGGAGATGCTCCGGCTGCCCAGAGGATGCTTCAGGTCCCCAGTCCGGTCTGTGGAGCAGAGCTGCCCCGGGGCAGGACAAAGAGCAGCTCCAGGCTACACGTGCATCTTCATCAAATCACAAAACCCCTCCTTCCTGGGTCCTGCGACAAAAACACTGGGGTGACGAGCATTGCCGGTCTGTGCGTCCTCTGGGAAACTCTCCGTCCCGGCCCTCAGAGCCAGAGACCACCCTGGGTTTAGGTAGAGTGTCAGCTGTAGGCAGGTTTTATTTGGCATTTGGCATCGCGCAGAGGCAGCGAACGTTGTCTGGAGCATCGCAGCTACGCCTGATTGGTAGGCAGATGGGCTGATCACGGAATCATCGAAGCAGGCAAAGCCAGGCAGAGCCCCGCTGGGTTCCCAGTGATATCTGCAGCCAGCCTTTGAGCCAGGACAAGTTTAGGAAGGGCAGCGCTGCTGTGACTGTCTACGTCGAGCAGCGAGGCACCACGTGGACGAAGCAGGGGTCCCTGGGCGGGCACCAGAGACAGAAGCAGGCGATGCCCAGGCAGATGTGCTGCCGAAGCCAACGCTTCCTCCAGCCTGCCGGGTGTGGAAAAGGATGGGGAACGACACGGACTGAGATTCGCAGGCTGCTGCTGCCACGCGGCACAAGACACTCTCTCACGTGGGCATCTGAGGATCCTCTTCTCCCTTTCCAGTTTCTGCGTCCTGAATTTCTGCACTGAACTGGCCGCTCAAGAGCAACAGACACAAATTATTCCCTGAGATGCCTTCGCAAATAGTTTTGAACTGTGGACGTGGTGAGAAGATTGAAGTTTGAGTACAGCTCTCTAAAGTGCAGGTAAAAGCCCCATCATCCCAGCTGCCTCTCCAAGGAGAATGCAACTGAAAAAGGGTAAATGGGAACTCCGGAAAAAAACTCTCCATTTCATGTGCTGTTTCCAAAGCCTGGCTAGTCTACAGCTTGGATAATTAGATTTCAGCCGTAGAGGCAAAATTCGCAGAATAAATTATTAATCACAGATTGTTTGCCCAGTATCAAGTGAGAAAGAAGTGAGCATTCGAAAAGCCAGCAGCTCAACAACGTTTCCGCCGCATTACGAAAAGACGAGGTGCAAGCACCAGTACCTACAGTTCAAGGATATTCTCCCCGTCGCCAGCCCTGCAGCCTCACTCCCTGGGTCGAAATCAGGATGGCGAGATGCCTCCTTCACGTACAGCGTATTGCGCACGCCGAGATGACCAGCGCGGTCGTGCCATGGCTATGCAGAAAGAGCTGGGCTCTCTCGCCACCTCGCTGGTAGCAGGCACTTCCCAAGCATCTCCCCAAAAATGCCCAACCCCCACACACTGGGCATGACCCTGGAGGGGCTCAGTCTCCGCAAGGAGGGTCTAAGTCCCAGTTTGTGGCTCCTGGCCCTTGCGGCCAGTGTGTGCCTTTAGTTGCCGTCACATTTGCCCACAAAACGACCATCTTTCCTCTGAGCTTGGCCAGGCTCATGGCTCAGAGATGTTCCCTGGCAAGGAGCACCAGGGTAATTTTGTGTGGGGCCCACACCCAGGATTACAGCTTTGAAAAAGGAGGAAACATGGGAGCTTGGCTTAAAGGAACACAATAATTACCTGAGCAGGAAAAAAAGAGCCTTTTCTTTCCTGGTAGAAAGTATCTGATAAAAGCTTTAGACCAGAGGTATTTATATTAGCAGATTTTACATCCTCCTTGTGTGTACTTGGACTGCGAGATATAAATCAAAGCAGGGGTTCATTCCAAGAACAGTTTATTTTTATCTGAGAAGTATGTGCTGGCGAACCAGATATTGGTATGTTGATTTCGTTGGTTCGGTGTGATTTATAATAGTTTCTATTGTATTATACTGTGTTTCACTCTGGAGTACTTAATTTATCCGAGTCGCGGGTTTAGGTTTTTTGTTTTGTTTCATTTCATGTATATTTTCTTAGGGGTGGTTTTAGGTTTTAGTGGTTGGCTGCAGCATTGTAGCACTTTAATGCAAAGGAAGACCATAAAACCATGAAAACAAATTCTAAATGGGTTTGCAATCAAACGTATCCCTCTCTAAATTGATCTGTGCAAGGTGGAGAGTAAAGCAGCACAGAGTGCTTCTCAATATATCATTGCCCTTTAACCATGGCAAACCCTCACCAGAGTTTGGGGACCAGCCTGCATCCATAGAAGGGATGCATCAGGAGGCTGAGGTCCAGGGCGGTACCCGCTGCAGGGGAGGTAAAGCAGGCACCGGCAGGCTTTGGAGCCCTTGGTTGGCTGATACCACGCACAGGATGCCATTACAATTGGCAGCCTGAAATATTTGCTCACCAGAACGAAAATGACGTGGGGTGAAGGGACGTAGCAGAAAGGAGATGGTGGGAAGCACCGTCTGCCTTGCTGCCGCCCCGAGCCGGTTAGCAGGCTTTCCTACAAAGCAGTTTGCGCTATGGCCCACATAGCCCTTTAATTTAGCTGCGCAGAGTGGCGTGACATCCAGTATCCCTTTCGTGTGCGTTGTACCTGCTGCCAGTCTCTCACCACAGACACTGGGATGGAGCCCGCAGCCTGCCTGGCCCTGGGGAAACGCCATCCTCACCGGCTCTCATGTTACTACACCGATGCCAGCAGCCAACCTAGTTGTATGCCAGAGGAGGGAAGTCATGGGGATGATCTCTATTCCTCCATCCCCCTGCCACTTTTTGTTAGCAAAGATTATAACACCATCATCAGGAAAGGATCAGCCCTGAAAGCCACGCAGAAAAGGACTGCATTCACAGTCTGCGCCCAGATTTGCTCAGCGAACCCCTGGCTCTCCCAAAGGAGCAGCGCAATCCCTGCAGATTATAACTAGAGTCCTTGAAACCTTTGCAGGGGTTGGGATTTCAGCAATTCTGCAAGGACACCCACTGTCACGGCTTTGCTTGGGCTGTGCTGGTGGGGAGGGTTCGTGCTTTGGCCATGGCAAGGAGAGTGTGCCCTGCGCTGGGCCGTTCATCAGTGCGATGCCTGCGGCTGGTAATTAAAGCCAGGAGAGAGAAAAGAAAAAAAAAAAAAAAGGAAAAATCACCTTCTTCAAGATTTATGAGAGTATAAACTCGGGAGCTGAGATGTTCCTATCACCACCTATGAGGCCCAAGGGACAGCTTTGACTTAATGCAGAGTCGGATGTTTCTCTCGGTTATGAATTCAGAAGGTGATCTGGGGAGTTCGAAGCAGAGACGTATGAGTGCTTAAAGAGGAGCACACAGGAGCCTCGGCACTGCCAACTTCGGTCTCAGTGTCTTATTTCTACAGCAGTACCCAAATCCTGTCCAGACTCAGGGGGGGCAGTGAGGGTCCCCCACCCCAGGCCAGCGAGAGGTTTTGGGAATGGGCAGGTGGGCAGCAAGGTCTGAAGCCCACCTCCCCAAAGGCACATGGACACCTATCGCAGCAGCAACTGGGCTGAAGAGATGCCTGCCCCACCAGAGAGGGGTTTGCTGCCTTTGGGGGGGACTGAGATGGGTTTTGGACTGTGCCCTGAGGCGTTTGGAGCACGGACCCCCCTACTTTGTCCACCTCTCAGGAAAGCCATGGGGTTGTTACATCCTTCCTGCTCCCCCTTTAATTCCAGTGGCTCCTGGTGAAGGCATCCATCAGGGAGGCCAGAAGGATCATGGCCCTGCTCTAACAAACAACTCATTACCCAAGGAGAGCAAGGAAAAGCAATGCTTAGGGTTCTCCTGCCCCGAGCACCCCAGGGCTGCGGCCAGGAGGACTCCACACCAAGGAGAGAGAGGCACCCAAGACCCTAATATCTTAATAAAAAAGAAAGGTAAAATAAATGTGTGTCTGGGCAAAAAGAAAATTAAAAAAAAATGCAGTGCCAAGGAGAGTCTTCGGGAGGAAGTTTTGAAAACACAGAGGTGAAAACATCCAACCTGAAGACTTCGTTTCCACTTTGGAGCAGGACGGAGTGACCTGGAGCAGAAGTTTCTGTAAGCTACTGCAGACTTCCCGTAAGAGGCAGGGAAAGCAAGGAGAGCCTTACCATTTCGGGTTTCTAACCCTCCATGGGAAACCTGTCCGCCCCTCGGAGTGATCCCCAACTTCGCTGATGAAACAGCCGCATACATTCCAGTTAAGGTAATCACCTGCCTTAATAATTCATGGCCTGCTTTCAGGAGAGCTTGAAGCTCAGAGGAAATCTGAAAGCTGCTATATACATTTCGATCAGCAGCACTGATCAGTGCCTACCTTTATAAAAAAATAAAAATAAAAATCAGTGAAAGCATTTTTATTAAGCTACAGGGTCAAGTAATAGCTCCTTCCAAGCTACAGAAGTCATGTCTGGCTTATTTACACTTTTTTCTCCCCTTAAGTCACATAATAAAAGCATTATCCTGAAAAGAAGAGAAAGATCTTAAGATAAAAGGATTGCTACATGACAAATACGCTTTTAACAGCCTGGCAAACCAGCGTGCCTCATAGAAAGGTTGTTCTCAAGGAGTTGTCCTTCAAGGGAAACATCTCTGTAGATGGTTTGCATGCCTGCTTCCATATTGCCCATCATTATTACCATCATTATATTCTTTAATTGTCCTAATTGCATTAGTGCCGGTGGATATTATTCCCACAGGGCCTTGGATCTGCCAAGACTTCACAGACTAACCTGGCAGGTCAGGTGGGAAGCGAGGAGGTAAGGGGAGGTGTGGGAGGACAGGATGGCATGGCCAGCACCAGCTAGGGATAACCCAGTCTGCCACGTCCCCTGGGCTATGGGTCAGGCAGTCTGCCGGGTCACAAAAATGCTGGTCCCCCAGGGCCACCTGAATGCTCCTGGTCTGACCCCTCCACCAGCAGATGCAGAACTGTGCTCCTCAGCAGGCAACCAAACATTGCTGGCCTGGCATCGCCCTCCAGCCCTCCCTCCCTGCCGTGTCCAGGGATGTCCTGAGGCACAGCCCTGGTCCTCCCACAGTCCGTGGACTTGTGAGAAGCTGGGGTTCACTGAAAGGTGATGATGCTCTCAGGCATTTCAGCATGCATCTTTGGGTGCGGGCTGGCTGGCATCAGCCACTCCAGAGCTAAACCCACCTTTGCCTACACCCATCTTTCCTCTCAAGCCTGTTCAGCGGAGTCCCTTCTCCCAGCCCCACTGTGCCTCTCTACAGCATCCTCAGGCTCTGCTGGGGCCTCTGCATGCGGGTTTTTGCTCAGGACAGCATCACTAGACGCAAACATGCACGCTCGGTCGCACACCCAACTTCTGGCCATGGGACAGGCTGCTCCCTGGGTACCGCTTGCTCCTGCTGAGGACAGGAGACATGCATGCCCTGGTGTCTGTGGCCAGGGGCAGACTTTCTTGTGCTGTTTAGTGTCTGAAGACCTGCATGGGCATGGGTTGCCTTTAAAAGGCTAGTTCCTACCTCCAAGCCCAAAGCCCTGCTTTACTGAGCCAAGCGGAAGCAGTGCTAACCACAAAAGACAAAAACTGAAAGTACCTCCAATTGTAACCTATCTCCTGCTTCCTAGCAGAAAAGACATCTTTCATAAAGTAGCTGAGGATGAGATGCTCATGCAGCCTGGCATGCTGTTCAAATGAAGCAAAGCCTGAAAAATGCAACAGGGTGGCTGTAAAATGGCAGAGCTCACCAAGGTCCAGGAAGCTACTCAGATCTACACCAGTTTGGGGGCTGACCCTTTACTACTACAAAGACTCATCCTTTGCTGGAAAAAGAGTCTCCTTAGCAATGCATGGTCTTGGGAGTCAGGCAGTCAAAGCACACGTGCAAGCCCGCACATGAAGAGCCAGCACAAAACCCACGCTCCTGCAGCGTGTTCTCATTTGGTTGCATCCATGACCACCCATTTGCAGCCTAGCTAGGAGAAGCAGAGACATTGTCAATCTAAATTAGTGCTGTGCTCCACCTGAGTGAGTGCATCTCTGCTCTCCAAGTCACTCTGAGCAGCACCATCCCCTTCGGAGACGTGTCCAAGGAAGCCGTGCCCGGGACAGCTATTAGCTAACCTGCACTGACCCAGAGGTTATACCAGAAGTCGAATCCCTTTCAAAAACTCATGTATTAAACACATATTTGCCTCAAAATGTGGGGATTCCCCATTGCCATAAACTCTGCAAAGCCCATTTTGGATTTCAGCATCACTTTCAGCCTCAGTGATACTGCTTGGCACTAGGTCGCTCAGGCTAATGACAGTTTGGATGAAAAAGCATTTAGCTAATTAGTTTGTGATTTACTTTCCTAGAGTGTCATCAAGTGTCCCTTCCTCTCCCTTTATCCACCCACATGAATAGACGTCTCCCATTCCTTGTTAGGGATACACCTCTACAGATGAGAAGGTTTTGGTTTTTCTCCTCTTAGCTGAGACACTCCTCTTTCCATTTTCTCACCACACCCACCCCTTTTCTTTTTACACACCTTCTCCATTTTACAAGGAGTTCTGGCTTTCAGCAAGGTTTTGTAATCCTTTATGAGCCTTGGCTGATTCAATACAATTCTCAGAGATGACTGAGGGATGGAGACAAGCATCTGACTGAGAGAAGAGAAAGTCCTGTAAAACAGCTTCTAGATGTTTCAGAAGCTTCTCTGAATACACTCAAGATACAGGCATGGTCTGACATACCACTGGGGCTCTGGAATACATCTTCCAGGAATCAGAAAGATCCCATGTGACTATATGCTGTTCAAAAGGACTTACATTATGAAATGCATACAGCCTACAACTGTTGCAGCCATCGGAGCGGCACAGGCAGGACCTGTACTGCCAGCCTTTGAAGTTCATGGGAACTCCTCTGATTTTCTTGCAGGAGGTTTTCCCCGTCAAGATCCATCTCCAAGAGTCACTGCCCGAGGACAAATACCATGCCCCTACAAATCTCGAAAGCTCCCAGTCTCCAAGATCTTGCTTATCTTCTTCTAGCCCATGATTTCCAACTCAGCGTGGGATTCGCTGAAGTACTGCCTCATGGCACCTGGGTAATAGCGGCTAATTACACCAAAAGACTCAAGGAACCTTACGGTGTAGATATGACTCCCTGTCACAGCCATTTTACTTTTATTTCAGGCAGTATAGAATAATCCTGCAGTCAATTACTCCCACTTTTGGCCTTTGTGCACCGCCAGGTATTTCAGACAGTATGAAAGACACTCTTAAAATATTCTGAATGACTGCTCCAGGCTGTTGCAAGCAAACATTTAACCCAATGCATGTAAAAAAATATATCCCTCTTTTCACTGAAGAAGTCAGTGGGCTGCATCTGTGATGAGGCAGTATCTTCTTTTGCAAAGCACTACGACTGGAACAGCAGTTCAGGGTAGGTATTGAGTGGGCTCAGTACGACGGATTGATGCTGCTGAAACAATATTTACTGGCACTGCAGAGTTCAAGACTAGACCAAATCGGTCAAGTGATGTTCCTTTTTAATTTCACCAGGAGGAAAAGCAGAAAAGGAGCCAGGAAAGGAGCAAATAGCTCAGAGGCATCCAGGGCCAGAGTGGGAAGGTGCAGAATCCTGTAGCAATAGCTCTAATAAACCCCTGATTTTTTTGTGTCCAAGCTTTCAATTATTAAATGCACCTAAAATTATTTTGACTTCCTCTCTCAGCGAAGGCAAGGAGACATGGAAGACCCACATGGGACATGCAAGGAACAAACGTACAGGCACAAATGCATTTTTTAGCACAAGATGTGGCTTTAGCTGGTTGGTTTAGTACCTACATTTCAACCAAGCTGCTAGGAGCCAGCAGAGATGGTGTGACCATCACTGTATAACCAAATTAACCAAGACTGCAGTGAGCATGCCGGCTCCATTTGGTGCTCTCTCCATTGAACTCCACTGCTTTACCACCTGAACCTGCTGCAGATACGGATGACCCAACGCCAGGGTGGAGATGCAGGAGGATGGAGAGTCAGAGGCTGCTTGGGAGGGTGAAATGCAGTCACGTGGCTGGACACAGGGCTGTATTATGGAGCAGCTGCTAAACCTCCTTTTTCAGACTTGACACCTTTCTCTAGTTGCTCATGATGAGGGGAGAGACCAAACTCATGGTGTCTTGAACCCTGTCCAGGTGCAGATCTGACCCCAAATTATTGTTCAGTTCCCCCCCATAAACACACGGCTTTTTCCCAGTAAGAAATTTCAGAAGGTCAGCGGAAAATGATGTCTTTTCTTTTGAAAGAGGGCAGAAAATTTCAGAGATCTTTCGAACTGGATAGAAAATGTCCACTTTGAAATGTCCCCTACCATCACTTAAGAGAAAATACAGAAGTGTCATCTCCACAGATGTGTGTGCAGATAACCTCTCGTGCCATCAAAAATTTCTGACTCCCATTCTGAGACACTATAAATAGCTGTGTGCACAATTAGCAGGTTTCTGGGCAATCTACAGAAAATCATAATCCCCATAAAATCGATAGGATCAGCTTTCCCAGCTGTAACAGCAAAGGTCAGAGCGAGATCAAAGAGGCAGAAGATACGACCCCTGGGACAAGCAGCGGCAGCAGCAGCAGCTCTGCGGCCTGGCGATGCTCCAGGGTCCCCTCGCTTCCCAGGATGACCCCGATGGCTGCAGCGGGCTGTGGATGCGGAGCAGCATCTCCCCAGCAGCATGTGCCGCCCCGCTGCATGGTGACATGTGTTTCTTTGATTAAAAATGCATGGCATCAACTGTGGCTGAGGTCCCCCCAGCCATATATTTAATATTTTATCCATGCTGGCTCTTTGATTGGAGCGAATGTACTACCCTCCTCTCCAGCTGGCCGCTGCCCCAAAGCTGGAATGACACAATCTGACAAGGAATTTTCTCCTTTCTCACCTCTGCAGCATCCCAGCAGCAGCAGCAGCATCCAGGACATGGTGCCCACTGACAGTCACCGCAGCCCACCGTGTACACAGCCTGTGCGTATCCAGCGTGTCACTCGTCTCAGAAATCACTGCTGGCCAATGTGAGAAGTGTGTTTGAAAGGCAAGCAAGCATCCTCCTGGCTAGGACTTAATTTTTCATATGGAAAACTGACTTTCCCAAGCCATCATTTGCTTCACCCTTAAGACAGTTTGGGGACTAAAAGCATCAAAGGACTGAGTATTTATTTAAGAGATAGCAAAGATCGATCATCAGCTGACAAAGTGCAGATCTTCTCCAAGGAACACACATTTTTACCTTCCCTGACTTCTGTTGCTTGATTTCACCAGAAACTGTCTGTGGCATTAAAGTCCTCACGGACAATACCATGGAGGTGGTCAATGGCTTTACAGGAGCAGCTCTGTGCTCTGCCGATGCCCAGTAAATTACTAACCCTGGCAGGTAGGCGTACGATCTGCTGCGTCTCATGGCTCAACACTAGGAATTTCCTTCTATAGTCATTCCAGGGATGAGCAATGTAGATTTGACTCAGGAGAGCCTCAGGACTTTGTGCTTTAAATTCCCTTCACAGTATTTTCCCTCTTGCGTCATTAGGTCCTAAACTGGATTGTACAGGCAATACGTGTTGCAGGAGATTTTAGTTTCTCACTGTTCAAGATCACAAAGTGTGATCTAATACCAATGGGCCCTCGTGGGTGGCAGACACGCCCACTCACAGCGTGTTGACCAAAGCAAGTCTGGGCTTGCAGCTGGACCAGGCATTGGGGTAACACCAGAACATGTGTGGTCAGCCCTTGGGGTGAGGCAGCCTATTGCCACAGGCCATGTTATTTCTGCTGGCTTGCTCAGGTGTGCAGACTGTGGCTTGCTCATTTTGCCATCACAGACACTCGTGGTTCAGGGATGCATGGGGACCAGCCCCGTGGCCCACTGGAATAGCTCATCATCAACGTGGGAGAGACCACTGGAGGTCCTCTTCTGCCTCTTGAATCTCCACTTGGCTAAGACAGGGAGATGGAGCCTCAAATCTTGGGCAGGAACAAAAGGGAAGCACTTAAGCAGCTCATCAGTAGTCTCTCAAGCTAGCTAGCTAGCTCCAGGGTGTATGCTGTTGTGCTCCAGATTGGAGCTTCTTCCCAATGCACTTGGCAAGGACATCGGGTGTGGAGGTGGAGGGAGCGGGGGTGAGAACGCCTCCGGGATCCAGATGAAAGAGGATGGAGTTCAGCCCACGCTCTGTTTGGAGTCCATCAGAGACATCGTTTTGTGCGAGAAAAAAAAGAAAAGTGTACTTAAAAAAAGATAAGTATTTCAGAAATGCCTTTTTCCCCCCTCTAGGGTGGTTGTGATGGGCTTGCCCACTGCATCCAGCAATTTAAACAGCTCATTGCATTCAGGGCCGTGCAGGAACTCACCCTGCCAGTGCTTCCTTCCAGGCAGAATTTCCCTTTACAAATGTCACGGAGGAAATTGTTTCCCCGAGAGCTTTATTGCTGATTTGACACGGAAAGCCTGGCATGTGCTTTTTCAGGGGGGATGCTTGTCATTGGAAATGACTGTGGAACAGCTTGCAGAGGTGAAAGCCCAAAAGCAGGAAAGAAAAGGCTCCACCTAGCAAACACATCAGGACTGGATATTCTGCAAGGCAGGTGATGATTCTTCAAGTTTCTTTTTACAGTCTTGCAAGCAGCAGATGGGTAAACTGGCAGACCCCAGGTTTTTACAGCCCCAGAAGCCAAAACACTTTGCAGCCATGTCACCTCCAAGCATTCTGAAGGCAGATGATGTTTGTGCAAAAGCTGTTCTTGACCAACGATCTGCTTGGGGTCCTGTTGATAATTGAGTGCTTTATTTTGGTTGGAATCCTCTATTTTTATGCTTCAATCACACTGTATTCACTCTTCTCTTTCTAAACCTTTAATCTTCCCAGCCTTTCAAATAGGCCATTTTCCATCCAAGTATCGCCATCCAGCAAAAATATATAAACCTAACGACTAATGAGTAATTAATGCATTAGAATGCTACAGTTGACTCTTCTTTACATCATAATTATCACAACAGAAGACACATTATCCATGTCCATTTTAAAGGCATGTTATTATCTCTTTTTCTGCTGCTTGGTTTGGGTTTTTTTTCAGATGAACAATGCAAGCTCAGCCTCATTTCTGACCTTGATATGCATGTCTCAGTCAAGCTTTGCACGAGAGAAGTGACCTGCAATCAGAGAGAGCAGATGCTTATTCCCCGACCAGAAGGAATTATCAGGAGACACTTGAGCCTTTGATACTCAGAATAAATTGTCAAGCAGAAAATCGAATACAGAAATTCTCGTGGAGAGCATGGCTTTCCATGACAGAGGCCTTTCTTTTTCAGGCAACAACAAGGACCTTGCAGTTTCCTTCCATTATTTTATACGTTTTTCTGATGTGGTGATTGAACACAGTAACGCTGAGTGCTCTAACAGCTGCCTTCCTTCAGGAGCTGATGGGAGGCTCTGATTGAATGCAGGCCATTAGGAGGTGCGCAGCTTTGTGATGGAGGGTTGGGAAATGGAAAATGAGGTTTCCTTGCTTGTTTTGGGGGTTTTGGGGGTCATGGGAAGTCAACAGCAAACTTAAAACACTCTTGTGTTTCATGTGTTTCGTGATGTGGTCTATACTGTGAAAAGCAGCATGGCAGAGAACTAAAGTAATAACGGGAGAGACCAGAGACAAGTGCTCCATATCCTAGAGCAGACTCCCTCAAGTGACCTTTCGGTATTCCCAGAATTTGGCTGTTCAGTGTTTAAGCACCTTGGCAGACTGACGGTGTGCCCCGTTGGGATAACCACCTCTCCAAACCACTGGGATAGAGGGAAGATGCCATTTTAAAAACCACTGAAATGACTTTGGAGCCAAAGTCTGGCTTCCAAAAGCCTTTTAAACAACCAATATTTGGGGACAGTTGACACAACACTATGGGCCAGGTCCTCCAGAGGTGAGACTCATTGTAGTCCCATTGATCCCATTAGAAATATCTGGGTAAGGTGAAAGAGGTATAATCATCCCTGCTCATCAGTGTGTCCTCCCACAGATCCTAGAGCAGATCCTGCATGGACAAGGTGGACCTGTGCAAAGAAGGACCTCCTCTTCATCTTCACATCATAGGGGAAGTTCACAGCTCTTGGTGCCAGTGTTTCAGGTCTCTGCAGATGTGGGCAGCCACCGGTGTGTCTGCTGATTCACATGTTCAGGGTTACCCACATAGCTGTGTGGACTCGTCTTAGAGAAATGTAACGGGAGCAGAATTTTTGGGAAACCGCTCCATGCTTCAGCTTCTACTACAGACCTGCACCACAGGGAAGCCTCTCCAGACACTAACAGATGTTTCACTGATGGAAAGCCGTTGAGAGAAAGCAGAGAATCACACAGTCCTCTCTAAGGATCTCATCTGCAGGGGAAAATACAAGGAGCGAATGTTCTCCCTCATTACGCTTCAGCACAAAATTCCCACACGTAGCTGCTGTAGTCTCAGATGACATGACATTTCTCACCTATTCGGTGCCCCCTCCTCCTGCAGTGCTCTCCTTAAATATAGCCCAAGCCAGGTCGCAGCTGTAGGAGCCAGCTATACGTTTGCCAGAGACCAGGGGAAGCCATAGCTACTGCATCTAAATCTGGCCCTGGTGCTCTACATTCATCTGGAGGTTTGAAGTAAATTATTATTTCCTTTCCAGCCTGAGGCAGAAACATGTTAACATGCAGAGCAGCGGGAACATCTCTGATGGACCCTTTCCAGCCTTGTTTTGAGAGTGGAGTAACCTACAGGTAAGCAACTCAATGTCCCCTTGCTGAGTGATGACAGAGTATTTCAGATCATGACTGCAATCTATACAGCAGAAAAAGGAGAATTGTGCTGTGCGTGTCTGGTCCTGTGCTCCTGGATCCTAGACTGGAAATGTCCATGACAACACAAGAGAAACACAACAGCAAATACATACATACTCTGTTGAGTACTGCACAGAATAGGAAAAAGTGGAGAGAAAATGTGAAACTGTGGTAGCACTTTTTACCCTGGAAAAATACCCAGGGCACGTGTTGCAGTGGTAGACATGCAATGGCTATGCAATGCATTGGGATAGCTTCACCAGCAACTCGAGGAACATCTCTGGCTATAAAATTGAGCAGGCATTTTCCCATGCAGGGCAACGTCTTGCACAGGAAGTGAGAAACATTCTCTGGTTAACACTGAAGAAAGCATCCAGGCAGGCAGGAAGGAAAGGCTCACGTGGGAACACCAGCCAGATACTTGGGAAGCTCTTCTGCCATCCACTGGAGCTGGAGCGAGCAGAAGTGTTTGGGAACTCATTCACCTGCATCTGCAGAAGGTGAGACCCTTGCCAGAGCATCCTTTCCTTCCCCTTGCCACAATTCAAAGGGCAACCCTTCGTTTCTTATCCCTTGGCAGAATCCAGATGGTGCAACCAGGAATTTCTGGCTGGCAGGCTGTGTTTGGAGATGCACTCCAAAAAAGCCACGAGCCTGCTGTAAACTTTTCTTGAACACAGCTGGTCTGAATCCTGCAGTCTAGTATTCGCCAGACTCCAGTCCTAGGCTTGACCTGCTGTGATACTGCCTGTGGTTTCCTGCTGAGCTCAGAGCCCAGCAGGGCTTTCAGTGCTTCTGTCCCCCAATCAAAGAGGAACCAAGGGGCTTCTGCCCTCAGACTAGAGCAGTGACCTTGCAAAAGACACCAAGGGTTGCATATGTTGTTGGTGAACAAGTCAGCGTGCTATCAACAGCTGTTATTTAAGTCCATCACAGCTCAGGAAGCAGAGCAACATACAGACTTAAAACACCTTCACAAGGTACAACACCTTCGGTCATCACACAGAGATTGCCATGTCTACCTGGGGATGCAGGGAATAGGAACGACCAGTCCAGACCTCTGCTCAGGAGAGATGACCATTGTCCAGAGGAAGGGGAGAGGCCGAAAGAAATTACCAGGTGGGATTTTCAGCAAGTTTTCTAGATTCAGTACTTCTGTGTTTTCTAGATTCAGTACTAATTCTACGGGATGTCAGGGAGAGGACGCTGGTGAGATGACCCCTCCACTAGCCAACTTGTCCCCAGCCTCCCCTGGGGCACCTGAAGTGATGAGAAAAGCTTGCTTTCTCATCCTTGCAAAATGAGCGTTGTGAGCTAGAAGTCTCTCAGATCTGCAGCAATGATTCAACAAGTCAGAGAGGGGTAGGGGAGCAGGAGGGAAGACACGCTGTCCCACCTGGGGCTGGCACGCAAGCTGGGAAAACCTGCAAGGAGAGCAGCCTGGAGGAACCCCGGGCTACGTCTTCAGCTTACGCACTGCAGTCACACAAAGAGCTCGGCTTGCCGCGGCATGCCAGTGTGCTGCTGACCCCGAGGGAAGAGGAGGCTTTAAAACACAAGGTTAGTAGAGTCAGACCTGAGGCTCTAGATGATAACAGCTGAAAGACAAGCTGGGTTGTGAGAAACCTTGCATGCAGAGTAGCCGTGCCCTTCCCTAGCCATTAAAACAGGATGGCTTTATTGGCCATCTCCACAGTGAAGACAGTGAGATGGGGAGCTTAAATGTGTTACAGCCTGGGATCTGTTGTGCACTGACCATCAGCCTGAAGGGGCAGCCAGGTCTACTTGTATGTTTTTGGGACAAACCACAGCAGCACTGATGATACTTCTCAAAGAGGGATGCTTGGGAAGAAGGCACGGGGGAGCGGAAAAGCGAAAACACAAGAAGATACGGTGCCAGCCTAGAGAGAGCTCACGGTGTGCCCATGGACAGTGTGCAGTGCAAAGATCTGCAGAGACACCGACTGTCTGGGCCTGTGGTCAGTCACTGGGATGATGCAAAAAGGCGACGGGCAAACCTGGTCACCTCCAGCTTTCCTGCCACAATTTCATTCTTTAGCTCCGTACAGGAATTTTCCATAATCCCTTGATGCTTAATGGGAGAGTTGTTCACTTCCAGGCTGTACAGCCAGCAGAATGTGACCCCAGCAGTTTGCAACGGCTTACTAAGCCCAATGAGCCTGGAAAGAGAGTGGGAAGGAACTGGTGAGAAAACAATTCTGTTGCAAAGCCTTGCTGTGTTGTTGGGCTCGGTTTTTGAGGGAGGGCTCGATGGCTGAGTGGGAGATTGGGCAGGTTTCCTACATTATTCCCCATCCCTCCCTCTCTCCCTGGTAAACACAAGGGCAGAGGCTTCTGCTGCAGGCTGCAGCTAATCAGGGTCCCCCAAAATGACCCCAAGACTGCCGACTTGACTATGCCCCTCTGCCCATTCAGACCACTCTGGATTTCTCTACAGCACCTTTCTACTGGGGGTCCACAGGCATGTTTGGATACACCACAGTATCCAGAGACCCATGAAATATAGGGTTATTTCTCAGTCCGTTACAAGGAACTCTGCTTTTCCACTGCAGATGCTCAGGGAGTCTGCAAATCTAAAGAGTATGGGAACAACTGCTATGGGGTACAAATTCTGCTGTAAGGATTCAATGGGGAGAGAAGCTTTGCCAGTCTGTATTCCTCCCATTCATCAGCTCGGAAATGTGACCTCTTAAAGGAAAACTTGAAAATGCAATTGCTTCTACAGAAAAAGAAAAAAATGAAAGGAAAAAAAAAAGCCACAAACAAAAACCAAACAAAAAAATCCTAGAACCATTTATTACCATGAGCCATCATTTCAAAATGTGGGTGTTCAGCACCTGGCAGGCTATTTTCTAAGGATATACAGCAGCACAAGGCAGGATTGGCTCTGAAGCCACTTGAAGAGAAGTGTCAGGACCAGGCTGCTCTGAAAAAGGGATAAGAGAAAGGAGAAAATGACAAGGAAGAATGGCAGGGCGTCTAACACTTTGCATCTAATGCCTCCACATGGCTGCAAGTGCCGTGGCAATTTGGCCCTGATAACACGGATGAAGAGATGTTGCTAACATATTGCTTCCTTGTCAAATGTCTCACTGGTTTTGCAGCCAAGTCTCCTGCCAGCGAGGCCGCAGCAGCGCCTCTCCGTTACTTTCATATGCAAAGAGGTTGTTAACTCAATTGCCAATAAAATTCTAGTGGGTGGAGAGGAGGACATCTGCCTGTCTAGTCCTGTGCTTGCCAACATGGTTCTTTTATTCCTCCAGAAGCCGCGAGCTCCTACTCGAGCTGGTATTTTGACAAGCATTTCTGTTTTCTTGACACAATGGGCAAAGTGGGCACAGATCTTGCATGCCACTCGTAATATGTTTTCTGTGCCGTGATTTGCATCCTTTCTGGAGGACGCCTGGCACAGCGCTGCACAAAGCAGAACGAGCAGCTTGGACAGTGGGTTTAGTCTGACATGTAAATGTACCGCTTAATGATGTGCAATTGCATTAGGAGAATGCGAAGAGGACGCTTCGCAGGCTGCGATGGCTACGAGGCTCTGACGAATTTGGGTTGGGGGCGGGGGGTGATGGAGGAGGGAGACAAAAAGGATGGGGATAATATTGAAGCAAATGAGTTGTCGTCAGGAACCGCATGAAATGGCGACGACCGTTTGTGTTAATTACACAACTTTACTCTTGGCTGCTGCAGACCCGGGGGGCCCAACTAATGAAGCTGCAGCCCCTTAAGGATGCTTCCCCAGAGCAAAGAGGGCTTACAGGGCATCTGTGCTCTCGGCACAGTTGCAAAGCTGCCCTCAAGTCCCATCAGTAAAATTGCAGTTGAAAATGAAAGCTACCAAATTATTAGAGGTGGCAGCCTGGTCACCAGGCGCGGGGTAGGTGGACTTGATTCCCTGGGGCTCGTGACCAGACAACGTGATCTCTTCCAGCCCTTTCCAGCCCTAAATTTTGGGTAATCTCTGCTGTCCAGCTGAGGATAAGCCACCACCTTTGCGACCATGTGATGTGGTTATATATACAAGAGGAGGCCAAGCAGCCAGAGGGATGACTGCAGGAAAAGTTTAGGCACATCAGACTGTACAGATGGTCAGAGCCAGAATCTCTCAGGTATCACACAGGGCACAATCAGCTCTCCTCCATCCTCATCTTCCCCAGGCACGCCCTGCGTGCCAACCCTGCTGCCAAGCCTCATAAATTTCCCTCTCTGAGCACTGCTCGACGGAGGGGTGTTGAAAGATGGTCCGACTGCACGCTCCTACGGCTGCCCAAGGGCACAGCAGCCAGCACTGCTGCTCTGCCTTCGCCCCAAAAACAGACCCCCTCCTCTTCTCAGGATAACCACAGAGCTAAAGGACAGCTAATTTCATGCCTTATAAACCAGATTCGCTTTAGCACAAAAAAATAACAGAGAACTTTCTTAGCTCTCTGGGGAGTGTCTTGAGACTCAAGCTGTTTTATTATCTGGGTTAGTTTGACATCTGAGAGGAGAAGATTGCAATCTGAAATCTGGAATGGAAAGGGGGTTAGTCAATGTCATTTCCTATGTTCATAAATAAATGACCAAGAAGAGATATATGTCACTCTGTTTTCATTTATTGGGCTAAGGTTCATCTTTAGAACAAAAGATCAGGAATTTATTGTCTTATTAAATATCTGGAGGCTTTTAATAAGGTGCTGTGTTACTTTGACCATCTTACCATTCTGTAATTTGATTATCCAGTCTTTCCGGTTCTTAATTGATAATTAATTTGAATAACGTGCAAAGAATTGAATGATGGAAGAGAGAAAGAGAAACAGATGGTTTGTCTATGCAGCTAGAAAACATTTAATGGGGGAAAAAAGTATCACATTTGGAGCATAACAATATACTTTGTTCATCTCTAGGAAGGGACAAAGGCATATGTTGTAGCTCACGTCTTCAAACTTATGCACTGGTAAAAGAAAAGAAGGAAAAGATATTGAGACTGCAGCATAAAAAGGTGGATGGGAAAACATGCAAGGACTAGAGAGCTAGCAGACATGAAGTCTGGCATAGCCTTCACTGGAAAAGAGGGATCCAGGACATGTAAGTTGTTGGAGGTCGTGTTGGTGTGGACAACCTTAAATTCAAGTTCTCCTTTAACATGCAAAACACTTGAAGATGGGGAGCTGTAAAGCTGCACCATAAGGGGACTCCGATTTCATTTAAAATGTGGTTGTTTGGAAGAGATCCGTATATTTTATGTTCTGAGATGAGTTCCTTGCCTCTGAGTACATTATAGAGAAGAGCCAACTTTAGGAAACTGATAATAGGGAAAACAGCACCAAAATGCCATAGCTTTTTTTAACCCCCTGCAACATCACTCCCTAAAGTCTCACTGGCCCTCCCAGCCCTTTATTACTGTCTTCGAAATTTCCACCAACCAACAGACCTTTGGGTAGAAACTGGGTACCAGAGTTTCTGCAAGAGACACCAATGCCTGCTCAGGCATGTCCTCAGGAGTCGATTTCCGCTGCGAGCCACGGGCAGCTGCACCGGGCTGCTCCCCGTGAGCATCCCGCTGGTTTTCTTCTTTCCACAGAGCGACATTTCAGGCTTGTAATTGATCGTGTATTTTTCAAGCCATGGCCTCTGGCTGCAGATCTCTTCCTTCTGGTGTTTCTGGCCATCACATGGCTAAGCCTCCTACAACTATGAGTTTTATGAAAGCATCTTTTCCTGGAATCTACACCCACATTTTTCAGAAGGGATGTTACTTAGATGCATTCGTTTCTCTTTCAAGGACAGTCTACACTTATGGAGACAGGAGAGAATAATGACTGAAGGTAATTCTGGCTCTGACTCCAGGACGGTAAGAGGAACAAATAAGCAATGTATTTGCACCCGTACACCCACAGATGTCAAAGGCTTTAAGTGGAGCAGCCCAAAGCACTTACATCACTTGAAAGATGAATCAGTAGCCTACAAACACATTTGTTTTGTTCCTTGTATGGTGCCACGCTGGTTCCAGATCTGAAAGATACCTCTCTAGTACAAAAGAGTGTGCGACAAAGGGCTCTGCAGTGGTGCACACCAAACCTGACCCAGGATGAGCTGACCTCCACCACTCCCTCCCTGAAAAGGCCTGGGGAACTTGGGCCATCATCAATGAAAGTGGCTCTGTATTTACAGAGCAAAGCCCCCGCAGCGAGACAGGGTCCGTCTTCTCCATTTTCTCCTTTCTCTAAGTCACAACCAACTGAGCTGTTCTCCACCACCCCCAGCCCCTTCCTAAGCATCCATCTTACATGCATCCTCTTTTTTGCATAGACATCTCAGAGGCTTAAAAACAACCTTCAGGATGTTCAGTCTAACTCTGTGCAGCCACTGGGACATTTTCAAGGACATTGACACTTCCGAGATGGCCAAAGACTTATGGGTTTGGACACGAGGACCAGCGCTGAAATGAAAAGAAGCACATATTGCTCTTGAAGACGCTTTTTGCTGTTTCCCCACCTAGCAAACCCCTTCACTTCTGTCAAGACACTTGTAAAGCACTGGATATCCATAATAACGGGGATCACAACTCTCTTTCTGCTCACCACACACCTTTGAACGCTGTATCTGGTAAGATGATGAATAGTAATAACCACAAGAGCGGCTGTGACATGACTACTCCTTGCACAGTCTTCTTCCACTGTTCCTAAGGAGACACAGTGCCCAAGGTCAAACAACAAACACAATGCGTTTTGGTAGGGCCTACAAAAATCATTCCTTCAATTTCTTCCAGTTTCCCAACCCTTCCACAGAGTAAGGAACCAAAAAATGTGATTAAAGAGACCCAGAATCCATCAGATGCAAATGGATTGCAACAGTTTTTAAATGGGTTAAATTTGCAGCCTGAACTACTTGGCAGAATCTCTGAAATCATTATTCTTTTATTCATAGCAGTAATAAATAATAATAAACCTAAACATCCCAATGGTCCCCACACCTCCTGCATCTCCCTAGCTGCAGATCTCAAATATGAATAATAATTACAGCTTATCAAATCAGCCCATGATTAGAGACAACAGAAAGACATTTCATATTGTTAACTTCCTTGCACAAGAGGAAAAAAAATCAGGTCATAGGGGTATTAAAAATTTATATCATAGCATTTGACTTGACTCATCTCTTAAAAAGAAAAAACCCCAGCATGTATTATGTATTTAGGCAATTCCTTTTAAACCCTTTCTCGAATGAGCACAAGATAAGCCAATAACTTGATAGATGGATGGCTCTATCTAGCCAGTGTGCATATTTTATATACACATACACGTGCATACACTTAATGCGCACTCACACCTATATATAAAATCATATACATAGAGAGCAAGGTATAAATCTATTTATATCTCTTAGCTGAAGACAGATGCAGAGCTAATGTTAAAAAAAAAAATCTCTACACAGATAGCATCTTATTTAAACCTGGCAGCTTTAGAAGAGTAACTTTTTTGCCAATTTTTGGTAGAGTTGCAGCAACCTCAGCAAAACTTGGTTCATTAGCTGCCTTGTTCCTGTTTATGTTTGTGGTTGTTTTGTTTTGTTTTGTTTTTTTTCCCCTTTGGTCATTTTTCTAGCTTCCCTGGTCAAAAAATACCTTGACAGGGGAGAAAGAAAGTCCTTGATTCGCACACAGCAGTTGAAGCCCAGGTGACAAATAAATCAAGTCAAGGGAGAGGCTAAATTTTCAACTCATCGCTCAGGAGATTAGGAGAGGAAAACAGCTACTGCTTGTGAATGGTTTTCAGGACCCACCTCGCATCCTGTTCATCAGTCCTGCTGGGGCTGCAAATTTGCTCGGGGAGCTCTTAGAGCGTAGGCAAAGCAGAGCGCTCCGCACTGGATAATTTTGTGTACACAGCATGTATGTAAATATGCACCAGTCCTCTGATAAGCAGGCCCAGGTTTTCCGCAAATGAGGGCTGCCCAGAAAACAAAGGAAGGATGTTTATACCTGCTCTGCCTAAAACCCAGGGACCACAGTCACTGGTCTCCGGAGGCAGCCCTGCTCCCGGCACGGGCTGGGCAGGGGAGGCCTGCAGAGCCAGTGTCCCCCCAGGCAGGTCCCATCCCATCCCCTGTGCTGGCAAAGATGCACTCAACCACCTGCATAGTTCAACGGGAAGACGAGCAATTTCAGTCCCCTGTTGCCCAAGGCTGCCTTGATCTTGGTGCCTGCTACTGTCAATGGAAGAAGATGCCTCCAAAACTCTCTCGATGCCTCCTGGTTGCTTAGAACCTTGCTTAGAATTTTCTTCAACCCGTTATAACCATTATAAGAACCAAATAGCATCCTCACGGTAGTCAGAAAAATCCTTCCACGTGTTTCCATGTAAAAATCAATTTTTATAAGAGACACGGTTCCGTGTCCAAGGGTGTCAGCACCACATCTTTCCAAAACGATGCTGTAAATCTTAGAAAGGCAAAGACGACAGAGTGCTGCAGCAAACATCTCTGTGTGAATGCCCTCGCGTCAGCCTGCTGTTTTCAAGAGAGGTCAGCATATTTACATAGATGCGTTAATAGGGCAGCCGCCAAAATCTCCTCTAAGATGTTTTGAAAGCATAAAAAAAAACCCCCTCAAATATATTTTTTTTCAACATCTGCAGTCAATGAAAGGAGAGATGCAAATCTGCTGTCATTTGCATGCAAATTTTTTTACATCAAATCAGTGACAGAATGCACAATAAACACACTTTAAAATGAAATATTCCACGTTCACTTCCTCCTAGCCTCGCCTGCAGCTGGGATCCAATTTTCATGCACGGCTCCACACAGGTGACCATCCTCCAGCAGCTCTGAAGCCAGGAAGAATGTGGGGAAGATGGAATTACAGAGGCAAAGTAATTGCAACCAGCTCATGACTCAAAAACCAGCTGTCGTGAGAGAGAGTAAAGATGAAGGTTCTTCAGCAATAAATGCTATTAAGTGTCTGTATCTGTCTTAAACCCTAAAGCATCCTTTATGATAACCACTAACATTTTGATCTCAGGGAAATATGATAATTGGTCGCCCTGGAGTCCCCACAATCAGGAATAATAGCAAATATCTCTGTAAGGCTTGTTTGCTACAGGCTTGAAACAGCTCGTTTGATGTACAATGACACTGCAAGGGAGGGCAGTGCTCAGAACATCAGTGCAGAGATGGGCAAAGGATGTGCAGCAAGGCTAAGGGGTTTGCTTGGGTCAGGTGGGAAGTGCAGCAGAGCTGGGAACCGAGCTGTGTTCCCCCAGGCCTTACAGTCATGCTTTTGTGTCCCATCGCCATCCCAGTTCCCAGCCCCAGCCCCATCCATCCCCATCTCCATCCCCAACCCCATCTCTACCCTCATCTCCATACCCAAGCCCATCCCTGTCCCCACCCCCATCCCCATCTCCATCCCCAACCCCACCCCCATCTCCATCCCCATCTCCATCGCCAACCCCATCCCCATCCCCATCTCCATCCCCACCCCCATCTCCATCCCCATCTCCATCCCCATCTCCATCCCCAACCCCATCCCCATCTCCATCCCCACCCCCATCTCCATCCCCATCTCCATCCCCAACCCCACCCCCATCCCCATCCCCATCTCCACCCCAACCCCAACCCCATCCTCATCCCCATCCCCATCTCCATCCCCAACCCCACCCCCATCCCCATCTCCACCCCAACCCCAACCCCATCCTCATCCCCATCTCCATCTCCATCCCCAACCCCAACCCCATCTCCATCTCCATCCCCATCCAGGGCACTTTCTGTTTCTTCTCTGTACGAGACACAGCAGCCCATCCAGGCTCTCCAACTCCAGCTTTGTGCCAAGTAACACTGATTTTAGGATACACACAAAAGTGCTTCAGAGCCCAGCTGCAGGGGTGAGCTCAGCCACAGCTGCACATCGATCTCCTCATGCCATGACTAACCTCACCACCGCACCAGGCACGTCCCCGTTTCCCTTTCAGAGTCTGTTGGTTCCTGCGACGTACTCAGAGCTATTTTCTGTAGCTGGTGCTTCACTTTTCCTACTGGTAGAAAGTGTTTCCTGATGTCTGACCAAAATCCTTCCTTCTGTAATTTAAACCTGCTCATTCTTGTCATAGTTGGTCAGCTGAGTATTTTTGCTGCCGATTCCAGCGAGCCCCGTGCTCCCCCCATCCCCACAGCACTGCGCCTCTGTTGAGTTCAGCCCGCAGCTTTCCCAGGGAACACACGTTTGCTAGGAGGGCAAACCAGAGCCAAGGCTGGTAAATCAATCATTTTTTTTAATAGCCTGAGGCCAGTCTGCTAGCCTTTGGATTGCAGGATGCTCCTGCGCGTTGCTCCCCGACGCCGTGGGAGCAGGGCAGGTTCGCCCGGGCTGGTCCCAGCGAGATGGCTGGTGGTGTGGGAGCGTTTAAAAGTCGCCTGGGTCTGTCTCTGCCATGCAACAGCCACAGCTGCTCGCCTGCAGCGCAGGCATGCCTTGCCGTGACTCACAAGCTATTAAAAGTCGCATTTCCCCCTGTATTGCTCTACCTAAAGATATAGATAGGCACCCAGCGAGAACTGTAAAGGCACTTAGGCTGGTTAGTTAGATCTCACTGGAAGTTAAGCACCAAATTCACCTGCCTGTTAGAAATGAAATGCCTTTCGAAATCGAGCCTCGGGCACTTCTGAACTCCTTAAGCAAGCTGGAAACCACAGGTCACCCAGGATACGGGGCAGCAAAACGGAGCTGCATGCACCTTCCCGTCCTCATTTCTGCACGTGGCAAAGCCTACAAGCCTGGGGAAGCAGGGAGGGCATACATAGGAGAAATCCTAGTGAAATTCTGCACAAAGAGCCAATGTTACTGCCCACTTGTTGCACCGCTGCACACATATTTTTGAGGGGAACTTCTCCAGACTGTCCGCAGCACTGCAGGAAAGAAAAAAAAAAAAATCAGCCCTGAAAGGGTCCTAAATTTATCTGTTTCTTCTTTATCTGCAAAACTCTCTGCAGAGCCCAAGAAGAAATGTCAAAGATAGGGCAGGAAGGTGTGATGGAGTGTTATCTGCCCAGGGTGGTGTTGGCATGCACGCATGTGTGTGAGCACGCACACGCACGTGTATGTGCTCTCCTTTGGCTTCCCGAGATGAAACAGAGTTTGCATTTGCTATTCAAAGGCCATTTAAAATACAGGATCGCTGAGCTGCTTCTTTTCTCATTTGTTTTTTTTTTTTTTTTTCCCCAAGAAATTAAAAAACCTATTTGAGACCACCTTATCTGGTAGGTGATGGGATAATTGGAAATGCCTTGGCATAGCTGACACGTTCAAAGATACACAGAGGAGCAGCACGAACATCTGAGAGACACACACAAACTTAATAAATGTTAGGGACAAATCTAATAACCGCTTTGCCGTCTCAACAGCTCTTTAGCTGATATAAGCGACACTAACGTTTTCCTGGTGTTTTTGCTGTTGTTTAACCCTGTGAGGGTGCAGGATCTGCAGCAGCACGCTGCAAGCACCTGTAAAACACCCACGGCCGGACGTTTCCTGAATCAGCAGCACATCTGCCCAAGGTCTCCTTGGCAAACCTTGTCAGCTGCCTCTGGAAAAGCCCAGACGTTGCTGGCTGCAGGTCAGCTAGCAAATAATTTCTCCCTGGCTTATGTGCCCATAGGCAGGAAGAATGCTATTTGTGGCAATCTCCCACCTTTTCTGTTAAAAATACAGTTTGAAAGCAGTTCAGGCTTCCTGGCAAAAGGTAGGAAGAGTGATGGCACCAAGCATTTACAGGGAAGCAGGCAATGTCATTCTGGGGCTTCACTCCTTTTTCCATTTCCCCTCACATTTGGTGGTCTAGAGAGCCTTCGAGGTTCATATCCAGCATCGGGGTGCAGTGACCCTGTGGCAGAGGACCCCTCACTTCAACCGTGGAGTACCAAGAGAGGTGCAGCTATCAAAAAACCCAGCAGAAAAATGCGTAACTCAAAGCAGAACTGATGGCAGCAGCTGGTGGGAAGATGGAGAGATACGGTCGCCCTCCGGCAGATGCAGGTGTCCAGCAGACTGGCCCTGCACAGGCTAAGAAGGGCACCCATGAACTTGCAGCGATGTCCAAACTTGCTCCGTTCTGCAGGAAAGCTGCATGGTGTCCAAGGTGGTCTCAGGTGACAGCAGAGGCCAAAGAGCGAACCTCCTCCTGCACATGTGCAGCTGCACGGGGAGACCTCCTCCCCCCCGGGAAGGGCTGCAGCCCCACGCTCGGGCACATCCCACGCCTCTCTGCTTGACACCTCCCCATCAGAGAGATCACATCAGGTGCATCAGGCTAAGCCCTTACTCTAGAAAAAGCGTGCCTGCGCGGGCAGTTATTCTGGACTAGGCATAATAAAAGCAATGCCAGTAATGCCAGTTAAATTTCTTCATGCACAAGCAGGTTTACCTGCCCTTCTGCCTCCCATACAGCTTGCATTTTATGGTAAAGCTTTTAAAAAACAGTTGCATAACCTTATGCACAGGCCATCAGCTTGCTTGGGGATGGCGTGACTGATTATCTGTACAAAGGCTGTGGAAAATTCCTTGATGGGGCTGATGGAGCGAAGGCAGCCAGCCAAAGAGTCAGGCAGCCTTTCCCACCGCTGATGGCCCAGGCACCCTCCGCAATGGATTTGTGGTCACCAGCAGTGATATTTTGGCCAGGAAGGACCTCCAGAGGTCCCTAGTCTGACCTGTGCTCGATGCAGGCAGCGCGAGGCTGAGCCGAGCTCACCCCAGGCGTGCTTTGCCCAAAGTGAGCACCATGCAAGAGGCGATGCATGCTGCTGGTCCTGAGACGAGGCTGAAAACCATTCATTCTCCTAAAAAAATGAGTTTGTGGAGGCCATCAGCTATGGCATGAGGGCTGGTGGGGGCAGGTGGCTCTGGAAGGTGCCTGCTAGAGATAAAAGAAGGAAATGATGGGATGTTTCAGCAGGGAGATGAGTAACGGAGCGCACGTGGGGAGGTCCTGCCTGATCCTTGCCTGCATTATCCCATGGATGGTAGGGAAGAGGCGAAGCCCAGCATGGAGAAATCCAAGCAGCCGGAGGGGTCTGCTGGTGAAAGCATCGCTGTGGCTCTGCAGCGAGCCGGCAGCGAGGCTGGCCCCGGCGAGGATGAGCCGCCTTGGCAGGAAAGCACATGCGCTGCTCGGCGTCGGGAGTGAATCACCGCGCCAAGCATGAAAAGGAGTTTAACACGTGAAGACAGACGGCCTCCCTTCCCCCTGCAGCTTCAGCAGAGTAAAAATTAATGTGCCCTTTTCCAGGAAAGTGCTTTGCAACCTGATTGCTCTTGTATCTGTTTATTAAACAAAGGTTTTGGGAGGAAATTCCTTGCTGCGGTGATAGACCACGTTTCCAAGGTTATCCCAGAGCACAAAGCAAGACAACAGTCATTTTTCATCCCCGTAATTAGAGAAAGCATGTTAGCAGATTAATGTTAAGCAACATTTACATATGGTAATATGGTTATGGGATGGTGCTCCTAACCAAATTAAAGACTGCCTCGCTCACCCTCGCTCACTGCCTTGCAGCAGGTGGGACTGTGTCCACTGCACTGTTCCCAGGGGATTTAAATACCCGATCCAAAGTCAGTGCAAACCCAGCCGTACGATGCCCATTGACTGCAACGAGCTTTCTGTCACTGGGTTTCTGGAGTTTGCTTTCCCGTTGCTCGTTGCATCTCAGGGCCTCTTCCCAGAGGTAGTTTTAAGAACAGCATCCCTCAGCCCTTCGGGTTTCCTTGGGTTTGCTCACCACTGAAAGCAGCATGGTGCAAATCCCAGACCGGGATGCCTGGCAAGGCCTGGGCATGGGGCAGACGTGGAGCACTCCCAGCTTCCCCTAACCACCTTTGATGACATGCTCCATCTTCAACAACCCCCCAAAAAAACCCCAAGCCCAGCCACTCCCTGCTCCTCTGTAGCCATTTTCAAGGTTCCCAGACTTAACTGTCGAAGGCTGCAGACACATTTATTATCTTTTTGCAGTGCCATCTGGCATTTGTGTATCAGAAGAAGATTACATATATGTCAAACAAGGGGAAAAATATCTTTTCCTGTAACAGTTGTAGAAGCAAGGGGGGGAAAAATATAAAAAAATTAAATCCTGTGGACCATATGGAAGGCTTTTTCTTAAGCGATCCATCTTGAGCAATTAGGAAGTGTCACAGCCAATATGCAGATCCTGGGCTTGCTGCAAGTGCTGGGACAGGAGCGGGGTGTCAGGGTCAGGCTACCTGAGACACTAATGCTGCGATTGCCTGAAATAGCCTGGGAACATGAAATGCCCCCCTCGCCTCTCCCAAAACGGGGGAAGAAAAGAAAAAAGAAGAGAGGGAACAAAACAAGACAGCTTGCAGCATGCTAAGTGAATCAGAGCAATGGCCTTTCTTTGCCTTTCGGGTTTTTTATCATCGCACGTCTTGCGAAAGCAATAGGTGTGAACCCGCCGTGGAGCCTCGCCAGGTTTTAAGTACTTGCTCTGTGCCTCCCAATGCCGGGGATAGTGGAAAACTACTGGCTTCTCCTCCCAGCACTGCCACACAAGCAAGCTTTGGCAGGGTGAAGGAATCAACCGCTGGCACGACCCGGGAAACACCGAACAGAGACGGCATTGCCACCGCATCCTGTAGAGAAGGAGCTGGTGAGCGCAGCGTGCTCATGGTGCCCTCTTTTTGGCAGGGTGGGCACGGTATCTCCCTGCCTGGCAAGGTGGCTGCATGGTTGCGACCTCACCCTATGATGGCCAAGAGCGTCCCCTGCAACCCGCCAGCTGCACCCTCCGGCTGCTGACTGCAGCCGATGGCAGATCACAGGGAGGAGAAGCGCAGCCAGCACCGTCCAGAGAAAAGTCTTGGTGGGAAGGTGGAAATAGCAACCAGGGACGTGCAGGCCGTCCTGTCCCACCCCGTGGCCTGCAGTCGCTCTTGTGCGTACGGGAGCTGCTGCAGCAGCCAGCCCCCGTCGGGAAGAGGGGCAGCAGCCGCCAGCCTGGTGGCTGGTGTGGGAAAGCAGCTCCCACCACGCCCCAGCAAAGCAAACGGGCTCATGCCAACGCCACATAGGCAGCCCGGCCCCATCCTGCTGGGTGGCTGGGACACAGAGGGAAAACAAAAGAAATACCGCAAAGTCAAACAGCATCACGGCCCCGGGCAAAGCCGTCTTCCCCCAACCCTCTCAGGAATGGCTTGCTCATTGCCTCCTCTCTTTCTTTCCCTTTCGACCATTTTTGCTGCTCTTATGCAAACCATCGGTGACCAAGAGGACCAGAGGTCCTCTGTGAATCAGTTTAGCCCAGTATTTATTTTCCTTCCAGCCCCGAGAAATTTCCCCTGGGTTTTACCAGTGTCAACCTAAGATGTTTTCCCCTCCTTACCCCCGGCCTCTGCTGATTCATGCTGGCCCAGGCAGATGTTTGCTGATGTGGTGGAGGGGAGGGAAACAGACCCCCGGCTGCTCTCTGCCCTTCCTCCCGTGAAAGTTTATGCTGTGGAGTTATCTTTACCAGGAAATCCAGCTGCAGTCAGCCCCTTTCTGGCATCTGCCCAGCCCTGGGGATGAGGAGCACCGATAACTCGCTGCTCCGCCACCATCACCACCACGTGCCGTGCCGACCCCACTGCCCCAGCGTCCCCTTGCCCCCAGCATCCCCCTTACCCCCAGCATCTCCCCCATCAGCAGCGGTTGCAAAACGTCCCGTGGCACGGGGCTGTGCCAGCGGCAAGGCAGCAGTGCCCTGCGGCTGCCACCGGCACCCCTCTCCCTCCCCGGCCCGCCATTTCCAGTGCAAACACCCGCAATGGCATTTCTGCGCTGGGCCATGTGCCACTCATAACAGCCAGCGGGCCTGAGTCACCGGTAATGTTTCATTAAGGCTTGACTGTGTCACCCCAGCTTTTGGGGAGGGAAGCAGGAGAGATGGAAAGTGGCCAAGGGACAGAGGGGCAGCTGAACATCACCAGGGTAATTTAAAAGACTGGGAGTTTTAAGCTGAGGAGGAAGCACAGTGGAGGCACATCATGTAGGAAGGGCTTTACCTAATGAATATGGCCCTGACAGCCCCCCGTCCCCTCCAGCAAGGGCCATGGGTGAGATGGGGCAGCAGGGAGGGATGTCCAGGAGACAGCGGTGCTTCAAATGCAGCCGAGACAGCAAGCGTGAGCGCTCTGGTGATGCTCCAGACCCTGGCCTTCTCTGCTTTGCCCCAAGAACTCGGTGAAAGCAACAGTAGCCACCTGCACTGAAGGGTATCCCCGGCCAGCCCACCATTGCCCCTGTGCTCAAAATGACACAGAAGTCAGTCAGATGGGGTAAAAATTTCCATCGGTACCTTTTCATTGTAAAAATACTTTTTAAAATGAAGAATAAACATAAAAGTCTTTCCCACCAGTGACAGAAAGCAATTCTTTACTCAGGCCTGCTTAGCCCAGGGTCCTGTCTAACGGCAACGGCTCCCGCAGCATCTCTGACAGTTATGGTCTGTAACAGGGGTGTATGTTTAGGGAAAGACCATGAGGACCAGGTGAATACACAGTGATACTTTCCCAGGTAGATTTGCCTGTGCCTTAGGTCATTTCTGCCCCCTCCAGCTTAAATGACTTGTGCGATTGTCTTCTACGAGAGGTCTGCTCCAGTTACTGCTTCTGAGCCGCCACCACCACACGGCTGGGACTCCAGCAGTTCAGTTACACGCAATGCAGGAAAATGCTTCCACACAACTTACCTGCACTGCTGACACCTCCGTCTTCTGGTTTTGTCCTGCTACCAAGCCAAGGACAGCTGTGGTCCACCCTGCACCCAGCGTAAGAAGAGCCTGGTCGTGCATTGCACCCCTGGGTGCTCCATGTTAAAACTGCTCCCTGCAGGTCTGGGGCAGAGGAAGGGGAGCTGCCAGGTTTGCTTAGTAACATTGATAATGAGCCTCTCAGAAATAACTGTTGTTAGAAAATTCAATCAACACGTGTCCCAGGAGAAACGTTCCTGAGGTTGCTCGTGGCTTGCTTGCTCAGGCTTCCCCGTCCTCCCCAAGGATGTGCCTGGAGACTGCTCCAGGCTCCAAACCTCCCTCTTCAGGGTCATACTGAAAGCTCTTACTCTTGAGAACAAGAGACTTATCCCTGCCTTGATCTCTCTGCAGAAGCCGATGTGCACCCCCGCTCTGTGGAGCATCCCCAAACTCATTCGTTCCTTTCTTTGGCTAGCATCATGAATGTTTCCAACATTTCCCATCCCCAGTTTGCTCTGGCAGCCCAAGACCTGCCCAGCAGTGAGTCCCCTGCCCTTCTGCAGCCAGTTTCTCCTTTTCTCATCTTGCCCCTTCATTAGAAAAGCCCTCTCCTCTTTAAAATCCCACCTGGCTTCTCCTCTCCCCTGCTCAAGCTCATCAGGAGCTCCTCCATCTCTGCAGGGTTGAGCAGGACATCTGCCCCCCCCCCCCCCCAGCATCCTTGCTCTGCACTGGGGGAAACCCCTGTCCTGCACACCCAGCTTGATGCAGGCTGCAGAAAATCGGGAAAATCGGCATTGCCTACTCCCTGGTAAGGGCAGTTCAGCTGCCGTACCTTTCACAAGAGAGCTTTTGCCGAGTGGACACACTGGCACCACGCTCCCGCCCGTCCACCTCAAGACGCTTCAGGCAGCATAAAATAAAAACTAGTCACCAACATAACAATTACCTACATAAATACCTATATAGCCACACTGGAATTCGTAACCCATGTGCTGTCAGATATTAAACCCCAGGCCTGTGAGTCCCTGCCCTGTGGTGCTGCCAATCTGCAGAAAAAGAAGGGGATGAGAAAAATAAAGAGGTATGATGGGAGGCTGGATGTCAGCTTGGGAACATCCGAGCAGAAATGAGAGCTGGTAGTCTGCAAGGATCCCAGTTTTTTATCTACTATCTGTTTCTTTAGATTTTATTCCTATTCTGGGAAAACTGGGGAAAAAGTGTATCTATCTGGGGTCGAATGAAACATTTTATTTCGCTAAAACAGAAAGATTTCATTTCTGTCTCAGCATTAGAATAATTTCAATTTCAAAAGTAGGCTGTGACTTTGCAATGAAAATTCAGACCATCCCACCCCCAAAGGCTGAAGTGGGATGTTTTGACAGACCTTTCTTTTTTTACCCCTAGGGCTCTTTTGCCTGAAATCAATATATTCCTGCAGCAAGCTTTACATTTGACAAGCAGCAACTTCTCACCAGCTAAACATCCCCTTGTCCCCCCATGGACAAGCTGCAGAGGTACGGCCTCCTTCTCGAGGTCCCTCTGCCCTTGGATGCACTCTACTCCATCCTTACTGCTTATTCCTCGAAGATGTCGTCTTGCAATCCACACACGTGCCTCTCATTAGCACTTAATACATAGCAAGAGGAGATTATACCTATTCCTCCCATCCAAAATAATCTTCTAATGTTTGAAAATAAATTGCAGTAATATGTACCAGCAGGTGTTACCTCTTCAATGTTGTCTTATTTGTAGCCAGTCACAAGACAACATTCTCATAACATCAGAGGTAAGCAGATGGCACTTATTAATTTACATTGCAAATATACTCTAATATGTACATTGAAAAGCCAGTGCTGTGGGAGGCAGCTTTACCTGGCTCACAGAGTACATCGCAGCCCAAACTCCTCACCTGAGATCAACAAAGATGCTGGAAGAGCACTGTCCCACACTGAAAAAAACCTGATTATCCTAGCCCCAAAATAGTGGTCTTTTGAAATTATTATTATTTTGTAATTGACTCTTTTGGTGCAAACTGTGTTGCAGCAAAGCTGGTGAGCTGGGCGCATACAGCAGGACACTGCGGCACAGAGCAGGGGGCTCAGAGCACTCCCCTCAGGGCGTTATTCTGGAACAGCACTCGGAAAATGAGGAAAATGGGAAAATCAAACCAGGATGCTGTGCTCCGTTTCTGCAAGAAGAGATGCTGTGCATTAAATGCACGCCTCCCGTCCACCCAGGTGCAGCGAACCTGCTGTTGCTGTGACCTTGGCATCCCTGAGACTAAGGTCAGAGATTCCACCCCTGGCAGCACTATTCACTCTCTGTGAGACACACGCATCTATCATTATAGTATATATATACACTTATGCATGCAGACACAGGTATCTCAGCCTCCCTTAAGCTTCCTAAGGTGGCGAAGTGCAGCATGGTCCCGTCTCCTCCCATCTCCCTCCTCTGATTTCCCGTGGAGGATCCATGCCTCGGGGGCAACATGTGCCATTTTTTATAGCGGCAGTAAAGGAGTTACACCAGAGGAACAAAGGCATTTTGCACCCCCTTGGAGGCCTATTTCCACAGGTGTCAATCAGTGCCCCAGGCACCAAACTGGAGAAAATTACACCCAAAGTTATTAGAGGCAGCAAGACTCCAGGCAGCATGAACACAGCATATGTCCAAAAGTAAACAGATTGCATGAAACTTTTCTAACATGCTGAGGGGCCATCAGTGCCGAAATCGCTGTTCCCGAGATGTGGCTCTGATTGCAGGGAGAGGAACGTGTGGTGGGAAGGAGCTGCTGGCGCTGTTTGTTCCCATTGCTGGGAGCGGTGTCCGCATTCGCAGCTCCGCTGGTGGCTCTGCTGAAGCACGTGCTGACCCACCACGCTGCAAGCAGAGACACACGGGCATGAGGAGACTGAAGTGCTTGCAAAGCATGCAAGGTATTTGCTCGGCCAGGCCACCCGGCAAATCCTGCTCCAGTAATGATCGGGGCTGGATGGAGAATTATCAATGCAGATGGACTTAGCCTAAAATAGCTCCGTCCCATCTCCCCTTCCCACCCCCACGTCTATCTTCTGCAAACCGACACAGTTGAAAATTGTTGACTAGCTTTCTGGAAGAGGCACAAATAAATTGGCAGCAAAGGGAAACCAATATCACCGAGGAAATCAAAGAGGTGTAATTTTTGGTTAAAGGTGTCTCAGAGGCCCTGGGCTGGGGGAGCAGCAACCCAGCCTTCTTGCTATGGGCACCATGGCTGCAAAACTCAGCCCAACTCTGAAGGCTGTGGCAAGGGAGAGGGACTGCAGTGTAGCCTCCAACTCATAACCTGCCAAGAGCATCTAGTCTTTCTGGCAATCTCTCTCTGTGTTGCCTAATGCAGGGGCTTCCCCCCCAAAATACGGCTCTCACCCATGCTGTTTGGAGACCTTGCCACTCAGGTCCATACCTGGCTTCAGCCTGGAGAGGCAGGGGACGCTGCATCCCATGCTGCAGGTTGGCTTGCCGTCTTCTTGGCAGGACCTCACGGCAGGATCACACCAGACTGCGGGAGCCCACCACTGGAGCTGGACACCTCACACCCCCCACTTCACCCCGCTCCTGGACCCCCGTGACAACTCATGGGGCAGACATGGGCTCAGGGCATCCACAAAATGGTGGCAAGGGCTCTGCCCTGCCTCGTGGGGCTCTAGCAGCACTACGTACTGGAGATGCTATGGGGCACACAGAAGTCATGCCACGGGAAGGCAGAGGGTACTGGGGGAAGGGGGCCCCGGGAAGCTGTGAGCTGAACCCAGCAGGGAACAGCACAAGACAATAGATGCCTCTGTTCCAAAAATAGCTGGCGATGTGGATGCTTTCCAAGGAGGAACCCAAATCTGGAGAGTGCACAAGGCAGGCAGCAGCATGTTGGATGCCAGAGGAGCCGGACAGGCACATTTCAGAAAGCCAAACAAGCGCGCCGACAAATAGGTAACGTGGCAGCCAGAGGCCTGAATGAGCAGGTGGTGAAACTGCATGTCTTGCTGAAAAACACGCTGGGCTTGGAAACTGGTCGTGCAAGGCTGGCAGGGCAGCCCGCAGGCTGCCAGGGGGCCTGCCCGGCCCCCCGCTCCTTCAGAGCGCCTCAAATGCACTCCCTTCCCCCAGGGCAGGACAGACCGGCCAAGCACTGCAAGCCTGGTCCCACCACGATCACCTTGGTGTGCTCCACTCCTCTCCCCGCTGTCTTTTGATGGGTTCTTGCAGCGCTTCCAAAAGGGAAGGGGTGTGCAATGGTCTGGCTCCTGTAGCTGAGCCTCTTATCTATTTCCCAGGCATTGAACCAGGAACAGTGCCAGATGGCAGGCTGGCCTTGTACCTGGCAGGGCGTGGAGAGCTTATGGAGCTGTTGCTTATCTTCTGTGGGCTCAAGGCTCAAAGATGCACAGCTCCTGCGTTTGAAACCGCATCCTTCTCTTGATGTTGCAGAGCAGTGCCTGGACTGGGGCTACAACATGCCTTCATTGCTTGCATCCCGTGACACCAGGCTCAGGGGGAGACCAAGGGATAGGTGGAGCAAAAGTGCCAGATGCCATCACTGTGTCTGATTCTCTCCAGGCACATGGACCTGATATTCCCAAACAGGAGCAACAAGAGCGTCCCAGCTGCCTTACACTGCCACCGTGCTTTGAGAGGCTGCCTCTCCCCCTCCCTGTTCTGGCTCCCATTCTCTCCATCTCCACCACCTGGTACTCACTGGGTGTTCGGCCACAACCTCCAGCCACAACGTACCTGTGACCCTAGAGACTTCCCGACAGTCACCCTGCTGAGTGCCGGCGATGCCCAGCCAAAGCCAGGTAGGTCAGCACAGTGAAAGTATTGCTTCTAGCCCATGTCCCCAGTGTCACCCGCATTCAGCAATTGCTGTGAGCTCCAAGGAAAAAAAAACTGTCAGGAGGCTGTGTTAAAAAGTACAGAAGTAAGACTTAAAAGATTCACAAGTAAGACTTGGGTTCATGTGCGTTTTGAAAGAGCCTTCTGCTGTTTTCAGCCTGCGTGGGTCCCAGCTGCAGGGTCTGCCCTGCAAGCAGAGGAACAGAAGCACTCTTGCTCGCTCCTTTCTTCCAGACAAAACCAGAAACACTGATGGAGGTGGCTCAGCAAATATTGCAGAGTTTGGGGTGAACATGCAGTCTCCTGCAGCACGACATGCACAACGCAGTCCGCCACCCTACAGTTCAAGTGGGGCAATCTATAGAGTACGTGCTGCTGGGTTGCTGTCGGAGAGGTTGTGCAGATCTAGCTTCTTCCCCCGCGTTCACAGGACAGATGCAGCCATATGAGCAGCTTCCTGTTGATGCAGATGCTCTGGCTCTTTACTGAAGTTATTCTCTAACAAATATTTTTAAAGCCCGTTCAAAATCTAGGTGCAAAAGCAAAGTGCCTGGGCATCATGGCATAACATCATCCCTGAATGATTTAAAATCCTTATGCCATCAGATCTGAGCAAGGCAAGCCCGAGATCTGGTGCAGGGCTTGCCCGCTGTCCCCTGCCCGGCCCCCTCTCTGCTGCAGCCACCCTAGTGCCCATGGCAAGGGCTGGATCTGCAGGACTCGAGCGATGGGAGAACATCACCCACGCTTGCAGAGTCTGCACTCGGGAGAGGAAATTCACTCCAGCTGCCAGCTCTGGGTGATAAGACAATCTCCCTTCATCTCTTATTGCCACTTGCCCCACCCCTTCATTCTTTTTTTTTTCTTCCCCACCCCCCCCGGTTGCACCCAAAAGCCTGCGCTCCCCAGCATTTTGTATCCTGCTCTGCGTTTTCCCCTGATTACACTGCATCACATTGACGTCAGGGAGGCAGCAAGGGGCATGCTAATGGGCCTTCTTTCACAACCTGCTGTCGTGGCTTATACCTGCTGCCCTGGGGCACTCATTAGACGTTGGGGCTGCGTGATACACAGGTAACGGCACTGGAGACTGATTGCAAGCAGTCCCGAGGGAACCCACACTGGTTTTTCTGCACAGCCTCCCTGCCAGACCAGGAACAGAGCAAACACGCTGAGAAAGGAGGCTGGAAAAGGGCAGGTACCTGTCTTGGCTGGTGGGGCTCGGGGTGTGTGCGCAAGGCAGTTTGCAGCAGTGATTTCTTCGTGCGTTGCTGAGCTGACAGGACCCGTACAAGGGGAATCACTTCTAGAAAGTGAAAAAACTTAGTTTAAAACTCAAGTTGTTGCAGACTTTGGAGCTTAGCATGGCCATTTTTGCAGGGTTGGGGTTTTTTTTGGTGTTGTCACGATCAAGTGAGGTCGTGGGAGATGACAGCTCTGGTCAACAGACCACATTGTGGTCTGGGTTTCATTCGGATGGACTCTGACAGAAATTCCCCGTGAGAGGTTACGGGCTGCCAGGAAGTGGCATGCAAAAAGCCAGAGGGTGGGGACAGGGCTGTCCATCCAGAGGGCAACTGGATCTGCCATCCAGAGGGCAGATCCCTGCTCCCAGGCTCAGCAGGGTTGCTCCAGGGTCTGCACAGGACCCTCTGCATCCACCCTGGGACATAAGATTGGGGGTCCGGCCACAAGCCTCTGGCTTGGGCAGTACTTCTTATTTATCCACCCTGGTCTGCCAGCCCAGCACTCAGCTGTGGGTATTCGCACCGAATTCGTCAGGAGCACATCAGTGTTATCCCATGCTCTCAGGTTGTACGTGGCTGCTTGGCAGTGAGGGGGATGGGTCTTCAATTTTTCCATTTCCCTTTTGCTCGAGCGTCTTCTGAAAAAAAAAAAAAAAAATCAATAAAATATCTTTAAGAGTTCCCCAGCCCTGCCTCCTTCTCCTTCATGCCTGCTCCTCGCTGGAAAACAAGAAGGATTACCTCAGCTGTCGGATTTCTCTTGCTCAAGGAGGGTTGTTTGCAATAACTCCTGGCATGGCTATATGTTAAATGCTGACCCAGCCTGGGTTTCAAAGAGCCAAGGTTTTGGGAAGAGGGCATAAATTTGGGCCTCATTTTGGGACACAACCCTAACTTTCAAACTTTGATCTCTCTCCTTCCTGCGTAATGAAAATCCATTTCTTGTCTTTGGGGACTCTATTGTAGACAGAAGAGACCGGCGTGGTTTGCACATGGAAAAGAATTACTATGAGTTGCTTTTTAAAACATTTTTTATTGATGTGCTCCCGGTCTCCTGTTTGCTGGTGGGTAATTAAGTCAATTAACAAGCATCTGTTTATTTATTTCCCTCATTTATGGATGTAAGCAGTTTGGGTAGCAGTTTGTAACAAGGGCCTGCTGTAGCTTGCCTGCCGATACATGAATATTCAGGCAATTGCTTGCCTCTATCTACAGGGACCTGCCTCCTCTGCCTCGGGGATGTCGGGTGCAAGCTTTGGGGTGGGCAGTTGGGGGGGCTTAGGCTGGGCTGTACAGGGACGGGGTCCTGCCCTGGGAGCATTCGGGAGCATGGCAGCAGCATAGCATGCAGAAGATGGAGCGCTGCTGCCAGCTCCCTACTGCATTAGGGCCCGTCCTGCAGAAAATAGCTGTGTCTAGTATTGTTCCAGGGTGTAGGCACCCATAAAATAAGTTCCCTCCTGATCTGCATTTTGGCAAAGGCCCTCAGACACTCTTGCAGCCCTGTCGGGCTTTTGTGTCCCTCCCACAGACTGAGGCTTCACCATCCTTCAAAAACACAGGCTTTTGTTACCATGCTCGCAAGGAAGTCCGCAGAAGCTGGAAACCACAGCCCACCTCCCCTCTCCTCCTGGGAGGACGACCTGATTTAATGCATCACCCCAGCCACGGCACCCCTCTCCTCCCCAGACCCATGCACTTTGCTCTTCCTGAGTGGCTGGGAGAGGAAGCACCGCCGGGGAAGCAGCAGCTCCCTGGGAATTTGCCATCCCTGGGTTCTCGTGGGGCATCCAGGCACATCCCTGCCAAGGCCGCCATCCCTTCTGGGCAGCCGGGTGGCCATGACCTTCTGGTGGATGCTTCTCCCCAGAGCATTTTGGGGTCACCAGAGCACCCCAGACACTGCTCTCCCCATCTCCCTTGCCAAATGAGCTCCCTACGCCTACAGCCAAAGGCTATGAACCTGGCAAACGACATTCCCGTGTGGAAGAAATAACTTCTAGTGATGTCTTCAAAGAGTTATTTAATCACAGGGAGCACAATTAAGGAGGCCTAGGAGCAAGAGAAAAGGGATTAGCAGTATCTGGGAAGAGCATTCATCACAGCGAGCAGTTTGCAGGGGCACATCTGCTGCTGACTCCTCTCTTCCAGATGCACCGGTTTTATTGCCATGTCAGCAGGATGAATGTTTACTCCCTTTCAAAGCCGTCAGGCAACTCAGATGCCAAAACCGTGTAACGCTAAACATGCTTGTTTTTTAGAAGAGGGGGGGAAATGATGCTTAGAAATGAGGGAATTGCCAGAGCGGATTAGACCAGCCTTGCATCTTCTGCTCCTGGCGTGAGACACCATCAGCAGCTCCAGAGCAGGCTGCAAGAAAGCTTGTGGCCAGCAGTTGCGGGGCTACCTGTCCCCCTGCACACATGCTTGGGAGAAGGGAGGGCAGGAGTTCTAATGACCCTTTCAAAATTCCTTGGGTTGGTAATTTAATTAGTTTAAATGAACAATTAGAACTCAGTTTAGCACTATCTCATTGCAGCATCCACTGGATGGCTGGACTTTCCCCCCGTGCTCTTCAAAAGAGATAACAGAGTTTTGGCATCTTACAGAGTAAGAATCGCCGGGGCTTGCAGCACCGGACTGGATGTGCAATCAGGGACAGAGCGGTTGCACACCAAGAAAACACAGGTGACAGCAGGTGAGGGAGGGCACGCGTGGGCATGTCATTCCCAGGGCGTGGGGAGCATCAGGGCGCTGCAGGGCCCACGCTGGAGATGTGCATCTTGCTGTTTGGCCAGAGATCTCCAGTGTGACTGGAGCTGGCTGGCCCTGGCTTGCAGCTGGGACCACACCTGCCATGTGGTGCTGGTGAATTACTGCTGCTGTTTGAAGGGTGGGTTGTTTTCTGCACCACCAACGGAAGCAAACATGAGGAAGGGATGTGAATGGAGACAGAAGGTAGAAAACCTCAAGTAGAAGCAGTGGCATGGCTGACTGCAGATAGCCTGGAATAGGCAGAGCACCTCCAGCATGGTCCACAGTGGTTCCCAGGCAGCAGGGCTTGAGTTGGGGTGTCTGGGAGCTAGCAGAAACACACAGAGAGCTTCCTCCCATGAGCAACATGGACAGAGGGTCCCCAAAGAGGCAGGACGCTCACTACCACTCATTTCAGAGCTCACAGAAATTTGCCATCAAGTTTTGAGACAACCCAATTAAAAAAGTCAAACCAATCCATTCCTTATTTCAATGCAAAACAAGGTGAGAAACATCCCAGGGCAGCGCCAGGAACATTTATCTGTGCGTGCAGGCTGGTGGGGAGAAGGGATCAGACTGTTTTTGCTGCTCAACCATCCTCTGGGACGAACCAGCCCCCGTCACTGAGCCACACCGCTGGCCAAGGCTTTGCAGCATCAATCTGCGAACCGCCAGCTCAAGAAGCAGCATCTCCCCTTGCTCAGCTACTCATGGTCTCTGCTCCTGCCACTGCCCTTGAGGAAGCTGCAGCTGCCCATCATCACCCCAATCTATTGCTGTCCCAGGAGGGTGCCCCAGGCAGAAGAGGAGCGTGGCAGTGCCAGGCTCGCCTGTGCAATTCTGGGCAGCGATTCACACCCACCCTGCTCCAACAAGAGACCCAGAAAAAGCCTCCAATCTTATTTACGGCAGAAGTGGGAGGTATAAGTATTATAATAATAATAGGATGAAAGTTTGCCGTAATGGATAGTGCACTGGCTGCAGCCCAAAGCTGCTTAATAGACCCAATTTCCATGTGGCGATGGAGAAATTCACATCAAATGGCCCTGGTCGATAAACAAAAGATACCTTTGGGGCAGTGCAGAGCTGGGACCTTGGGTGGCAGCCCCCTTGCCATGCAGCGGTTTTGGGGTCTGCCCAGCGGATGCGGTCTCGTCAGGGCAGTCCCTGCCAGCTCCCGTTTTATGGCTGGCCACGCTCTGCCAGAGTGGCTGGTGGAAGCAGATGGTCTCTTTAAAATACAGCCAACGCTGCCAAGGCCTGCCGCTTTTATTAGCTGCCTCGGCGCACGCAGGCTGCAAAGTGGCACCCATCCATCTCCTCTACCACTCAGCCCTGCTGATGTCCCACTTCCCCCTGCCCCATGGGCACCGATGGGATCACAGCTGACAGAAGAAGGCTTGCTGCTGATTTTTGCTTCATGTTCTGGTGGGGAGAGGATAAAAAGTTCTAGTTTCTGTCTTAAATTAGCGGGGTGAGATCAGAGGCTGCAGCAATATTGCACAGCCTGGGCCCACCAGCTAATGAGAGTACATCAACGACTCAGAGTCTTGCCTCACCTTGCCTTCTTCATCTCCCTTTTTCCAGCACAGGGGTAAAGGGAGGTGGGTCTGGGCTGTACCTATGCCCTGTGACCATGCTGCATGGAGGTCCCCCCGACCACACTGGATGGAGATCCCACCAGCCAGCTGGAGCACAGCATGACCTCCCAGCCAGTGTTGGGCTCCCCAGGGTGGCCAGGACACAAGGAGGGGGGTGGGCAGTGACGGCAAAGCTGGCCCTTGGCACAGGGAACGCTGGGTTCAGCTCCTGCCCCTCGCCGGGGCTGTCACTGTGGACCCACTGCCAAACACCGCCAGTTGCCTGCTGACACCAAGTTTGGGCACGGGAACACTTTTTGGTAGCAAAGCTGGATTAAGACATTCTGCCCTCCTGGATAGCATCCCATATCGGGTGGGATCTGGTTTTAAAAGTTAATAATAAACCGCTCCTTGCCAGATTTTGGTATTTGGCCTACTCCGGTGTTACCAAGGAGTTGCCAACACAACTACAGAGGCAGTGAACTGCAGCGTTAGGGCAAGTATAAACCTCTGGGACACAGGGGAGGAGGGAAATTTCTTCCACCCGCCTTGCCCCCAGAGAAACCGTGCTCATAATTGCATCCTCTGACCCCTCATTTAATTATTTTTAAAGTCTCTGAAAGACACACATGAAGACAGTGTATTATTTTCCTGGGCAAATGAAATGATATGCTTTCCCCCATGGAAATTGTTTCTATTCTGCACCTTTTCCTTAATTCCACACAATTTGAGAGATGGCTGATTTATAGATTTTGGAGGCTCTCTTTTTTCCCCACTGCTGCCAAAAATGAAACAGATTGTGTATTAGTTTAGATCCCGCACCGGATGAGGTTTCTCGGCTGCAGGCTGCCTGGGTGCAGGGCTTGCTGCAGGCTGGAAGGCAGCGTGTTTGCTGACCGCTCCTCATCTCCCCAGTGGACAGGGAAGTATAGGGACAATGGTGGGACAGGCTTTCAAACATCCGTCCCCGTGCACGCACGGATAGGCTGCAGCAGAGGAGCATCCCTGGCTTCAAAGGACGACAGAAATAACTCCGTTTTGTGAAGCGGCTCTTGAACATGGGACGCACAAGGGATTGCCCACCTGAAAAACGCAGCGTTCCTGTGAGGTCAGCTTTTTGACAGTCGAGGTGAAATTACTGAAGGCAGCCTGGCACCAGTCAGGTGAGGAACTGCACTCAGCATCTGTCCCGGCCAAGGTCCGTCCCGCTGCTTAAGTGGAGGTGAGGTTCTCACACAGCTCCTGGCTTCTGTAGAGGCTTTCTGCTGCCTGCAGGTTGAGCTGGGCATGCTAAGGACAAGTGTCCCCTAGCAGGCCACCACTGCAGGCCAATAACTCTCTGGTAGGACATACCACCTCCAAAAAGCGGAGCGGGATTGCTCTGCAGGGGCTGAGAGCCAGAGTGCTGTGAGGACACTGGCAGGATGATGTGGGAAGCACTGCAAGCCACCCTCTGCATGGGGGGAGAAAGAGCATCCCTGGCAGGACACTTCCATCTGATCCCCCTGGGATCAGTGGGGTTAACAGCACCAGATGCTGAAACCTTGTAAAGGGGAGGCTTTGGTGTCAGGGAAGCTTCCCAGGCCCTAGGAGAGAAGCGGGGGGGGGGGATGTGGTGTGTCTTTTTCCTCGCTGCATGCACTCAACTGAGAGCCTTTAACAACAGCCTCCAGCCATCAGATCCGAGCTATGCATCTGCGCTACCACTTTATGTGGCTTTTGGATCAGAGGACACAGTGCGTGGCATTGGAGGGCTCACAAGGGGTTAAAAGAATTATTATTCCCCCCCTTTTTCTTTACACTTGACAAGGTAGGAGGAAGATATGGAGGAGGTATATCGTGACCAAAGAAAGGGGCACTTGATCCAAATTCCAGGGAGGAGAAAGAAAATCATGAAGTGAGAGAAGTAATTGGTGCACAGCAAGATGAAAGACAAAGCAGAGCAAGCGAAGAGGTTACTTCGCAGGGGTGGGTGGTTTCAGAGTATCTTTGTAATGCAGCCCAAGCAGGGTCCCTCTCACAGTTGTTCTTATTACCATTAATAATTACCTCTACCTAATGCTTTCCTCTTCCGAGCCCTTTACAGGCACTTGCGTATTGCAGATGGAGCCAACAAAGATGCAAAGAGCACTAGAGGTAGGATTCAGCGAGAATGAGTCCTCTGGAAAACACAGAGAGAGGGAGAGGGGGAGAGACACACTGTCATTGCATCCGTGCCAAATCCCCCTCCCTGAAAGGGCAGACCTGCATCCTGGCATTCATTTAAGAAAAAAAAAAAACAAAAAAACCCAAAAAAACCCCACCACCACACAAAAAAACCAAACAAAACAACAGGTTTTGGTTTGGACATGGAAAGCTTTTTCTGCGGGGAAGGGAGCTGCTGTTATTCACGTAAGACACCATTTAGCTAACCTTCCCAACAGGCTGTCCTGGGGTACCATCTACCCTTTGCCAAATTTTGTGTGTGTCCAATGCACCCTGGTTTTATGGCCCCTTTCAGCACTGCTTCTTCCAGCGTGCCCCGTGACAGATAGCTCAGGAGCTGAAAAATCCCCTGTGGCCATTTCTCTGGGACATCTTGTCCTTCCCAGAGTGCGAAACCCTCCAGGACTTGCACATGTTTGTGTCCCCTGCCTTGCGATGGTGTAACAGCCCCACGCAGGAGGATTTCACTGACAAAGGGACTGCTCTGGGCTCCCGTTCAACAGGGAGATGAAATAATCCTAATGGCATCATCTCATTTGGCCTTTCTTTTGCTCCAGCTGTTCCTGCTTCTCCTCCAGAGATGCAGCTGCCTTTGAGGATCGCTGACCTGGAGGAGGAGAGGTTTTGGCTTCTGTCTCCCCAGTGTCCCCCGCGCTTTCTGAGGTGGCGGGGCTGTTTTTCTGAGGAGACCTGTAACACGAGCAAGACAAATGTTGGCTGTCTTGTGTGGTCATGTCTGGATTTCAGGGCAGGCTTTCCTGTTTGGACAAACGCAAGGCTCAAGGCGAAATTCAAGAAGGTGAAAATCCACATGCTGCACATCCAAGAATATATCAAAGAGAACGAAGCTCCAGCAGCAATTTCCCAGCCCTGGACATGGCCACAGGCTTACCAGAGGATCCTCACCTTCACCTCATCTGTTCTGGCCTCCCATTTCTTGCAAGAGGGGCAGAGACCCTGTGGCTTCCAGGGGCGCAGGCGAGGGGCTGGAGCATGGGGAGATCACAGCAATAGGGAAAAACACAGTTTTCTCAAATGTCCTCCTAGAAGTGACTGAACTAAGGGTTTGGGGAGGCTAAAACTAAAAAAAAAAAAATAAAATCTAAATATGCTTGAGGCACCAGCACAACTGATTACTCTGTGCACACTTGGGTTTTAGGCTAGGTTAAAAGCAAACAGGGTTACAAGCCTACAGCAAAATCAGCCTGCTGCTTCCTCACCTCCTGCCACAGCTTTGGTTCAGACACAAGTGCTACTCAAACAGCTCACGTTCCCGCGGGGAGGGTGGAAACCTTGGCTGATTTATAGTTTGTGGGCAAATCTGGTCATAACTCATTCCTCGTCCTGCTCTTCAGGGAGGTCTTCTCCATGGGCTTTCTCATGAATTGGGAAGGGGAATGAAGCCAGTGACAAACAGAGGTCCTAAAGCAGCCAGGAGACTCCTGGTCTCACTCCCAGGCTGCAAGGCTTACTTCTTGAATCTCTTCCTTCGAAAGCTTCTTGCCTTCACTCAGGAGTAATTGGAACTCCTGTAGTTCAAGTGAGGAGTTTAACCTGAGCTCACCTGAGGCTGTTACAGGCTACAGACACTTGCCCATGCCAGAAACAAATGAAGATGCTCTTGCTCACCAGCAGTAAGTCAGGAGGCAGCCTGGCAGGTAGCCTGCAAGGCTCTTGCTGAGCCCATCCTCTTGCTGTAGAGGGGATGCTCTCCTCTGCATCCTCCACTGAGGCCACGTTTTTGGCAACAAGCTCAGGGTTTGCCGGACCTGGGATTTCCAAACAACTCAGCACTCAGCAGCCACCTTAGACCTTGCACTGCTTCCACGTGTCCCAGGGAGCCAGGTCATTGCCACTCAGTCACCCCTCCCGGCAGCGTGAGCCACTGCAGGTGCTCAGCCTGGAGCGGGTGTGGATGAAACCCAAAGCACCTGGTGGCAAGCTGGTCTCCCACCCTCACCCTGAGTCTGCACCCCACGTGCCAGCAGATGCAGAGCCACGGCAGAAATCAGTATGGGGCAGGCCCGTGGAAGAAATGATGTGCAGGGCAGGTTTGTGAGAAAGAGGGAGGCTGAGAATCATTTTAGAAACCAGAACAAGGGACTAAGCCACTTTCTCCTTTCTGTGCCCTCATCCTGCAGGCTTACTCCCTGTTTTCTCGGTGCTCAGAAACGCTCACTCACGCAGAAGCTATGGACTTCCCCTTAAATCAACACTACCACTGAGACTCCCCTCTCAGAGAATTTCCCCAAATGGCACAAAAATATGCTACTGCTGGAGAGGCTGCTGAGGCTGGCCTGGCAAATACACTGAGTACTGACACAGCGCTGTGCTTGGAAAGGAGAGAGCAGAACTGTCTGCTTCTAGGGGAAAAACAAACAAACAAAAATTCCTCTGATATTCATGTGTTCCCCAGGAAAAAAACTGATGTGGAAAACACCCAATGCACACACTTCCAGTACAGCCCTGCCCTTACAGTGGCTCTTTTTCAGGAAGAGATACCCCTTCTCATTTTGTACGAGCCAAGAGAACCTTTCCAGGCAGTGGGGTAGTGACAAGAAGACCCATGGAGCTGGTACACGATGCCCATCCAGCCCAGCAGGGTCTCAGCATCCAGCAGGGATGCCATGCAGGAACATCAGCCTCCCTGCACGCTCAGAAGGTCCTTCCCGATTAGGTACTGGCCTGATCACAAGGGACTTAGGGCCATGTTTCTAGAGGTTTTGAGATGCCTGTCTCCCCTTTTCTCTGTGCTTGTGGGAAGGCAACTCGCAGCGCTCCCTCCTTCTCCCCCAGCTCAGAGAAGATGCTCGTGCATTTCTTCAGTACACTGGGTGCTCAAAGCTCCCCTCTTCAGCTGCAGGGATGAGCTTGATGGCTGGCTGCAGCCTTCCGTGCTGGGTACAGTGCAGTGCTTCAGGACTAGATGGAGCTGCAGCTGCTGTGGGATCAGAGTGCAAAGGCATCTCCACTGGGAGACAGGGGGAGGCTGCAGGAGGAGCATTGCACAAAGCTGTAGAAAAGACCACGGGAGAAAGACAGCCCACGAGAAGGGGTTTCCACAATGCTGCTGAGCCAGACACTCACCCCTCTTTCCCAGCAGGGACTCACAGACACGCTTCAGGCAGCTGCACCCTCTCACTGGGGCTTCAGACATGATTTCCACATGGGCCACAAGCCCCACAGTCCAAGGATGAGAAAGCAAGGAGAGATGCAATAAATAACTCCTTCCTGTCTCAAAAGGCTGTTGAAAAAAAACATACAAAGGCTTGCAAGTGGCTTTGATAAAAGGCTACAAACAAGTCCCTAACCCCAAGAGGAGAGTGCTGTGCCCATATTTGAGAGGCACAGCTGAGAGCCCTGCCCATCTCCTGAAGAGGTGAAAAGCATTTTATCCTTCACAGCAGCCCCCATCACTGCTGGGGAAACCTCGCTGCCTTCAAGAGCATCCTAGCTGGGAAAAACACAGCTTCATCAGTGTTTGATACTGTGGGCAATGGTCTGCAGCTGAAGGATGCCACTGCCGTGGTCCTTACCCACACAAATTGCTGCACATGGCTGGGAGATGGACCAGCCAACACGCAGGGCTAAAGGAAAAAATGCCCAGGACTGCTGCCTGCTCCACGCTGCCTGGAGGGGGGAAGCCACACAATGGAGAGATTACAATAAGCCCATAAATCAGTGGGGGGAAAGCGGGGAGCATAAACACTGAGACGATCACTGAATACAGAGGGAAGTGGACATATAAGCAGAGGCAGAAGTTTTAATAAATATGCATTCCTGGGGAAACTCTGCCTCTGGCACCAGCAGAAGGTTTTTCCACAGTGTGGATCCTGTTGTATGGCATCAGCGTTGCTTCTCCCCTGTACCACACGCAACTGCTCTTTCCGCAACCCTGGACTTGTCCTGCACCCCGGCAGCAGCTCTTCTGTCTCAGGGGCACCAGTGTTTCACATGAGGAATGCGAGGCATCATTCCCACTAGACCAGGGACTAGTCACAAGCCAAGGGCACCCCCTACGAGGAGCCCATAAAAGTGCAGTGGGAAGATGAGTCCTGGGGCACTGACCTTGGGGAGGCGTGGTGAATGGCCACAAAGCAGCTTTGTCCTCAGCCCTCGGGTGGTCTTTGGCCTGGCTGTCAGAAAGGTCACTCCAAAGGGCACCCTGAGGGCCGTGACTTTTGCTTGAAGTCCTTTAGGTCCAACCGCTTGGGACTGGGATTCACCAAAGCTGCCCGGTGTTACTGGCGGCTTGACACCACTTTTAAAGATGTGCACATTCAGGGATGCAACTAAGCAGAACCAGCGTGGGGACAGGGGACATCAAATTCACCAGGTCCTGCCAGCCACGGCTGCTAGGGCAGAGAGGCTGCAGGGTGAGCATCGCAGCTGGAGGAGCCTGAAGACACAGAGGCCACGCTTCAGGTGCATGTGCAATCACCTCTTTTTGTAACTGTGCCCACTCCACAGTCCTCCCTTGACCTCGTGCTGGATTAAAACCAAAGCAGCATCTAAAATGGTTGCCCTAAACCTCCCTCCCAGCTGCAGGATACATTTTCTGGGCCCGAAATGTCTGGCAACATATTCCCTGAAGGATGCAAGGAAGTCTTCAAATTTGATGTAGCAGCCTTTCCTTCCTTCATGACAGGCAGCGCTTCCTTGGGGATGACCCCCATGTCTATGCCCTCAGCTAGAAGAAGATGCTCTAGCACGTGTGCAAACAGCCTCCAGCTCTGCAGAGGCGTCAGGACGGACTCCAGCAGGCAGCCGGTAGCTTAGCCGGCATCTGACTCCATCCTACTGCCTCCAAAATCCCTGACTCTTCGAAATCCCCCACCCCTCAAAATCCCCTTGCAGAGCTGGTTGAAGAGCCGGGCCACGTGCGGGGTGAGGCACCTGGAGGGTGCAGGGAGCAGGCAGCAGGGCAGACTCAAGCCCCCGACGTCCGCAGAGGCAGCTCTTCAGTGTGCGAGAGGAGATCCCTTCCCCTGCAGCGTTCTGCTTGCATAAGCAACGTTTATGCTATTAAATTCAGAAAAGCAATAACATCCCCAGCAATAGATGCTGCTCACGATAGCTCAGGGAACAGATAAGAATCCCAGAGATATGTTATTCCTCTTCAAAGTCTTGGTCACAGTGACCCCCATGGATATTTTCAAATCAAGCTGTTTTAACTCTGTTTCTTTATTTGTTTGTTGTTGCATCTGCTTTTTAAAGAAACTTTCAAAGGCCATAAGCCCTGCTGTGTATCTGCTGTTCACTAGGTTTCCTTTTTCATTTAACAGGGCAAAGACCAGTTAATTAAAAAAAGATCTCCATCTCCCAGCTGACATATTGCCCTTGGCCCAAGAGATAGTGCTCCCCACCCTGTGCCCCGAGCTATTGCTGCAGCCACTTGGGCAGAACGCGAACTGAAATGGAAACGCAAAGCAGAGGCTGTGCTGACAGAGACTCACAAGTGCCCCTCAGAGCTCGCCGAATTTGGAAGCTCCCACCGAAATGGGAAGGCAAAGTGCCAACCACAAAATGAAGGCGGCAGAATGAGAACTCCCTCTTCTTCTCTTCCTCCCAGGAGAAGAAAAACAGCCCTTTCAGGGGATGTGTTTGCACCATACAGGGATCCAGTAAAGAACTGACAAAGCCAAAGCGAAACAGTAATGAAATTCTTCACTGCTGCTTCCCTCCAGAGCTAACAGACAAACAAATAATAATAAAAAAGAAGCAGAATCAGTTTATTTCCCATCAAACACCAAAGCTTGGGCACATTACTGTTTTGGGGTGCAGCACGGTTCTGTAGCGCTCCCACGCTGCACCCCTGGGGCAGCCGGGGATGGGAACTGCTCCTGACCGCTGGCACTTCTTCCAGCAAGGTCTCCATCACCAACAGGAGATGTGGCTCCAGACCCTACCCCTGCAACACAACCTTCTTCTTGAAGCTCTTTAAGTGTGGGTAGGAGGTAAAACTTTCTTTTCCCAAAACAGGCTCCTTCCTTCCCACAGGGATCCTCTGACGGCAAGACCTATTTGGCACCCCCACGTCTCCTCCCAGATGGGACAAGTCCTGGAGAGCACAGCCAGGACCAGCCCGTGTCCTGGAAGAGGCAGAGACCGGAATGGGCAAAAGGCAGACAGACTGGGCAGCCAGCAAGCGAGCATCCCAGCTGGCGAGAGAGGGGTTGGGGTGGTCTCGTGGAGCCCACAGCCCCCACCGCAAAGCTCCACGTCCCTGTCCCCACACCTTTTCTAATGCAGAAGGGCTGCTTCTGAAGAAGCAGACATGCACGGCTTCGTTCAAAACCCCTCTCTGTAATTACAGATCCATGGTTTCTTCTGGGCTTCCACTTATTTAATCATCCTTTCTCATCTGCATTTAATAACCTGAGCTCTGTCAGAGGGCAAAAACACAGCCTTTACATCCAGAAGGACAAGAGTTCCCTGCAACAGCTGCTATATTTAACAAAAAATACACTGGGTTGTCATGGCAACCCTGGTTTCTAAAAATAGAAATGCCATATACAGCACAGTCGAAAGCACAGGCAGCGCTAACGGAAGCTGCTTTAATAGAGCGCTGGGAAATGGAAGTAAACTTTTATCCTTCACGGGAACTGGTATCAAGCAAATCATGCAAAATCACACGATCCTTCACTAATTGAAACCTTGATCCAGTGCAAAGGATCCCCGTTTCCCTTGGCTCAAATATTGAGCCATTCTCTCTAGTGCCTCGGCTCAAAAGCGTGCTTCGGGGGTGGGGGCTGAAGCAAGCTGGACCGGCCGAGCAGCGATGAAGCTGGCACGCTGGTGCTGGATGCGGTTGCTTTTCCTCCCGACACTGACGTGCCAAGCGTGGCCAAGCCACCGTGGCTCCAGCATCAGGGCAGGTTCCAGCTGCCCAGGAAGTTGGGCAGGTTGTCGGGTCACCTCCAGCCAGCAGATCTCTTTGGGTAAAGCTGGGTTTTGGTAACCTCAGTGTTCACAGCTGGTGCTCAGAGGAGCATCTGGTCCTGCCTTGCTTGTTTTAAATGACCTACAGAGCAGGTATCAGAGCCATGCCCGAGATATACAGGTTTCCAAATGGCCTTTCTCCCATCCCCCCCCCCCCCGACAAAACCAGGTCTCTGGGCATTGAATCAGGCTCCCCCCAGGGGAGCCTTCACCTTTCTCGTTGAAATACGGACCCCCCAGCACAGCATTGTTAGCAAAATACGCAACGAGCACCCTACAGCATGAGCCAGCTGAGCATCTCCTGAAATCTGATTAGCAAGGCTCAGTAGTCACAGCCTGCTTATGAACAGCAGTTGCTTCCCATTGCAGTCTAAGTCTCCAGTCATCTCACTAATTCTCCTTGACATTTCTTGTTCCAAGTGGAAGGCGCACGCTGCCAGACTGCAAACCCCCAGTGTTGTTTCCAAGCCCCGCTTCCCCAGATAGGAGGATCAGCTGCATGCTTGCTGCAGAGTCCCCTGTTTTAGCTCTCCCCGTGCAACGCTGGCTTCTAGGAATCCTTGAGCGTCGCGGTTGAGTGCTGCATGCTTTCTGGATGATGCACAGCTCTGCTTGACTTCTGCACCATTCTTTAAAGGAAGGCGTTGGATAGCGAGGAAGGGCTCTTGAAGAGGAAAATACTTCACATTGTTGTAGCAGTGTGTGTGAGTGTTCATTTTTTTTTGCCCCTTAAGAAAAACCAGATTGCCAGACCCGATGGGAACCTAAGTCAATCCAGTGCAATATTTTCCCTGTTTCATGGCTGATACCAGCAGCCTTGGAGGAAACCAAGAAATCCTGCAGTGTGCACTTGTGGGATTACCTGCAGCGGTTCGCAGCAATGCCAGCACTTCCCCAACACTGTGTGCTCTGCCTCAGTTTTCTGTCACTCTTGAGTTTCATAGGTTCTTCCCATTGACTGTAATATTTGCAGTATTTCCAGTACCTTTCAAAGCAGGATTTTGAAATGGCCCAAATTAGGCATCTGTATAGAAAAAGGGGGGTTAGGGTACCTTGTGATCTCCATGGACAAATTGGCCGGCCAGGAACCAGAGGACTCATATGTGCTGAAACCAATAAATAATTTTACTGCAGGTTGAAATAGCATTGAAGATTATGTCACTTGGCTTAAAACCTGGGTTGCTCTATAGCCCAGACCTTGAGCTGCTAGCTGCAGACACTCCAGGCAGCTCATGGTGCCTAGCAAGCATGCATCCACCAGTCTCATACTTTTACAAGTGCAGATGTGACTGTTGTTTCTCTAAGTGTAGCTTGTCATGCAGGGTTTAAGTGACTGGACCATGTCACATGCACAGATGAAGCCTGAAGCTGAACCCCAGGGACAGCTAGCCCTTGCTAAGACCCGACAGAACAATTCTGATGGACCTCAGAGCTTCTGAGCCTACCCTTCAGTCCTTACGGTTGAACATCATTGCTTTCCCTGAGAAAATGCAGCGTGATTAAACACTCATCAGGAGCATCACTTGCCTTGTTGGACAGCTTGCCAATGCCATGCCAAGCCCACAGTCTCTCTCTGGCTCAATATATCATGCAAAACTAAACCTCTCCTCTCTGCACACTTGAGCACCAGACCTTGCCAAACACGTGAATCCACCTTCCTTGCTGGGCATGCAGGGAGACTGAGGGGGTGAATACTGGCAAGCAGCGCGGGCTCTCTTGACTCATTGCATCTCCCACCCATGGTGGACACATCGACATTGCCTTCCCTTTGGCTCGTGGTGAGGGAACACCTCTCCCCTCCATGAGCTGTGTCTCTGCCTCTGCATTCGCTAAATACGCTGGCCTGGCACAATCAATGCAACAACCCATTCTGTTACCCAAAACTAGGCAAGATGAAAATGTTTTCTGTGGGTCATTAAACTGATAAGTGCCCAGAGCGTGTTACTGTGCAATAAATATCACTCTTCCCATACGTACTCACCAAGTTGGGGTTGCAGGCACGTCCAGCTCGCAGAGGCTGGCTCTGGCACAGTGCTGTGGCAGCCAAGAACCCGGCTGGAGGGTGCTGTGGCAGGGAAGAGTGCAAGAGCATCGGCACGGGCTCAGTGGGGGCCCTCGCTGAAGGACTTCAGGTTTTGTTTGCTTCATCCTGCTTCATCCTGACCCAGTTCCTGGCCAATCCAACTCGTCGTGAGCTCACTGCAGAGGGTATATAAATAATGGATGTTTCTCTGACTCCCTCCACCACCTGTGCTGTCCCGCTACAATTTCTGCTCAGCATCTTTCTGCAGCCTCCCTGGGTCTCTGGAAGCAGAGCACACTTGCCCTCCTGTATTTTGTCTCAGGTCTGGCCCACATTTACCCCCGCCCTGCATCCTTTCCCCCTGCAGTGCCCAGCATTCTGATGGGTGATGGTGTTTCTTTAGCTTATAGGCTGAAGCCACTGAAGGTCTCACGCTGATGGCTGTATCAGCAGCACAGCAGCACCTCCTTGTTACTGACAAGGGCAGTAAATTCGTGGCACTTACAGTGCACGAAATAAATCCATACCTTTGCGATGTGTGAAAGGAAGGGCTTTAATGGTGAATATTCTCCAAAACCGGCAAAATGGAAAAGGGCGTGGATGAGATTTAAACTAAATGCCCATGTGACAGCAGGTGGTCCAGCTCCTCGGGCTGGGCACGGCTGCTAAGCACTGAGCTGGACCAAGTGGATAAAGCGGAGGACGCTCGCTGCTGGGGGCTGCAGCTTTTAGAGCAGGGCAGGAAGTTAAGTGCACAGATCCTGTTATTGCTAATGGTGTTTGTGTTTAGAGCTCCCCAGGCGTTGCTTTAGAAACTGCCATGCCCAGGCTGTTAACCCAGTCTCACCTGCTGTTTAGCTTTTGGTACTCAGATGCAAAATTGCATTGTGTTTGGATGTGCAGGGCATGTCGTGAAGTGCTTGCTTGCAAGAGACGCAATTTGCCTCCCGTGCTCCTGCCTTTCAGCTGCTTGAAACGAAAAGGAGGTGGAGCGACAGCACCTCATGAAGGGTGGACAAGCAGGCGACAGCCCAACCTGCTCTCCTCGCCCAAATCTCACTGTCGTTATGGGAAAGGGGAACCAGTGGCAGTGCTGAGAGGCCTGATGGGTGGAAATGAGAGCCCCTAAAGGGACTTCAGCTCAAGTCCCAACCCTTCATCGCCGCTCCAGTGACCCCCTCTGGCAGCCCACCCAAACAACTGGTCACAGGCAATTCTCAGCATGGGGTACCCGTGGCACCCCACTGGGCAGCAGCGGCAGAAGTATCATGGACAAAGCTTAGCTGCTTTAGGTCCTTCAGTGTCCCACCTCATTAGTGGCCAGTGCACAGATGAGCCATGCCTTCATGCTGGAAGTAGGGAGAACTTCTTACGCTGACTTGTGTTAAAGAGAAAAGTTGCGGCTCCCCGGCTGCTGAGCATTACAGCATCCCCTTCTGGGACCTTTCCCTCCTGGTGTCTTTCTCAAAAGAGGTGACCTGAAGATAATAAAAGACTTCATGAGGGCATCCTTCCTCCCCAGGAGGATTTCCATCACTCAGTGAGGCCAGACCACATGTATATGCAACGGCAACCTTCTGGATGCTGCATGTACAGACTCACCAAGCAATGCTCACAGTCAGGCGGGTGCTTTCTCAAGGAAACACGGCTTCTGACGGCACTGTCCCGGCCTCAACCTGCTGACATCAGCTACAGGTATGCAATAACAATCCTGCACAAGCCCACAAGGCTTCATCTACAAAGACTGATAAAGCATTTGGCCAACACGTGGACTGCGTGGCAGTTGTGCTCTGAGAGTTGAATGCAAGAGAGATCATGAAAAGTGCTCAGGATTTGCAGGCATGAGGCAGAATAAACACAATAAGCTGCTGAATTTTGATGTGGATCTGGCCAGATTTACCTCATGTGCTTAGCTGGGACCCCTGGAAGAAACTCTGTTGGCAGCACACTCCCAGCCCCAAAGAGACCAAGGGGATGCACCCCAGCAGGGCCAGGGCACCAGCATGTCCAGGCAATGCCTCCAGCCAGGTGGACACAGCTCACCCCAGAAAGCTGCATCCCAGGGTGTCCACCCATCACAAATCCTCACCTTCCTCCTGATTTCATGCCACAAAGCTGGCTTAGGTTTGTGCCCTGTCCTTGCAGACCTCCCTGATCTTACAGCATGTGCCCCTCTGCTCCCATGGGCTGGATATGGTGGGCACAGCCCTCTCGCTTCTCACTCCCATGGTGAAGGACCAAGATGGTACCTCAGCCTGGGTCTGGGATTTCTTCCAGAGCAGTGAGTTGTGGCTACCCACGAGCACTGGCTTACCTGTGCAGCACCGCCCGAGACACCATGGCTCCCTCGTCCTGCTACTGGCTACCCGAAAGCAGCTGAGCTCTGCCGGGCTTCCCCTCCAGCATGGCTCGCTGTGTCTCCTCCAGCATGGCTCTGTGTGCCAGCAGCCGCACAGGCAGGAAGCAAATTTTCGCTGCCCTCCTGGGGGTCTGTGCAGCGTGGGTGTCGAAGGAGGAGAGCAATTGTAAATCAGAGCCATCTCCCATTGCTTTGGCCTCCCCCACTCTCTTCCTTTTGGCTCTTAGTCTCTGGCTTGCAGAAACTGAGTGTGCCCATACCCCCACACGCATCAGGTCTACAAAGCCTCTGTAGGAGACCCAGGGATGGTCACAGGCAGCACAGCCTGTGTGCTTGTAATAAATCCGACCTGCTCTGCACTTGCCAACATATCCTGTGTGATGAACATGCCCACTTCTGGCAGGCAAAAACTGAGAAAAATCACAGCAGGACTTGCGTTTCATTAGGAGTCTACGGGGAACCCACGTTACAAGCCAAAGGACGCTCTGGTACATCCATCCTGCTGGAAGTGATCTGACCCCTTCAATGACAGGTGTATCTGCAGAGATCCCCAGGACGCTCAGCAGAGCTGCTCTCTTAAAGGAGGGTCCACTCACAGAGGCAGCACCTTCTGGTACAAATTTGGCCAGGATTCTTATTTCCAGGAGTTACAGCTCAAGAAAGAACGAACATGATTCATTATCAAGCCTTCTCATTGGCAGGCATGCCCTCCAAAATAAGAGCACACATTTGCTTCTCCTTGTCCGAGTCTGCATCGTCTGCATTTGTATTTCTTAGGTGGTTTTTCTTCAGGAGACATTAACACTTCCTGGGTCAGAAGCAAGCAACAGACACCACGAGCCAAAATTCACTATGTTGGGGGCTTCCTAAGCATCTCAGTGCACCGCTCCAGTGTGTAAGTAACGTGAGAGAATTTCATGCACTACAGGAGATCAATAAACCCTTGAAACAATGACCAGCTACAGCAAATCCCCTCCAGAGCACCCGGCTAACACAGATCCCAGCTCAGCCCATAAAAAGGGCACGTGTTACACAGGAGATGAACAGCAACCATGCGCCGGTTCAGCCACCAAGGACAAAAAAAAAAAAGCATCAGCCCTAAAATTCAGGTTTTGGAGTCTGGCAGGCTGCAAGGCAGGCCCTGTGAAGCCGTAGCGTGGTTTCCCCGTACCCCTCTGCACCTGGGCTCCCTCCCAGGCTATTTCCCATACAGATCTGCAGGCACACACCTGCCACGTGGCTGCACTGCTGTCCCAAAAGCAAAGCCTGGGGCATCGCGGGAGACAGCCCCCTGCATGGGAGCCTCGAGAGGCGTCCAGCGGGGTGGGAAGCACAAGCTACGAATCCAACCCAGCACCACGGTGGCCTTGTAGGGGACGAAACCTGTGCTTCAGCCAAACAGGGATTTTGACAAAATCCTTTTTTAAAATGCCTTCTCCAGAGCAGGGCATTTTGTGTGTGCTGATTTTCCACTGAAGAATTCCTCATTTTAGCCGCATTTTCATAAGAGAGAAATGAAAAGGGACAGTTTTCCAGTCCATTCGGGTTGAAGGCCATACGACCAGACCTGATCGACGGAGTAGAGCCAAACAAACACTGAGCTGGGACGGTGTATCTCAGTGTGACCTCTCCCTCCAGCCTTCTCTTGAACAAAACGTGATATAACCACCCTGAATTTTGCCTCGGGTTTCATTTCTTTGCTCCAAGTTCAGCTGGGTCTGTCTCCAGGAGTCAGGAATTAAGTAGCATAGCTATTCCAAAGTAAATTGCTCTACAATTCCTTTTCCATAACAAGACGGTTGTTTTCTTAGGGCAAAACACTTTTATTCTTGAGGAAAGCGTCAGCAGGAGGAAGAGCCAGAGAAAACCTGGCTATGCTGCTATTCTGGAGCTATTATCACCAGGTAAAAAAGCCAGTGAGTTTCCCCTCTGCAGTGTTTGTGACCAGGCCAAGCTGGCAAACGGGGATGACCTGCTCTTTAACTTTCCCCAAGCTCAGCTGAGGATGTCAGAGTCGGGGTTCCCTATAAATACCCATGACTTAGGCTGGGGGTGTGGGGAGAACACTCTGTCTCCAAACTGAAAGGGCAGAGAAAACATGGAGCTGCTCCAGCGAGGGAGAAACGTCTATAATTAATGTAGTGGGAAAATTACACGTTTATATAGCCCCCCCCCAAACACAATAGCAGACATCCATTTCCTGCAGGGCTGTGGACGCTTGCCAGCCCGCAAATAAATCACAAAAACACAAAGCCAACAAGGAGGAAAAGAAAGGGGAATTATCACATAGGATGCAGCAGCCTTTTCTACCAGGAAAAAATCAGCGTCTCCACCAGACATCTATTGTTTATCAATAATATTCTCTAACAATCCCACCATTTGAGCCTCAACTGGGAAGTGATGTTCAAACTGAATCATGGAGGTCTCCTTGGATTTTGCAAGCTCCAAATGCACAGCGAAGTGGTAGCGTGGGAGATGTACTGACCTGCCCCAGAAGCATTTGTGGGACCGAAACCAAAAAAACACAGCAAACCTGATATTAAATAGACTTTGGCATGGGTAAAAAATGGAATAAAACCAAAGTTCCCCACTTTGCTCCAGGAAGAGGGTGCCTGGCGTGCAGGGATGGAGGCACTCAATGGTCTGGCAGTACCTCCAGAGGGACCATGTCCAGTGATGCTGGAGATTAAGGGAACAAACAGCTTTAGAGAGAACTTGCAGTCCTACTCCCACACATTTTCCCTCCTCTTGTCTTTCCCCATAGAGGTTTAATGACACAAGCTCCAACTTCACAGCACATTCAAGTCAATGAGAGCCTCGCCATTGACTTTCAACTGCCTTTGGCTCAAGCACTGGGATCGTGACACCAGTTTTATGACTTCCCCTGTGGCTTATGAAGTTGGGCTTTATCAGCAACAGGAGACTGGAGGAGAAGGTCCATTAGTGGGTTTCAGAAGGGCAGTTCCTGTTTTCTTCTTAGCCTGGGGCTGTGTTAAATGAATTAGGGGCGTGCGCCATACTTTCCAGAATATATTTTGGCTACAGCAATGCTGGCAAATGCGTGAGCACTCCCGAGTGGTTTTTTTTTTTTTCCTGCCTCTGCTCCATGCACTGTAGGGTGAAGGCTGCTGGCCAGATTCCTGGTGGAAACCATACTGGGGCACCTTGGGGCTCTGGCTAGTGGGGTCTCAGCACGCAGGTCTCTGTGCCTAGCCCTGGTACCTGACCTCAGGGGTCCTTCACAGCATGGTGTGAGTCATGAGTTGGCCGGCTTCCTCCAAGCCCAGCTGCAGCAGCTGGACCTGCTTTTGTGCAAGATCCATGAGTGGGTCCCCAAAATGTTTTACTGAAGCAAGCTTTAAGTTGAAGTTCTTTAGGTGGCACCCAAACCCATCCTCTGCTGCTCACGTAGAAGCTTCTCCACCACCTCTTTACATGCTACAGTAACATTTAAGTGTGATCTCTTGCACTGAGGTTGATTTTTCTCAGAGCACCCTTATTTCACTGCCTTGCCACCAGACCTCCATCAGGACCAGAGGTCCCATGACCTGGAACAGCTAAGATGAAATTCCTCCCCCTGGTCGGCAGTCCAGGCTTGCCGACCCCAAGTCCTCACACTTCCTGCTCTTATCCTCCCATTTCTGGGAGGAAGGGGGGAAACACAGCTGGCACTTAGCAACGTCAGGGGATCAAGCAAAATGCTTCACCACACCTCAGGCACTTAAGCTTTTACTTTCTTTCCTTGGACTGCTAAAAAAAAAAGAAAGAGAAATTGTATATATTGACACACACACAAAAGTGAAACATTTGTTTAGGAGAAAATCGTGTTTCTCATGCTGATTATTGGCTGCCATTCAGGAGGTAGGAAGAACAGCAGCCGTTAATGTCTGCCTGTTCCTCAGTGATTTGTGCTTTTGTGTTTTGAACGACATACGTAATTCTGATAAAGGTATTAGTGTATTTCTTGGACTGAATAATAAATTATTAAATGCAGAGCCCTCTATTTATGCACTTTAATGCTGAGAACTTAAATGCAAAACACTAAAGACATTCAAACTCTCAAGGTCCCCACAGCAGCTCTCTCCACGCTGCACAAATGACGTACCCGAATTGATCTGGCTGTATTTATGGGGTGCACATTTCAGGGACCGCCAGGGCCTAGGGCAGGAACGGACGTTTCCTAGGTGTTTGTACAGCACTTTGCTCAAAGCTGTCTCGAGCCCACCCTGCAGCAGCGAGCAGTATCTGAGAGCAGTGGCTCCCACATTAATATCCTCTGAACTGGGTACATAGCAAGCTCCCTCTTGAGCTCATTATAACTAAGTGGCACACAGGAACCGATAAACACATTCAGGATAAACACATCTGGAAGCGGCTTGCTAGCTACAAAGAAATGCACTTTTTAGGGTAAAAATGGAGCAAAACTAAAATACAGCAAGCACAGTTTAGAGTTTTCATTTCAGGGGGAGGGGAAGCTGTCCTCAAACCAGAGCACTCCAAGCTGCTTTGACTTTCTTCAAACAGCAGACTGATTTTTTTTTTATTTCTGTTTCCATTTTCTTTTAACCAATACTACTCCTATTCTGGCTTTGGCTTGTTGAAAACCATCATTTCTGAACTGGAACGAAGTGCTGAGATTTCCACAGCACCAAGCCCTGCCTTGCTCTCTCCCCCCAGCTCTGGCCCACAATCAAGTGGGTTTCAGAGGGGCTTGGGAGGGCACAGCTCACTTCAGGGTACACTGGCCCTCAGGGCCACCTACGTTATCTTTCTGAAAAGGTCCTGACTGCTGTCCAACTCAACTCATCCAGCAAATGTGCTGGACCACAGCTGGAGGTGGGTGAGCCAACGCTGACTGCTGTCCAACTCAACTCATCCAGCAAATGTGCTGGACCACAGCTGGAGGTGGGTGAGCCAACGCTGTGTATTCTGGAGTGCCATCTGCCGGCACCGTCCCTCCCGCCTGCCAGCAGCCCTCGGCATCCACCCTCGATGGACGGGGAGTGAAGGGGCCAGCATGACCCCAGCCCACAGCTCTGCACCCCTCCTGGACGCAACCTTCCCCCGCGGGGACGGGGGACAGCTACCCCGCGTTGACTGTCCTTCAGTCAGAGCTCCTTCTTTCTCCAAAATGAAAGCCAGGCTCTTTCCAGTGCAGATTTTGGGAGCTGATGTCTTGGCCTGGGGGTGAAGGGTCCTGCCAGTCCTATGGCCTCATCTCTCACCAGGCTGGGCAGCTGCCCACAGCAGGCGTGGGATGGCTGATGGCTAGCACTGGAGCTCTCCAGGCAGCTAGGATGGTACATACCAGATGACACATTCCCCACCAGCTCTCCCTCCTCCCTGAGCAACAACTGGAGTGGTTTTATTCCCACCTCCTTGAATATTCTCTTTCATGCTTTGCCCCAAGCTCATTCTCCTGCAGTTTCTGGGGCTGCTCTCGTTTCCTCCCTCCTTCCCCCACCCAAGGGACCCCTGTGAATTCACCCTTTGCTCCAGCTGTGAATCCCTGTGGATTCACCCTTCCTCCACGTGAGAAGGGAAATTTAAAAAAAAAAAAACCCACACCCCAAACCAAACCCCATCTGATGTCTACATGTCTCCAAACAAGTAGCGTGCTGCAGCTCACATAACTGCATAGACTCAGTTTAAAGGCTTTATTTAAAGAAGCAATAGGATGTTCCAGAGTCACCAAGTGCTTGGTAATTCAAGCAACAGTTGTCAGAGCCTTGTGCCTTTGTTTAGTGTCAATATATTGAAGGGGAGAATTTTAACAGAGTACAGCTCCAGCAAGAGGCAGCACCCTCATATTAGCTGAAGGCGATGTGATCCTAGAGAAGGGCAGATGGCACTTGTACACATGGCATCCAGGGCATGAAACTAATGAAAATAATACTCTAGGTGGGCCCTGAGCTGGCCGGACGGCAAGAAATAGAGGGTGTGCACAGAGGAGAAAGCTAGGTTAGTCTGTCTGGAGAGAAGGCGGAACAAGGGGTTTCAAAGAAGGATGAGGTCCGTGAAAGCCAAGGGTTGGCAGAACCCAGCAGAATTGCGTACTGAAAGCAGGGCAGTAGAATAACCAATGCAGCTGGAAAAACCAATGCTTAGTGCATTGGTCATCAATGCAGTGCTCCTAAACGTGATGGTTACCAAAGGCCCTTGTGCTCACGCACGGCAGGGCAGGAGATGTGTGACGCTGCTCCCACCTGAGGTGTAGGCGCAGATCAAACCACCAGCTGCCGGGTCACGGAGCAGAGGGTGAACCCTGCAGAGCCAAGGGACACAGGGAGCCCATCTGGGATGTGCGCAGAGTCAGCTGAGCTCTAATGGATTTCCACTGCAAGACCTAGTGCCTCTTCACGAAAAGATTGACTGAGAAGCATGTTTGGGTCATGAATGAATAATAAATAAACCAATTTAATAGAATGCAAGTGTGAAGCCTGGACACAAGGATAACTTACACTAGGTCTGGGGTGGAGCCTGCAATGAGGAGACCAGCAAAGGCACCCAGAGCTTCCTTTCTCCCCACGAATCTTGCTTGGTCACACATACTTGTGGATCCCCAACACCCCACACATGTCCCAGGTCAAACACGGCTGAGGGAGCTGCACTACCCCAGGAACAGGGTGGTCTGGGAGGTTCAAACGTCTGCGAGGATTTCACCCTCCACCTCAGGCTGAGCCTGCTGAGTTCAGAGCAGTGCTGAGCTGCAGCTTGGAGATCTGCAGACTGGCACGCACACCTAGAGAGTCAAACAAAAAAGAGCGTCCTTTCCCTTTCAATTCTATAAACAGGAAGAAAAAAAAAACTACAAAAAATTGGTTTAGGCTAATCCTAAAATAAAAGTTCATGTTCTTTAGCTAGATTTCAAAAACAAAGCCTCTGTTTGACCTGAAATGTTTAATTTGACCTAGAATCTTTTGCTTTGCTTTTAGTTTCTTGGATACTTTAAGGAAAGGTGCCAATTTTAAAATCAAACAATAGTTTAACTTCTCGATTTTTTTTACAACCTCCTGTAATTTGCTTTCTTTTTTTTTTTTTAAATTAACTGTGTAAGCAGGCAGATCAAGAACACCCTGGCACAGTAAGTCTAGCTAACAAAAGCCATAGGACATTGTCCAGGACATGTACGTGTCACTTTGTGTAGTGAGAGGACCACCCCTGGGAGATGAAGGGCCATGCCACAGTGCAAGGTGGAGGGTCTGCCTTTGGCTGCCTTTCCCCCAGCTAAAACCACAGCTCAGGCTGGTGCTGCTCCATCCATAGCCCAACAGCTACCCTCCCTGTGGGGCATTGCTTGGGCATGCTGGGGCAAAGATCACCCCTTCCGAATGCCCTCACTCGCTGAGAAGAGCCTGAGTGTCTCAGGCTGGGGACCTGTGGCAGGGTCTTGTCTCCTTTGGCCATGCCCATGTGGCCTATCTGCTCCATTTGATTCATAAGATGTTTTCAGATGCCCCAGTCCTCCAAGGAACTGGCTTGCTATTGGATTTAATAGTTGACTGAAACCAGCTCTGGACTTGCTCTTCAGCAGCTCTCCCACATCAAGAGGGTTTAAACGATTCCCTAGGTTTAGGATCTGATATTGCCCCAGTGACAACCCAGGAGCATTGGCTGACTGTGAAGAAGAGGATCAAAGCCCTGCAGCAGCAAAGTGGCACTAAGACCAATCCTATTGAACCCCTTGCTTGAACAGGGGCTCAAGAGGAGTTGAGGAAGAAGAGGAACCCCTAAAGAAGTTCAAGATGTCCCAAAATGGCACATTCTGGGATGACCTGCAGAACAAAATAACAGTCTGCTGCACTTCGGTGTTGCATTTTTTGGGTTGGAAAATGTTTATCAGGGAAAAAGCCCCACTTTCCAATGAAGCTATTTCAGAAAGTGCAGCGTTTACTCAGTCAGATGGCTGTTTTTAACAACAGAGCAGGTTTCTTAGTTTTAAGATCTGCTGGGGCCAGGGTCGAAACAACCATTTCCCTTCATACCAAGTGCCCTTCAGTTGTAAAACAACTAATTTTAACCTCATTTAAGAACAATAATACCAGTTGCACTGTGTTTGCCTTTGCTTTCCTGGTTTATCCACTTGGGAATCAGATTATGGACTCATAAAAGAGTATAAGGCTACTACTAACCCTTAACTGATACAGTAAAAAATAGGTATGGGGTACGTACAGAAAGTAGCTGCTCTGCATAGGGCACCGCGTACTTTATAAACCTGAATAACTCTGCTATACCATGCAAGTGTCTTTGCATTTGGCACAACACAAAGCCAGGATCAAATCAGCAGAAAGCAAGACATACAAGGAGATGCATTCAAACCAGAGACACTTCACATTGCCATCCAGAAAAGAAAAACAACCCAACCTATTATTTCTCCTTTCAACTAAACCATGTCACTGCCCCCCTGAGGTGCTTTGTCCTCCGTCACATGGCAACCCAGCCACCATGACCGAAAACAGCTGAATTAAAGAGGTAAAGAGGAGGTCTGGAACCTATAGCAGCTCCAAATGTGAAGCACAAGTGCAGGCTACACTTATACTCATGCTTCACTTGCATGTGGGACATTCAAAAGGCCCCTCGGTACCACCTAGCCATCTGCAAGCGGAGGCTGTGCATCCCCTGCAGGCTCCTTAGAGCAACATACCGGTTCCAGACGAGCATCTTAAAAAAGAAGCTTTTCACTCATGGTATCTGCTACCTTATAAAACCTTCACTCGCATCTGCTTAGCCTGACCAAAAACATGTTTCTAGCTAGAGGTTCAGCCCAGCGAGGAGAACAAGTAGGATGCATCATTTCACACCTCTCTGCGGGCTCCCCAGGGCTGGCAGTGGAAATTTCAATTGCCATGTGATACGATTTTCTCTTGCTAACTGCTCCAAAGCTCCAAGAAAGCATTGGCCTCACCCTGCCATCACCAGCACTAACTGTGCCCTTGTCCAGGTGCACAGAAATAAAAATTGCTGATTTTCTTTTCCTTCTTCAATTAGGTTGTCCTCAGTCCAGTCCCTCTGAACGCCAGGGACTTCTCTCCAAGGAGAAACTGCTTTTTGATTTTCGTCACGACATTAAAGACATTGGTGAGCAGCAGGATGCAAAGGACAAGAAGAGAGCAGGCTACTTTTTCCACATGTTTTGGGAGGGAGTAAACCGATGTGAAACACAAGCATTGTTTGTAAGGGTTTGGACTGAATAAAGTCCTTTACAGATATATATCAAATTGATTTCACTTGAAAGAAAAGCACTTAGGACAAATTAAAAGAGTCACAACATTGTGCTGTTTTCTAGATAAAAAGTCTTTGGTTATTTTATCCTGTTCTTCCAGCAGTTTCCGTACCATTGCATTTAGCTGCCCACTTTGAATTTTCAACCAGTTTCAAAGGCAACCCAAGCCTCAGGATGGATTTGCAAGGCTGGCACCAAGCTTGCTTTCTCCTTTGTGCACATCATTAAGAAGCAAGTGACCTTGTGTCCTGCTGTGCTGCTGGGGAGGCCATTTTCAGATGATAGCCCTGTTAGGAAACCACATTTCACGATGGGCGGAAGAAGGGTTGGCAGAAGCCACTTAGAAATCAAGGGAGTGCACAGTTCATTTAAAAAAGCACTCACAGATCTGGGTTTGAGGCAGGTGACAATAATAAGCAGTGATAAATGAACATCAGTCTGTGTTCACAGAAAATGTCTCATCTTGGCCATGTTCCAAGCACACTGCCAACAGGGATGCTTTAGTTCCTGTTGTCAAAACTGCTCTATTTCACACATACACAAAAAATATTCCCTTGGCCAAATGGAAAGAGTGGGTGAAGCCTGGGTAGGCAATGGAGGCAAGTGTCCCAGCCTGGACCACTGAAAGTGCCTCCAGCTTTCTAGATGTGAGAAGGTCATTTTCCACCTCTTGCTATTCCCCTACACCATTAAGTGATTGCCTGTGCTCAGCTGGGCTGTGGTTCCTACCAGGCACTCAGAGACCTAACATGTAGCGGCAAAAGGAATTGTAATACAGTAGTACTCTCTAGGAGACCTGATCTGTGCAGTGACAACAGTCCTGACCCAGAGGGTAGAGGCAAGCCTATTTTTTTCAGGTTTGATTCACAGCAAATGGCACCTAACTCACAGTGATCTTGCTGGCATCGCCAGCCTTACCCACAGAGCAGGGGGTGGCAGATCCACAGTCATGCACAGCAAAATTCGGATAGCAAAGCAGAGTCCCTCTCTGATAAAACTGCTGGGCAGTAATGGTATTTCTTAAGGCACAAGACTGCTGGTAGGCATGTGGGACATTACTTATATGAGCGCACTCATCAGATACTTGGAGACATAAGCATAAATGCTCTCTTCAACTGATGCTTGCAGAAGTAAAATCAAATCAGCCCTGATGGTAAGATTCAACAAGACACAGATGTAAATAAGGAAAGACTCCCACAATATCCTACAGGACAAGGGCTTGACTTCAGCAGTTGCTGCTTGATCTGGAACAGCCTGGCATCCACCAGGGCTTATGTTTTCACTTGCTAGAGGAGGCTTCTTGGTGAAGCCTGTGCGTTAGTGTCTCTACTTCATCTCCCACGCTACATTTTCCTTTCAGCCCCTTCCAGTATCCCAGACATCAGCTCGTCACTTTCCCACCATTACTTGTCCATCATTATTACTAAGAAATAGCTATACGCCCGTATACATCTGGCTGTAGCTCCAGCTGACATGAGGAGTTTATTGTACTTGAATTTAAGGACACTTTAAAAGGACTTATAGCCCACCATCCATCCACTTTCTTGTATGCTTCTGAAGACTGAAATTTCCCTTCATTTGAGACTTCTCTTATTATCCTTAATAAAACAAAATGTACATATTTCTCCCCCTTAGTAGCTTGCTCGTGTATTTTGCAGGCCTCCTGGTTGTTGCCTATGCTTTGTGATAACGACTCAACAAGAAAGCTTTAGCATGTTACAAGAGCTGACTTTGGTCGCTGGAATTTTTAGCCTGTGTCTGACACATGGCTTTTGGGGGCAGAGGATTTCATTTGTTGTGTCTGAGACCATTGCCCTAAATACTTCCTACTCCTCTCAATTTTCCCAGACATTATATGATCCTGGAGGGCATTTCACATTCCCTCCAACTTAACTGTAGTAGAGTCTGAAACTTGCATTGCCTCTTCCAGTGCCTAATAAAATCTCATGAGAACAACAGCTTTTTGTGTGCAGTTACTTTCTGTATCTGAAGGATACTCCTGAACTTTAGCCTGACTTTTGCTTTTGGCTCCTCTCCTAGGACTTTGATCCAAGAAACCATCCTAACATGTTCCACTTGCTCAGCTGGGGAATTCAGCACTGCAGTATCTTGCATTGCAGATTATTTTTAGGGATGATCAAATCAAGACAGATAAAATAAGAAACAAGCTGAATCTTTGCTAGAGCTGACTGCAAAATGCTGTGACTTACCAGCACTTGGTCTCATGGCCAGAGTATTGGCCATGGTATTTCTGATCCAAGAAAGAGGAAAACATGTTCCTGATGGACCTGATTCAGAGTGGGGCCTTGAACTCAGCAGCCTGCAGGCCACGCTATCAAATTAGTCTCTCTCCCTGGTATCTTGCTTCCTGGGTATCAGCTACCCCCTGCTTATGAGCTAGAGAAGTCCCACGTGGAGGCAGCCTGTGGCCTCTCAAGCAACCTCTTGGTTGCTTGCAGGGCAAGCAGTGGTGCCCTGCAGCACACCAGCTGAACTGAAGAGCAGCGGCCAGGTGATGTGCATGCTGATGCACAAAGGCCTGAGTTGGTATGATACAACAGGCAGCCCCACACTCCAGTCCAAAAAGCACTTGAAGTAAAGCACGCTTAATTGGATCATATTCTTGGTTGGTGTTGTTGGGTTGAGCCACAGTTACTCACTGATGTACTCCTTTCCTATTACGAGAGACAATACTACCTACTGGACCAACAAGCTTTCACGTGGGCAAGCTTCCTTGCATTATCTTGCCATCCAGAAGCTTTCCTGGACAGCAAGAGCACACCTTCATGTAGAAGCAGCTGAACGGGCCAAGGATGCATCAACAGACCTTGATGGCTCAGTTGTGCTGCCCGCCAGCACCCAGTGAGCAGCACAGTTTTAGGACGAAAAGGAGAGATCACCTTAGGTCAACACAGTCATTTGCATGCTGAAATACCCAAATTAAATTCAAATTTCATTTCAAAGTCAAGGAAACATCATCCTTAGCTGTGAAGGACATCCTAAACAATGATGGCCAGCAAGACTGGTGACATGCTGCTGAATTTCACTTAAGCCCCTTAACAAATGATTATCAGATCTTTAATAAACTCAGCTGGGCTGTCTAACCACAGCACTCATCATCTAGCACTTTATTGGAAAAAAAAGAATAGCAGAAAAAGTGAGACATACCTCTCTGTGTCATATGCCAAGATTTAAGAAAACTGTTTTGGGGAAATTCCAGAGTACAGTAGAAACATGAAGGACAGAATCTGATTTTTTTTCACTGATGTGAGGAAACAGGCTTTGCTCTTAACTGGTCAGTATTGCCTGGGGAAAGAAAATGAGAAAAAAACCACCACTGAGGGACAAAGCAGCCAGTCTAAACTAGTCCCTTAAAGGTATTTATTTTTAAGAAGGGAATTTTCCCCCTTTTTTTTTTTTTAGGTTGACTATTGCCAACAGTATTTTAGCTTATGCTGTGCCTGCTGACCTACCACATTTAGCCTACTTACACTAATTAAACTTTAATTAAGTTTATTAGGTGTTCATCTAACATCAAAAGTAAGTCAAAGGCTTTGCAAAGTGTTGGCTAAGGTCTTAGCATGACTGGGCAGTTTTGGTTTACATAATTTTATTTATATATTTATATGAAAGGTATTTTAACAGTGTAAGTCACTTCTAACCTACTCATCATAACCCTTCCTAAAGCCCTAGCAAGCACTTGGTCTACAGTTTCACTTAGGACCGGCGTTACGAGGAGTGGCACTTCTTGGTTTGCTGTTACTCTTGGTGTAACAGAGACCTCCAGAGACTGACTTGTGTTTTACGATGCTCCCATGAGTCCAGGCCCATCAGGTACCTCAGGTCTCTCCTCCTAGGCTATCAGTCATGTCTTGTTGCATTTCTACTTCTTCAAAAATCAGGGAAAGGACTATTCTTCAATTCCACCCCGCCGGTACAGAGTGAAGTCTGCTTTGTGCATGGACAGCTGTTTTCCAGCCAGCCTTACACTTTGCTCAAATAACTCAAGCCAAGTTTCCTGACAAGTCAGTCATTTCCCCATTTCCTCTCCTCTCTGCCTCCAAAATAAATTCCCTCATGTCCCAGAAAACACGCTGCCATGACAAGTTTCTGAACTGAAGGAGGCAGTATCAGAAGTTTCACGTGACAGCTGGAACAAGTGTATCATGTTCACCCCTCACAAGCCACTCATGTGGTCTGAAAGATCCCATTAAAAAAGATCCTGGTGCTATCCTCAGTTAATAGCATTGCTTTTCTTTAATTTCTGTAAGATTAGCTGGGAAAGGGAAAGCAAGCTACATACCTCAAGGATCAGCAATCTGTTGGTTGGCATCCATAAGTGTCATCTTATATGGTTCACTCCATTCTCACCTTCAACAAAATCGGTCAGTCTTTTATCCTGAGAAAGCCACTGATTTTAGAGCTATTGCTCTAAAACTGCTTGGGCAAAACTCCCATGGGAGCCCAGCACATGGAGGGAACACAGACTGAGCCCAGCACAACCCATCTCGCAAGTCCCAACTTCCCACAGCATCCTCAGAGCAAGGCACTGGCACAGCATTTGCTCCCAGAAAGTTTTCAGCCCGAGGTCCTTCTGTAAGTCCTTTGCCTTGCAAGCCTTGCCAGCTGAGTCACGCAATGGCACCAGTGCTGTATGTGCACCCTCACAAACTGGGAGTGCAATTCAGTTTGTGCTGGCCTCGTGTCTACTTGCTCCTCCAGGTTATGGGCATGCCACCAGGCAGCCGGTCCCCCTGGGGCTGGCATCCTCCCAGCCATCTCGAAAGACCCCTGTCATTAGACTCGCCACCTCTATCCAAAACCTTTACCCACAGACACGACCAGAGTAACTGCACAGCCCACGAGATCGCCCAGCAGCAGTTAACATACTCCACAGTTTATTTTGCTATCATCAGCCATATCTGCACCTGCTCTTTGTTCTTTAAATGTTGTGCCTGCTCCCTGGCTGACTGTTCATTGTTAATGCTGAACTGATTATTCGATGGGGCTGTTCAGGTCGGTGACTCCCTGCTCCGGCATGGTGCGGCACGGAGAAGCGTCGTGGCCAGCGTGGGCATCCTACAAGGGACACCTTGCAGCGGCTGCTGGCTCAGGCATGCTTCGGGTGGTGTGTCTTTCTCCGTGAGAGTGCAGACAGGGCTCCCAGGCAGCCACAGAGCTGAAGAACAAACCAAAACGCTGCAAAAGCAGCCAAAGGGCAGGATCAGGCAAAACTCTGTCCCATCACCCTGCCATCAATTAGTGAATCACTTGTCCTGTTATCAAAGTGCACTGATCTTTGCCAGGAGATACGGAAAAACTTCCTCACCACAAAAAACATGCCTCGAATATGGACAAAAATCATCAACACTTTCAAATAGAAGGAAATAGCTTTTAAAACAAGATGCATTTTCATTTTGGATAAAGCTTTCCAGACATGCTGTGATAAGCATAGCATAAGAAATTACACAGATAATTTTTTGCATAAAAATGCAGAGGGAAAAAAATGCCTTTTTTTTTTTTTAAAAAACAAGCACCAACTTAAACAAGGAGGTTTTGGAAAATAACATTTTGGCAACAAACCTTTCAGCTTAGTGCTTAGCAGCCACCAAATATTTAGCTTTGAAAAATAAAAATTTGTTCAGAGCTTTGGATTTTGCTTTTTTTCCCTTTTAAATGAGAGAAAGTGTGCGTTGACACTGTGAGTGAGGAGGTTCTGATAAAACAAAAAAACCCCTCACCACTGGTGAATTTTCAGTGACTTCTAGGTAAAAAGATACATAAATCTGAGACTAAATCCAAATTCCCAGGAGGACCACACATTGGTGCATGGGCTTATCCCCCCCTTAATGGCAGGTACCTCCCCGCTAGCATCAGAGGACATTCAAATGGGTGCTAGGGACCCACAAAAGCAACATCTCATTGGTTTCCTCTTCCCTGAAAGGCCACTTGCCCAGCAGCAGTTCCTTCGCCTCCTCCATCACCTTCCCCAAGCCACAGTGCTAGTCCCAGCGCACACTTCTCCTGAAACACTCACAACTCCCTGGAACGCCGTTGCCTTTGCAGCAGAGATGAATGAGTCAGGGCCTCTTTTGGCTGCTTGCAGCTGGATGACTTGACAGAGAGAGGCTCCAACCTCAAAGTAAAAATACTACTTTGTAAACAAAGCTGAGATGAGATTTATCACAAAACAGGAACAGGGAAGTCATTGTTCCAAACAATAATCACCTATTTATTTTAATTTTTAGTCTATCAAAAGAAAAATGCTCATGGTGAATGTTCTGTGCACAAACACGATTTTCTAATGAGACATGCTGTACATCAGGTAAGCCGAGCAATGGAAAATCTGTGCAGGAGTGAAATGGGTGCATATGCCTCCTTCCAGCAGAAGTAAAGGTCTGGGAAACCAGGTGCCCCTTGCACACATCTTGGAGTCAATCCTCCTGGAATTCTTTAGCCTGCAATGTATAGAACAGGATAACAATCTCTCTGGGCCTTTAAAGGCAAATCCAAAAAGCTATGATGTGTCCTGAGTATTAGATAAATTTACTCCCAGAATCGAGAAGCACTCTCCAAAAGGCCTGCTGCTAAAGCTCAGATGTCATCACATGGAAACATCCAACTCAGAAGCATCAGCTCACCACAAGCATCCCAGCGGGGTAGGACCCAAGTCACGGAAGTCTGTTTTTAGCCCTGGATGAGCCCCAGGCAGGAGGACCAAGCAAGCGGTGCAAATCAGAGGTGCACCAAGTTCATGCAGCAAGTGAGGCAGATCCACCCCAGCATGCTTTCTTCCTGGTGGATCTATGTTGCAGGTCCTGATGGAGCGGGAGGAGAAACCTCCGTCTCTACCTGCGCCGCTTTGCGAGGTAAGCGCTCCCCCTTGCTTGTTCTGTTCGTACTGACATTGATTCGCAGCCTTTCGTGGAATATACGCTATAAATACATATGCCAGTTTCCAAAATAGCCTCGCAGGGTTACGCTGTAAACAGTGCTGCTCCCTGATGTTTCCTGCATCTATTTTAGTAGCTCTGCAGAACCTGCAGCAAGCCCCCTCTTCTGGGATCCTCTCTCCCAGCGAGCCCTCACTCTCAGCTCACGGAGGGCGGAAGGGCTTTGGTTCCAAACCCGTTTGCTCCGTGGCATGGGAAAAAGCAGAGAGGTAACTAGAGAAACAGAACATTTGGCAAATGTGTATTGAACTTCTCACAACAAACCCATGAGTTCAGGCGGCCCATCTCTATGGCAACCAAACAGCACAAAAACAAGACATTAACACCTAAATTTATTAGTGTGCAAGTGCTTAGCTATTATCATTCCAGGGGTATATTCCCCTCCCTACCCCCCCACCTCGTTTTGGTTCGTAATGAAGACAACTCGATTCTAGTTCAAATGCCAACATAAACATAGGCACACAATTTACAGACGGCAGAGCTGAAGCTTTCGTATTTTTAATCACAGTTTGAAAAACAAACAAAACAAAACAGAACAAAAAAAGGCTGTGTGTAGGGAGTTACCCAATTTCCATTTTATCCAGCGAAATTGTTAAAGATTTGCAAGTCATGGGGACAGGGGAAGAGATACTATACCTCCTACCCTAACAGGTCTGTGAAGATCTTCATTAGATGGAGGAATTGGGAGCATATACTGCTTCTCCCAAAATAATTTCAAAGCACCTTGCCTTTATATTATATGGACGTTACAAGCAGCTCCCTGAGGAAAATGTAACACAACCTCCGCTGTGCCACAAGGCTTCAGGTCATGTCACAGGCACTGGGGTAAGTGTGTTGCTATTTGGGTGTGTGCACTCCAGAAATAAGCAAGAGGGGGATTAAGATGCTGGGAAGCAGAGACTGCGTGCAGCATCGTGGGTTTTGGCAGCCAAGCTAATGAATTCAGACATTTTTGGAGACCCAAGTGTGCCTGGGGGTCCCGAGTGAATTCCAGTGGCCTCAGGAGCAAAGACCACACTGGGACAGCTTGTAGAAGACAACGAGGTGTTAGGTCTGTATCTTTGCAAGTCAAAGTGAAGCAGGAAAACAAAGGACGTGTCTCAGCCCAAGGCACATTTGAAGTTGTGTTGGCCATTCACGGGGCTAACAACACTCTTCACATTTAATTAAGCCTTCACTGAATTTCTCTTTTTCATCTTTGCTTCAGGATTTAGAGTAACTTTCATTAGGAATAAGGATCTGGCTTTCTTGGGGTCAACAGTCTTGAAGAGTCTAGTCCTGGTCACTGTCAGAGACAGGAAATGGGACCAGACAGACTGGCAGCCTGATCCTGTCCAGCAATCTATGCTGTCCAGATGTGCAACAGGCCTCATTGCTGGGACAGAACTGTCCTCCCAGCAACAGCAGTGCAGATAAGTGAAATAAGGAAAAGCCTTCAGTGGCATGTGGCAGTGAGCCTTGCCTCAGGATCAAACAGATTTTATAAATAAGTGGTTACCATTTCTGGAATCAGAGCAAAGTAAATATGTGGTTAGCGATAAGAGTTAAACACAAATGGATCTCGTAGGTTGGTAAGTACTGCAGGCGATGGATCAGGCTCGTCAGTGCTCCATGTATGCTAATAAAGATTGGTAACATTAAACTCTCTACTGCAGAGGGGAGGGTAGAGAGAAGAACAGCTCCGAAGGCCACCAGAACCATTCTGACATTGGCAGGTTGAAGACATCAAGCAACAATTGTCCCAAACTCCAATATAACACCTCGAGGTGTGTGCGTGTGTGGCGGGGGGTTAGATTATCCCATCCTAAGGAACCACTTGGCTCCATATACCAGACTCAACAGGTCTGGAAGTCCTTTTCTAGACCGTTTGGCATTTTCCCCCTTCCATCAGGCACTGCTGTTTCCAGGTGAAAGGCGCCTTGTCTTGGGGCTAAATCAGATGTAATCGTTAAGCATTCTGTGTCTTTGCACAATGACAGCAAAGAAAATCCAGGCTAAACCTTCAGGAAAAACCTTTAGTGGGAAGGGCAACAACGCATTGGAGATGATGCCTTGGAAGAGCATGGAGGTCTCCCCAAAGACCTGTCAGGAATTACTTATGTAAAATGGTCCTGCCCGGGGCAAAAGGAGGGACTAGATGCCTGCCCAGGACACCAATGACAGTCACTGCATCGATGGTGTTGAGCACAGTGCATTCACCTCTCATTCAGTGCTGCAACCACAGGTGAGAAGTCTCATGAAAAGTAAGATTTGCCACCATCACAGGCATGACTTGCCACAGTATGGAGTGGATATAAAATGCCAGATCTGCCTGATCAAAGCCAGAGCACGTGGGCCATGGATTTTCACAAGGTTTTCAGCTCCTTAAAGGTAGATGCTAGCATGAAAAGGGACTGACGTCCCTTCAGAGGACCATGCACGGGCCATATAAAGCCAACACTACTTCTCAGCACTGACAGCAAATGGATTACAGGGGACAGATAAAAGAAGCACTGAAACAACCTTCTCCTCCAGCATCCCTCAGGTGGAGTCAATAGAGCGTTTCTGAACTTACACCAGTGAAACCAGATTTAGCCCATCACTGTACAGAAGGTCTAATGGCGAATTGCTTGTCATCTCATTTCAGACATGTGATCAGAAAATGTTTAACATAAGGGTTGCAATACATTAACCACACTCCCATTAGCAGTGGAACAATCCATTACTAATATCCCTCCATCTTCAGGCAGCACCTCCTCCTGAAAGCACACTGCCAAGATTTAAGATGACCAGGGCCCCAGTTTCCAGGCCCTTCAGGCAGGTTGCAAGAAAGCAAATTAACAGGTTGAAACCCTGACAATTTGCTTCTGAAATAAGGTCGCTGAGGATCTTGTAAGTCCCTAACTAGCTGCCTTGCTATCAGCTGAAAGACATTTCAAGAACATTAGCATTGGTGCCAAAAATATCTGGGCTTGTCCCTGCGGCAAAACAGCAGCAGAAGAAGGAGGCTGAGGATAAAATGTCAGTGTCTGAATAGGCAGAGTGATGGGTGGAGCTGAGCTGTTGAGATCTTGCTTATTGGGGTACCTCCACTGCCAGGAAGAGTAACACAGCACCAGCTAGGAGGGGATGTGCCTCAACGGCAGAGCATGGGTGAATGCACCCTTGGGAAACCACTGCTTTCCAAGTCCCTGTAGACCTCCAAGAACAGTTCAAAAAGGTCCAACAAAAGAGCTGCAAAGTGGTTTTCCTGCTGAGATGGGAAAACAAGGCTAGTCATACTCACCCCATACCACTCTATGGAGGGCTAGAGCTCATATGCTTTGTCACCATGACACTCCATCAGCTGAAGACCTCTGACAATAGGTCTAAGCACACAGCAGCAAAGATGGCTTGAAATAAACCTCCAGTATGTCCAGTCCCCTACAAAAGATGCAATTCCACCAAAACAAAATGCTTGGCAACATCATGCCCACTTCACCAATGTTTTTCCTCTACAGGAAAATTTTTTCCCATCTCTAGTCTCTCGTTTCAGTCTTTTCAGAAGGAGAGGCTTCTGTTTTTCTCCAGTGAATTAACTGCTGTATAACGAAATCCAGCAATTATAACAAAATTCATACCCCCAAGCTTCAGTGTAAACTCAGCCCAAGAAAAGCTTCAGATTGACCTGGAATGAGACGTCTCAGAACCTTCTTTCATGGCTTTCACAATTTGTTTTTTGGATTTATTTTCTAAATTAAGCATCCTGAAACCTCCATGCCGAGTCTTGGTGCTTTTCCCCCCAGAGTCCTCTTGGGCTGGCGTATCACTGGGGTGAGGCACGCGCTCTGCTCCTGGTCCATGTGAACACAGACCCGCTCTGACTGCTCTTTTCAAACACAGCAACGTTTCTGACACCTAAAATTCATGTCACCATCCCACTGTCCTAAGGGGGAAAGACACATTGAAATATATGCAGATCCTGGGTACTAGCTTCTGGTTATTAGTACCCTCACTCCACATATGCATGTGCATAGATGCAGATTGTGTAATAGCTTTGAAAAATCATCCAGGCCCTCCGGAGACAGTGCCATCTTGAATCCATTAGCTGTGTTATGAATAAATGAATGAACAAAAGCCAATTTTTTTTCCTGACTATGTGGCGAAGGCAGAGGAGAGAGACACGTAACAGCAGAGAGGTGGAGCACGACTCCGCAGATGACACCGGTGTCCCGAGTGTGCCCCGTGACGTTGATTAGTCTTGGTGGAGCTACACACGACCAAGAGGTGCCCAAGTCCAGACCTGGAGGCTGCCATTGCCCGAGCGTGTTTATTTTAGTCCTGCTTGCATGCATGCGTGTTCCCAGCGGGAGGGATGTAAATGGGCCCAGCCATCCCTGCCCAGCCCTCCATCCTCGGGCATGTGCCAAAACTGTTCTGCTCACACTAGCACGAGGTCACATTTCTTGGCAGAGAGCTCAGCTCTTTCTCCCCTCTCCCTTCCCCCACGCTCCTGGTAAAATATGAAAACAGCCTGCCACCTGCCATTTGCCTGGCCTGTTTCTCTCTGTCTGCCAAAAATTAGCAACATGCCCCAAAATATAATTGGAAACACTGCACTGCACTGCAGGGGTCCCATTTCTGTTGCATAGAAGAGGCTTGAAAAAAAGCCAATTTAATTTCTAGATTCCCTGGGCTGCGTATAGCTGCTAAGTGGGGAGGTAAAAAAAGTCACTTTTATCAGGCCAATTCCTATTAGTAGATTCAGATCTTTTAACAAGCCATGCCATAGGAATCAGCGAGGTGTCATTGTAAGCAGATTTAGGGCATTGTTTCTTGGAATTAGAGTTGTGTGGGAGGTCAAAAGTTAGAGGCCAGCATTCCCAAACTTCAGAGCCGAGAGCCTGGGTGCACACAGCGGAGCTGGGGGTGGCAGAGGATTTGTGAAAGCTGACATTAACCCCGGGAAGCAAACTGCCCCGTTCCCCCTCCTCCCCAGCAGATCTTGCGCAAGTCCCTGGAGGATCCTTGCAGGAGGCATTTGGACACGAGTCCTGGGCTCTGTCGGGGTTTCGCGGCTATTGCGGCAGCCGTGGCTTCAACTCCCATTCAAGTTCCTTTAGGGAAACAGCTTTGAGAAGTGCTGTGTGGCTGAGGGAGGGCTCCCACATCTCCTGTGCTCAGGGCAGCTCTGCCTGCAGAGCATGCCGACCACCGAGGCTCCCAGGTCCACGGGCCGTGGGCCGGCCCTGCAAAGCTAGCAGTTATCTCCCTTTTGCAGAAGAGGGGCAGAACAGGAGATCACAAAAATACAGGGCACCTCATTCATGCCACGCTTTGGCAGAGAGCTTGGCCAGCAGATTTTTGAAACTGAAAAGCAACATTTCACCCCGAAGAGCTGTTTACGTTGTCAGGGTTGACTTGCCAGGCTTATGAAAGTGCTGTGCCAGATTGGCTTATTATCTTCCTCCCTCAAAATACTCAGGGTCTGCTCCTTTGTTACGGGGTGTCTGCATCCACCGTGCAACAGAGCCATGCTAAAAACCAGGTCTCCTTGAGGAGACCAGCACACACAGACACAGGGAACTCTGCCACTCTCCCAGCAGTAAAGAGCCCCGCTGGAGGGTTTCGGCTCTCAACAAGGGACAACAGTTGAGAATATACAGCTAGGCAGTGAGCATGTCACCCACCCCCAGGAGTACCATAGGCCATCACAGTGTTTGCCCAGCATCAGTAAGCAATTAGTACTCCACTTTTTGCAGGACTAATTGAGATAACTTTCATGAATGAATTGCCAGGCCGTCTTCAGCCTCACAGGGTACTAGCAACGACTATGGAAACTACGTGCTATAAAATTAATATCCACTGCCATCCATCCCGAGCAGCAATAATACCTCCTACTTGACAAATGCCTCCAGTAAAACCAAGCAAAAAACCTCCTTGCCAGCCACCCTCCAAAGAGCTGGAGCCCTACCTACTTCATGTTACCCCTTGAATTCTGCTCTCTCCTTGGCCTTATATCAAAGCTGTACAGCACACTCACTTAGGGCGTTATGGTCCAAAGAGGAACAATCCTGCCGTCTTCTCTTAGGGAGAAGAGTGCATAAACCTGAATGACAGCACTACTACGTAACTCCCCAAATCCTCTCTGGCCAGGTTCCTCAGAGAAGGTGCGTAGGGATGCCCAGATCAGATGTCCTGGGCGCACTCAAGTGTAACTAAAGGCCTTGTTGTACAGTGCGCAAGACACTGGGAAAATTGAATGTCTCTGGAGGTAGGCTGGGAGACTATATTTAGAGCTGGGACTCGGATACTTAAATCTCTTTATGGATCTGATGCATGGAACTATGGGCTGCCTTAAGTTCAGTCTCAGAAGGGAAGGGAGCCCTGAGGAAACCCCAGATTCCTTCTCATCAGGCTGCTTACTGAATAGACTTTAATAGATCAGGAAGTGAAAAGCATGATTGAGTCTAACTACTTTGAAATTCTTCAATATTTGAATTTTTTCTATAGCAAGCATGCTATGAAATAATAGGAAGATGACCCCATGTTTCCAAAAAAAAAAAAAAAAAGTCATCACAAAATCCACAGCTGCTCCACATTTGCAATAAGCTGTTTAAAACAAAATAAACCAATACATTTGCTCCAAGAAATATGCATTAGGCACTGGCAGCTTGCTTTCCTCATTCCTCTATCCCCAAGTACTTAAGCTGAAAGGAGGGGGAAACCTTGAAGCAATATATGCGTGAAAAAGCCCCGAGAACAATAGCTGCTCTCCAGTTGACTCCAAAGCTGTTATTAAACTTGAGGTTCCCGTGCTAGCAAAGCGCAGCTTGAGCAGCATACTCTGTATTCACCACCACCATCACCAGGCTCTGATAACGCAAGCGAGTCAGATTTCCACCTACAAATTCCTGGAAGTTCATAGCCTAAAGAGCAACGTGCCAATATCTCAGTATGAGCAGGCTCAGCTGGATAGCATTATGGAAACCTCCCCTGCTAGAGCAAAATATCAACGGACTAATCCTCTGATCAGAATGGGCAGGCTCTTACTTGGAGCCAAACACCACCATTGTGTTTTAAATTGAACTTTTCTCAGTGGTCTTCAGAATGAGGTGCAGTCAAGATCAAGCAGCTAGAGTATGTATGTCATACAAACCCTACCCAAACCCTCAACTCTAGCTGAGGAAAAAGGTTGGGTCAAAAAAGCAAGCATCCAGAAGCTGGCCAATGCTAAAGCATCCAGAAGCTTTAGCCCATTATAATCATCGCCTCAAACCCATTCCACCCTGTGACAGCAGCATGCATACCATCTGAAATACCATCCAAAGCTGTTTCACTGAACCTCCCACCCAGAGAAGGGGAAGACACCTCATTCTGCATGGGCTGGAAGAAGGAGATAGATGGTTCAGCATTTCACCAGCACCATAGGAAGCAACATACACCTTCAGTGAGCTATGAGAAGAACATGGTGGGAAAGATAGAGACCAGTGACTGCACCATGGTTCAAGACAGAGCATGAAAACAGCTAACTGAGACCTGTTTGCAGGTGTTAAAAGTCTCCAGGGAAGAAGGAATGAAAGACTAAGAAGGAAATCTAAGAGAAACAGAGCCCACTTAAAAGCCGCAGCTCATCACTGTAAATATATCTGTGCAGTTTATATTGTTTGTTTTCAGTAAACCAAACCACCTATCATTTCAGCCAGGCCTGTCATGACTGTTCATTATTCAAGAAGTTTTGCCTGAAGAAGCATGCCACAAACCCATGCCACTGAACTGCCGTCCCCAGAAGCGTACCAGAGCATCACTGGGAGGGCAGGAGGGGACGTGGCCTTCTGCGTGTGTTCATCGTGCACAGTGAGCACAAAGCTTGCTGGCTTCTTCTCCAGAGCAAACGGCTTCCGTTCCAGATGGAGGGGCTAATAAACAATCTCTGACAAAAGTGTTGTGTTTCTGGGACAACTGGGAAGCACACGCCAGGAACACAGAAGGGCTTGTAGTTGTGCTGCTGGGCTACGCAGAGCTCTGACACGCTCCCTGCCTGACAGAGGAGCCCTGGCTGCAGCAGCATTCATGTTTCATTGTTTTTCTTTTTCCTTTTCTGGGGATCTGCTCTCTGTCAGTGGATGGGGATGGGAAAACCAGTTGATAAGCTATGGAGCAAACCACACAGAAGGCTGAGGAACTGGGGTGGGTAGGAGGAGCTGGAGCAGAAAACAAATGCTGCAGAAAGCAGACCACAGTGCTCTTGAATTAGCAGCACAGTCCCTGGATGTGTCAAACAGGGTAGAGGAAGCTGAGTGTAGCTGTTTGCAACCAGCTTACAGCTCTTGTCCCTCCTGAAAATGGAGGGAAGAACTAAAGGGTATTCCCTGCACTGGGGATGGCTCTGAGGGTCCCTTTTTCTAGGGACTGGCTTTGGAAAATGAAGCATCTCTTGAGACCCATAACTGCAAGTGCAAAGCTGTTGCTTCTAGTCCCCTGGACACTGAGCTGGCCCATGGGAAATAAGGCCATGAAAATTTTCTCTAATTTCTCTAAGCTGGAGAAGCTTATGAAGCACTATCTTCAAACCAAGCCTTCATCAAGAGACACAGCCGGGAATAACAAGCAGCCCAGTCCACTGTCCAACAGAACCTACCACAGGGCAAAAACCAGAAATGGAGAAAGATCTGAGGTAGGACTGAACTACTGTGTTTAAAATCAGATTTCTAAGCACCAAGGACTTGGACAGATAAGCAGATGAAGGAAGGTTTCAAAGACTTACTGTGTCTACCTAGCTACCTAGAGACACACTTCCCCTCCAGCATGTTGCATCTCTGTGCACATACCAGATGGTCTCCTTTCTGCTGAGGACACACGCAGGAGAAGTTTCACTGGCATTCCCAGGAGACCTTAACTGAGTTATGTACCAAATACCTCTCAATTGCCATTGGATCCAAGTCCCTGATTCCCACAGACCCTTTACAAACACCCAGCCTTGTGTTAATGGCAGCAAGTTCAGCAGCAGGATCTCTCCATCACAGCAATACTTGCACCCAAAGATTTCCCTGAATGCATACACCAGAGGCAGTACTCAAGCTAGATTGCTTTGAGTCACCTCTTCTCAAACGTGATGTACCCAGCCCTCTGAAGGGCTAAACCCCAACAGCCAGCCAAGGTGGGACACGGACTGCATGTGACCTGGACAACCTCAGTGGTGTCAGCAGTGCCGTTCAGTTCCTGCGGCTCTCGATGGCGTCAGCTTGGGACCTCCCAGGGCCAGTTCTTCAGTTTCCTCAGAGTCATTGTTAAAAAATGTAGAAACTTGGGAATGAAATTCTTGCTCCAGTAAAGATCAGAGGGTTTTTTTCCTTGACAAGAGGGCTTCATTGTCTGGCTACTGCACATTCAGGTGTGAACTGGTGCCAACCCTGTTCATCCAGGTTGTGTTCCTGGAAAGTTCCAGCAGAGATTTTAGGCCAGATCAGTTTGTAAAGTGTCTGTCTGTTGCAGCCTGCTATAGGGCAGATCTCCCAGAAAGTTTCAGATGTAAGGAAGCATCTGGGTGCATCACTGGCCACAGCAAAAGTGATGCTAATGCAGGTACACAGGAAACGTTCAACTCGATTGTTCGGTACTTTCAAGGTTGGGCTCAGAAGGGTGCTTGTACTGGTACAGTCTTCACTGTCAAACCGAGAAATGCATGCTTGGTATCTGCAACTAATCTGTTATTTGTAATAGGCAAGTAGAAGTACATTAAATTTATAATAAGAATAAAACGATCCATCAGCATTCCTGCACAATGACAAAGGGGAGGTCTCCCCTCCTCCCCCTCTGTGGGTTCTCTCAGGGCGAGAGATGCAGCCAGCTGTTTGGAAACAGGCTGTTGACAATACTGCGGAGTAAGATATAGGGTATTATGAGTCAATTAAAAATGTATTAAGAGAGAGTGAGCAGGAGGTACTGATCTTCTGAATCCAGCTGTTTCACCCATCTTGCGGGACAAATAAACTGAAACTTTCAGATCTTCCACGGGGAGACCAGAAACAAACAATCCAAACAAACGCAAGGACTCAGCGCTTAAGAAAAACACTTCTTTTGGCTAGCTGTGCTCCAACACCCCACTGACATCACAGACTTGCACATGATACACTTCATTGTGAAACACACCCAGGAAAATAAGACCAGCACAGAAAAGCTAATTGCAGTCTACGTTCATTGTAAAGAGGTCACGAGAGACCTGAACTGTCTGAAGCCAAGGTATGGAGAATAAAAATCAGCTGCCAGGACCAGGCTGTAATTCACCTAAGAGGTCTGACAGAGCACAAACATGAAAATTGTAAGTGCTGCTTAGGTTGGATCAAAAAAATCTAAAGTGGGAAACGCAACATCTGAAGAGAGCTTCAGGAGAAATCCTGGGCGCTACAAGTAGTTTATGCCAAGCCAGACTGGAGGAACTTCAAGAGAGCAGTGTGGAAGATGCAGGGAGAAGTGCGAGGTATTGCGTTATATGCTCAAAATAACTTTTGACAAGATTCCTCAAAGGCTTTTAAATTAAATGAAGGTCCTCACAAAAGGGAGGAGACAGTAGAAAACAGAGTGTGAAAAAAATAAGTGGTTTTTGCAAAGGTGATCAACCAAGTACTACCAGGATGCTGTTCTTCAACATGCACAGGAAAAGTCTGGAGAAGGTATGGACAGAAAGGGGACAAAGAGATAAAATGTATAGGACAGTCACAACCAAAAACAACCATGAAGGGATACAAAAGATGGTCGTTATTCTGTACAGTCCAAGGCCTAAGGGACCTGCAGCAGCAGGATCGAGCAGTGGGTTTAACACTGCAAAAGGAAACATCTTTTTCTCTCAGCACACAGTTAAACAGCAGAACTCATTGCCACAGGACTTTGTGGGAGTCAAGAATATAAGAGGGCTCAAAAAGAATTAGACTCACTTGAAGACAATAGATCTAACGATGCCTATTGGACATTCCCCAAGATCCTGATGCTGGAAGCTGGAAGCCGAGCTAGAAGCTCAGGGATGCAGCAGTCAGGTACGTCTCTGCTCCTAGTATATAGGGCTTCAGATGCTGGCTTGAGTGGCCTTGATATGGCTACACAGGATAGTTATATATCAAACAGCCTGATTATCTCTGCAGCAACCAAGTCCATCTCTTCAGTTTGCTCCCCCTTTTGAAACCATTTCTGAATGTTCCTTTATTATGGAGGGAGACTGGGAGAGGCTCAAGACAAGCAAAAGAAAAATTCACCAAGGCCACCCTTCCTAGGGTATATTTATTAACAACGTGGAAAGGTAATGTCAGTCTCCCTGTCAAGACCATAAGCAGCAGGGATTGAGCTTAGTCTCAGCTAAAAAGCCCAAAAGTTCTTACTTGCCAGATTGTGGAAACAGTGGCTGGATGGTATAGCACTCCTGTCCAGCCTCCATTGGAGAGGGGAAGAGCTGTGGGTGGCAGGGCAGGACAGGATCAGGTACTATTGATTTAGGTGGGTTTTGATTCAGAGTCCAGGCAAGCTTACATTGGGTTTGCATGCATCCCTCCTCTTGTTACCACTGCTCAAGCTTTACACCAACTGCTCTCACTACTCCCTTGCTCCAGCTGAGCTCTAACATCAGGAGAGGACTCTGTACGTCTTCCCTGACGACTGTGCAGCACCCAGTGCAGCAAAGTCCTAAGCAGGAGGACCTTCAGCTTGCCGTTAGTCATATCTATTCAGGAGACCCTAGAGCAGGTCAATACTTCTACTGATGGAGAAGACGATGTGGAGAGGCTCAGAGCTGACTTTGAGAGCAATCCCCCTTCACCTCGACAGTCAGGCAGGAGCTCCAAGTGCTTGTGCCCTGCCACCCTAACCCTAGCTCGAAGGTGAAAATCCCGGGAGCTCTCCTTGCAACGAGAGAGAGCAGAGCAATCTTTTCATCCAGCATCTCACGAAAGCTTGTTTCACAGGAAGCTCTGCCAGGCTTTCTGCAATATTTCCTACAGCCAGGCCTGTCCCCTTGCTTTCCCCACCAAGGAACATTTTGTTCGAAGACAGCTAATGACCCATTTACATTCGCCTATAAAATGATATTGGGTTATTTCTCCCCTCCTCTTCCACCACTTGGCTGCCTCTGGTTTGCAGAGCTTGTCAGGGCTAATTACATTGGCTTTTTCATTGAGGGAGTTTTTCCTCTTTGCATGTGTTTTCTGTTCTGAGCATAGCACAGTTTCAACAGGTTTTTGATGCTGTTGTTGTTGTTCTTGACAAGAGCTGCTGTTATGAAACGCATCCTCATGGCCCTGCCAAGGCCCCAGCCAACTGAGAACCAGCTCTATTTGACGCAGGAGCAAATTGAGACCATTTGGTACTTGGGGCACTGGACATCTTATTCAATCTGCAAGGGAGCTGGGAGAAGAGCTGAGTTTCTCCTCCCTCCCCTTCCCTTTCAATACACTCATTTGTTCCTGCAGAAACAGTCTGTTTCTTTTCCAGTCTCCCCTTTTCCATAATTTTATCCATATGCAGTCCAAGATGGACATGGAAAATTACCTGCCCGTTACTCTCAGCAGATGCCTGCCATCAGTTAGGTCACTAAGTTAGCCTTGGGGACACAAGCTGTCCCTTGCACCCTTTTGCCAGGGGCAAAGCTACTCAGACGGCAGTGAAACCAGAGCAGCCCAGGGCCAAGTCTCAGAGCCAACACAGGGTAGAGACCCACAGCTGATCATGGAGCCAAACTCTGCGGGAGAGCACCCTCTCTTCCAGCACACTGGGGGATTTGAGGTCTAGGGGAGGAGACTGCAGATCCCCTACCAAGCGAGACCTTCTCTCCCACAGAGAGAGAGTGCCTCAGCCTTGAGGGGGCCCACGTCAAGATCACAGCTGTTGTGTGCGGTCTGGGCAATAGTTTCTCTTCCCCACTCTGCTCCCAATGTAGCAGCTCATTTATCAGGGAAACGTGCCAGCAAGCCAAGGTGGTGGGAGAGCTGGACCGCAGCTGTGCTCCCAGCAGCCCTCCGCTCAGATGGGACTTACTGCGCACCATCCCAACACCAGCTTGGCTGGATCAAGGCTACATAGGACCATCCACTCTTGCATCCAGCGCACACCAGGCAGAGAAGCCCAGAGATTTTTCACTCAGGTCAACGTTTCCATCCTGGAAAAGATAAAAGGGATGCCTTGGGTGGAGAACAGTGCCAGCTCAAGCACAGCGGGAGGAAGATGACCACACAAGCCACCCCACAAGCTGCAGAAGGTGACAGGTCAAGCAATGTAGCTTCCTTCCTACACTGGCACAAGAGATGGGAGCAAAGCCTCCCCTCCAGGGCCTGCCCAGGGGAAGCGTTTCAGGGCATTGGCTGCCCCAGAAGAGATGCTGTTCCCTGTTGGATTCCCTCACAGTCAGCTTGGACCACAATGACTTTGTCCAGGCTTCAGAGGTGTGGAGCTCCGGGCTGCTCCTTGAGGCTTGGACATCACGGACTGACCCCGGGGAGCCCTTGAACCCCACCAAGAGTCCGGGCACCGTTTCAGTTAATGGGGACGACCTGTTTTACCACACACCCCATCCTGCCAATCCCGAGAAAGGAAAACCAAAATATTTCAACAGGAGGTTGAATTATTTAAGCCGAGGCTTTGGCTCGGCCAAAACGTCAAGCTGAAGAGCCCACATTCAGGCCCATGCAAGCCACGGGGAGCGGACACGAGAGCACATCCCGGCAGCACCGCCATCACCACGCTCTGGGAAGCCCCTCCATGGGCAGAGCCCTTATAGCAGAGAGGGGTAATTATATTTTAAAACCTCCAGTTCTAATAAAACCCATTCGCACACATTCAGAAGACTTGAATATAACTTCCAGTTCTTCCCAAGCCCTTATATTATTTTCATCAGCTACAAATTGTTGGATAATTGCAATAAATGTGCATGCAGGTGTTGTTTTGGTTTGGGGTTTTTTACAGTCTCACAATATTTTTTAATCGCAGCGGTGGTAGCCATGGCGAGGGGTTGCGGGGCTGTGGCTGATTGCTACTCTGGGGACGGCAGCAGCGGCAGCAGCTTTGCCCTGCTGGAGGTGGCGGTGGCCATTTTGAGCAAGGGAAGGCTGGTGGCCCTGAGGTTGCTATGGCCATAGCCCTGACCCACTGCCCCTGCATGGACCGCCATCACCAGGCCCAGCACCCCTCCATGGGGGTGACCACGAGGACCCAGACAGACAACCATCTTCCTGTGTCTTCTGAGGACATCCAGGAAGCAAGATCACCAGAGAGAGACACCCCACCGCCATCTTCTCCCTCCCTCCCCAAAGGCAGCAGGCCTCAGCCAGCAGCAGCAGAGGGCACAGCCCCAGCCCTCGTATTGATTTTCCCCGGCAGTTTTCAGGCTGGCATCCCTGGGGAGAGGCAGGGGACGAGGTTACCTCACATGGCCGTGTGTGGGTGAGGCAACCCCACCGCAGCCCTTGCGCCTGCCTTCTACCCGTGGACAGGCTGACACGCCAAGCCCACGGCACCAGCCCACATAGCACCTTCCTCCCGCCTTTTGCTAAATAATCCTTTAAAAAACTCTCTGTATTTTTTCCCTGCAATGAATCAGGGGGCCTTCACCGTAAAGCGGTGATTCTGTGGGGTGGAGGGGATAATTATCCCCCCCCCCCCCCCCGACACCGCCTTACCTTGCCTGGAGGAGACGCAAGTGTAAAGGCCGGCTTGTAAATCATTTTCACGCATGTTAATGCGACTGTTCTTGCCAGGGAGTCTGGGGAAATACGGAAGTACATGTATATTGTCCCCACCCTTTTTTAACTTAAGGAAAAACCTCTCCCCCTCTCCCCAAAACATATGGAAGCAGAAGGGCACAGGCTCACCCCTGTGTCTCAGGCAGCCTGACCTAAACCCCAGATTAGATCCTCTCTACAAAAATACCCCATGGCTGGGACAGGATATCATCCTTGTTACATTTTAAATGGCCTTCCTCCCTAAAAACATTACAAACTCCTTCTCCAAACTCTAATCCTAATCTGGTCTCTGCGACCCACTTCAGAACCACCTCCGAGCTTCATCACGCTGCAGAAACTCTGTCCCAAGGGGAGGAACATCTCTGAGCTCCAGGTCCATCTTCTACTGAGTTGTGCAAACACAACTGCAGAAAAGATGTACAATCCATTGCTCCTCTCCTCACAGCAGCCCAGATCTAAAACATTTCTTGTGTATCAGCAAAGGCTGTCCCACCAAAGAGAAAACAAACATGAGATTCCTCTAGAATGGAGCCTACGAATGTTCCTGCCGGACTATCTGTTACTGATGCCCCATCTGGAAAGAGAAAACTGGCTATGTCATTGCATGCAAGACATTTTCTGGAGCATCGGCTGAATTCAGTTCATCTATCCCAAACCTGTTTTAAAAACTCCAACGGCAAAATCAGAGGAACTGAACAGAGGCTTTTTGGTGTGAGAAACAAAAACAAGAAACCCAAGTGAGCTTATTTGAAGACTGATAGTAAAAGCTTATATATTTTTAGAGTTTGACAAGGGACATGAAAAGAAGAGATGAAATTGCAGAAGGGAAAATTTAAGAGGGAAACTGGTGACAGGTGTGTTACTGCACACTGAGCATTGATAAATGATAATCGTCAGAGACAGAAACACACCACCCTTCCTCTTCTGACTTGGGCTAGGCAAGGAGCATGGGTGACTGTTAGACATGCACCAACCAACCCTATCTCTGGCTCAAGCCCAAGAGGGGGTTTCAGTCCTAGGGTGGTGGTGTTGTGTAAGGTGGTCATCACTAGCCTCACCCCTCGGGTTTGCTGCTGGGGATGAATACGGCTTCTTCCTTGCACTTTGAAGTGCCTCAAAGGGACAGGCACAGTGTGTCCCAAGTGAGTCAGAGCTGCCTGTGTTCCTGCAAGCTTCTGAGTTTCAGGAGGCCTTCCTTTTCAGGCAGGGTCTGAACCTGCTATGGATGGGAGCAGCTCTCCCGGGACTAACTTCTTAAAGGACATCAACTCGTGCAGCTGCCCTGCTCTCCCACAGACGGGAACCCAGCCCAGCTCATTTTGGTGGAAATCTCATTAAGGAGGAGGTAGAGTTAAGTGACAAAGAAATCAAGCTTATCAAGGTCCAGCTAGGGATAGTCAGAGGAAATGCAGCAGCCAGAGCACATGCCAATATTTTTAATGCCTTTTTTGTCTGTATCTTAGAGAGGGTTTATTTTGGCAGCCGCAAAGTGTGTTAAAAAAACATGTCGTTGTTGTATAGATTGCATAGACCATTAGAGAGAGCCAAAGCTACTAGAACAAGGCAGCACAGCGATGCTCTGACAGCAGAGCTGAATCCTCCCCTGGCAGAAGTCCACCCAGCTCCAGCAAATCCAATGGCACTGCACTGCTTTACACCAACTGAGCATCTGGCCCCGATTCATTGTTTGGTCTGTTCGTTGTTTGTTTTTCTGACATCTCCTTTGGGCTTCTCATGCTTAATCTACAAAATGGTGGCTTTTTAGATGCCGCAGTGTTATGTGATTATCATCAAACTCAGCCAGGTTCCATAGCGGTTCAGCAAGTCGTTTGATGGGCTCTTCAGGAGCCAAGCCTTTCTTTTAGTGTCAGTATGGCTTTCAGCTCTGATATCTCTAAGACTCAGAAGGGATCAGACAGTTCAAACAGTTCCAAGAGCAAGCTTGGAAGTGAGACGTCTCTGTTGGCCAATGACCATGTGAGCAAGTTTTTTCCCCTCTCCCAGCACTTCTTCCACAAAAAGCATTGCTACAGAGGGCTAAAACCCTGACCCAAGCGGGTCTGTCTTCTGGTTCATGGCCAATGGATGTCAGTGACTTATTGATTAATCAAAAACAATGACAGATTTGAGTAGCTAGCCAAATCTCAACCATGCACACATCTCTTGCATGCTAGAGAAAGATTGCTCTGGATGCATGGTGTCCTTCCCAGTGCCCACACACAGCAGACTGAAATCCATGAGCCATCAGTGGTGGCGTCCTAGAGATATTATCCTCAGCAGCTCTGTCCCTGTTGGAGACATCAAGGTGGTGGCTATCATATGGATGGGAAGCACATGCTATGGATGCCACCCTGTCCTTCATCTGTTAGAAAGCTTGGTTCCTAGCTACTTTCATCCAGGAGGTAACCAGCTTATTTCCTTGTAAGGCTAACCAAAGGGAGAACTGTCACGGTAGCACAGATAGATGGGCACCTTTGTGAGCCCATGGGAAGGTGGTTACAGGAGCCTTCCCTCCATGTGAGCTGGGGGTATCATGGTGTACATGAGGGGCCATTGCCATGCTGTGGTTCATCAGTCTACTGCAGGTGGGAATCTCTGCTCACAAAACTCTTCCCTGGCAGGGCCAAACACATCCCTCTCTTTGACTGCAAAAGGAAGCACCAAGTGTGATCAAAGCAGCTCCTTGCAGGATGCAAATAAAGCTTTAAAGAGAGCAAACTGTTGAGGGAACAAAAAGAAACAGCTAGGTCAGCAGTAAATCGGGCATCCTTGGCACGTGTCTCAAGCCACACACAGCTAGGACCATCTGGCGGCAGCGGGCAGGCTAATACATCCAAAAGCAGCTTGCTCTGGCCAGCGGCATGTGACAAAAGTTCTTGTGTCCCTGTAAGAAAGGGCCCTGCAGGTGATACTGATGAGGGTAAGCAGTACTGAAGATACCCTTCACAAGCAGTTGTCATAGCTCTTGCTGCAAAACCGTCTCTCCCCCACCTTAACGTAACCAGGGACCCCAACCATTACTCAGCCAACTGCAAGACCCACCTTGTGTCTTCATATTTGCTACTGTCTGGTCCTTCCAATTCTCCTCACATCCTCTGATGAGCCTATCACAGTCGCTGCCTTGTGCATCCAAGGCCAGCTTTGGCCTCATAGCAGGCTTGCCACACCTTGACTGTACAGACCGGCACAAAGATGGCTTTGGTGACACATACCCCTTTGCATTTTAGCTTTAGCATGGCTCTTTCAGCTCTGCAATTGCAAGGATCCCACCTATAGCAGAGGAGCAGGGATTCCCTTCACTGCATTTTCAGCGTGCACATCTTGGGCGTTCTTATTTCAGCCGTGGAAACAGCAAAAGAGCTGAAATTGTACCCATCATGCTCCTATTGGTTGCTTGATCTTCTCTCCCCCCACTCTTTCTCCTGCCGCCCCCACTTCATTCCACATTTTTCACATTTCTGGGGATTGTTTTTCACCTCCCAATGCTTTCTGGAGCTTGCCCAATAGAAATAAATGCAGCCTGACCATTGCTGGTGGTGCGAGGGGCGGGAGGTTACACTCTCGGTAAATTTAGCCTTTCACTGACAGATTTATCTTCCTTAATCAGAACCAAGTGTAGTTAGCAAGGTTTGTTTTTGTAGACTGAACTTCCCCAAAGTCAGTGCATACACACCTCCCCCTCCCTCCCCAATTACATAAATGCTTTTAGTTAAGAGCTAATTTCCTGGAGTGTGTGCCAGTGCTCTCTCCAAGCAAAAAAAAACCCAAGGACGACACGTAAAAAACTGTGCTTTGCATTGAGAAGGAAGCTTGTGCTAATAAAAGTCCAGGAGTGACAAGGTGTCAAAGGGTCTTTTCCCCATTCCTCCTCCTCCATTTGCACATGTAAGGTAAAGCAGAGATGGGGAGCACCTTTCCAGCCTAAAAACACAGGTTGTCCTAGTAGACCTCAAAAAACCTTGTCTAACAGCATGGAGAGGTCAGCGTGCTGAGGGATGTTGTGTTAACTGGCTCTAGATGAACTCATCTGGACTTCACCAGACCTTGTCTCCTTGCAGTGTGACCCAGAAAGTCCCTTTCAGCAAGCACAACCTCAGGATCTCAGAACAGCTGGCCACATGTTGCCTAATGCAGGTACCGAGCCTTCGCAGACGCTGTGATTTGTCTTTCCTCCTTTCTCAAAATGCCATTTCATCCAGTCAAAGGGAACTAAAGTTTTAGTCAGAAACTAAACCATGCCTTTCATTAGGCAGGCGAGCCTGGCAGATTCACCAGGAGAACTGCACAGCTTCTCTGTTTAAATCAAGCCTGTCTGCTCTTGTCCTGTCCTCATCCTACATTCACATGTTGGCACCACCAAAGTATCCCCTCCTGCCACAGCTTGGATCAGCAGGGGGGCTGATCTAGCCAGGCCTTGGCTCCACAGTCCTCTCCTGGGAACAATTTGGAGGCTGTGTGGTAGGAGAGACTTTGTGGCCATCTTCCTTCATGGGGCTCCTCCTCTACATCTGTCCACGATCTTGCTTTAACATTTCCCTTTCGTTTTTCTTCCCATCGTGCTATTAATTAAGAACATTTCTAACATGTGCCAGCCTGGAAAGAAATGTGTTGTAATGACCGTTTTCTTCTGTTTCAGTTTAAACGATTGTTTTTGTTGAGCTCCTAAAATGCAACCAAGCCCGTAAAGAACAGATTTGAAGAGGAAAAACTTGAGTTCAGACTCCAGTAAGGTTCAATAAACTTCCATTAGGTCTCAGACAGGTGGACCACGTGAAGGGTGACCATGACTTCAGCGTCTCTTCGCTTCTGTGTGTCATGCATGAGAAGCCTGGCTAGTGTAACTCTGTATTGTTTCTTCCCCGCTTTCTACAGGCCATGCAGGTTGCCAGTTAGAAGAAAAAGCAAGAAGCAGGGAGGGAAGCCCAGGGTATCTCTGGTCCCATTACGATGTCCCCATATTCATCAAAGACTCCTATCAGATGTGTCAGCACAGGCCAGCTCAAGATGACGCATAACAAGATGAGATACTGCAGGCAGTGACACCCAAAAGGACCAGCTCAATCATGGTCCCTTTTGGCTTTCACACTCACTAATTGTCTGGGATCCATCCGGACAGAGGACATAATTAGAAAAGTAGTTTGCTCAGACTTAGCCCATGGAAGCCATCAGAAAGGGTTGCTTTGCCATTGTGCACCGTTAACATGTTCCCCTTGGTTTGCTTTCTTTTCTCTCTGGACACAGGAAACAAAGAGGATCTGGGAGGAGAAGATAAGACACGTAATAAATTGACTTCTTATAAGTCTCTTGGTCTTGCCACTGCTGCCTCAGTTTCTGCTGTAACAGGGTGCAGATGAGCTTCAATAGCTTGGTTTCTGCTGTTCATCAGCTCCAACATCTGTGGCAAATCCCAGGCAGGTTCCTTGTTCCTTATGCTTACCTGGGGAGACTTGTCTTTTGAACGGTACAACGGTGGATAACCGCGTACGGAGACCCAGTGCCTCCCATTGCATCTGATCTGCCTGCTCCAACACAGCTTGGCACGGCCAGCCGCACCGCCGAGACACAGCCCTCAGCCTCCTGATGTCACAGCACAGGCATCACTGCAGCCACAAGCCAAAATCTGCTTTCCCAGGACCACACCAGGACCAATGCCCGATCTTGCCCCGCCAGGCTGCAGAGTTAAATACAAACAGGGCTGGCTGTTAAGTCGGGCCTTTGAAACAGCAAGAGTCAAATGGATGGACGAGTCTCGGCCAATCTTTTAGCCCTCTTTTGTGCGACAGACTCTGGAGAATTTTCCGGGGGAGCTGCAAAGGCGCAGATTGAAGTCTCAACCCCTGCCCTCCGCAGAGCAAGGAGGTGGCAGAGAAAAGTCCACTTCATTTGATACCCAGACAATGAAAAGAGACTGTCACCCTTCCCAGGAGTCAGCTTAGCCCATGCACAAAGCCCGGAGGATCCTCTGCACTCACCTGCCCTCAGCTAACCCTCCTTCCCACCTCTGACTAGCGGGAGCACTGCCCTTGCACACATTTGCCCTTGAAGGGCTCACCACGGGTGTTTAGCACTCTCCATTGCTGGCTAGAATTGATTTCCTGAGCCCACGTAACAGCACACCAAAATGCTGCCCAAGGGTTATTCTGCCCTAGAGCCAGCTGGCACTGTGGCGTCTGGTCCTGTGGGAATCATCAGCATATCGAAAGGGTCTTAAAAACCTCAGCTCGAGGAGCTCCTGTTAAACTTGAGGACCGTGACACTTGGTCCTTGCTCCCTGCTCCAGGGTTTTGCAGAAGGGAGAAGAGGGGAGTTCCTGGGCACTTGAGGGGGTTGTCTTGTTGCAAGATCTCACTCATTTTTTTACATTTTCTTTGGGGGGGTGCTGGCCCCAAGGGGCTGCTGCTGCTCTTGGCACATGGCAGAGGTCTGTTCAAGAGCTACTGTGCAGAGGAAACAGGAGACTGATTCTTCTCCGGAGTCAGCCAAAGCCACTGCCATACGTGAGGCTCCTTCCACGGACACACTACTTGGGACAAGAGCCAGGACAAGGCACAGTTGCTGCACTTCTGCTTTTGGGGTCTGTTCTCACTGTGTTTCATCAGCCAAATCCACCCCCGCTCCCAGCAAACCCCTTTTTCCATGGCGTTTCCCCATCCCCGTGCCTGGGGGCTGTACCTAACCACCTACGGTTGCAGTCCCCAGGCTGAAGCACTGCTTCCCCAGTGAGTCTTTGCTTTCTATACTTTTACCGCATCGTTATCTTACACTGCGTGGCACGTTGAGGCTAATGCTGCTCCCCCGGCTTCAATGCAACTGATGAATTTCCACCAAACAGGCTTGTGATGGGACGCAAGTACGTAGGAAGAAGTCGGAGGCATCTGCATCGCACCCAGAGCAAGAGGAGCTCCTCCACAGCTTGTATTGGGAAACCCTGTGATTTAGGACACTCAGGGTATCCCCACAACTCACTGCCCAGCCCGTCTGGGCCTACGAGGATTGCTGCATAATAAAAATACCTAGGAAACAACATATGGAAAAGCAAAATGCAAACCGGCAGTCCTGGTACAACCAGCTTGCATGGACGGGAACTCTGCCTGGATTTTTTAATGCCTTACTGGTGTCAGTATGCAGAGACGAGCCTTGCGCAGTGGGCACAGCCCCAGCTCTCAGCTCCTATAGCCCGGGTGAAGGCCCACGCAGCCCAGCCTCCGACGCCCGGGCCTCCCGATGCACCGGGGCCATGTACAAATCTAGGTGGGGTGGTGTTGCCATGATAATGCCATTAACATCTTCTTTTCCCATTGGTGCAATTAAGTATGAATCCTTATGTTTCCTTTTTGCGTACAAAAAAAGTTAGGTCAAGCCAGAGGCATTGCTCAAGCACAAGGCAGCTTAGCTGGGCAGAAAGGAAGGTTACAGCAGCTAAGAGAAATTGCAGAAGAGAGAAGAAGCAACACAGAGAGGAGAGGTGCCTTTACCTGTTTTGTGAATTAGCACGGGCTGAGATGCAGTCCCTACCCTGTGACATCTTTAATCCAGACTAGGCACCTTCCTCTGTGAAACTCCCAAGAAACCACCCAGATTTTTAGCTTAATAGCAGGTTTTTTTCCACCTTGCCCTATTTGGGCGAGCAATAACTCCATCTGTATTCAGGACAGAGCAGCATTTGCTGGATTTCAAAGCTCAGCCAGCAGCTGTCCGGAGCGACAGCAGGACTTGAACAAACTGCGCCCAGGGCTGGGCCCACGAGCTGCCCGTCACCACGGCCGCAGCGGTGGGGATGCTCTCGGGTGCACCGGGGACTGGGAGCGCTGCACGGGGGGGTGCCCGAGACAGCTCTCACCGGAGCTTCTCTCTTTGCCCCTTCAACAGAAGCCATGCCCTGGTGGTGGAGCTGATGCCGGGACCTGCCAGCCCCGGCTCCAGCTGGGGAGCTGCTCCCTCCACCAGGCAGGCCGGCTCTCCGCAGCGGTGGAGCTGCCCGCGCAGCCCAGCTCTGTGCCGTGAACATCAGCCCAGACGGGCTGCCCAGAGCGCCTGGGGGCAGCTGGGGCAGCTCCCCACGTGCAACGACGGTCGCTGGGTTCAGCTGATGTTGCCCACTTCTGTCCATCTTCCAGGGCCTGTACCGGACCAAAGCGCTTCTCCCCCGCCCAGAGACGGGCCCCGGCTTCCAGAGGGTGAGCTGGGAGGCTAAATTTCACTCTCTTTTTTTCTTAATGTCAAAATTCCCCTCATTTCCCATAGAAGGCAGGTACACGTGGGACTATTTTTACCCTGGTTTATTTTTACTTAGTCTTTCCTACGTTGCCTCTCACATGGCTGTAAAGAGAGCACCCCCACCCCACCGGCAGCGAGAGATCGACGGCAGCGGCTGGAAGGGTGCTTTCTCCCTCTACAGCACAGCAGAGCTGGGGGCAAACGCGCTGTCGGTAATTACAGCGCAGCACCGTTGAATCAATTGCTGCTTGCAGCCCTGCTCCCCAGCCCCCGGGGTGCAGCTCCGGGGCAGCGGGGTTGTTGCTAGCCAACACCGCCGCCTCTACCAGCCCCATTGCTAGAGATACCTCCAGCCAAACACGCTCCCGGCCCGACAGCGCTGCCCCAAGGGACCCGATTCATGCTGTCCCTCTCTTACACCACAGAGCACTTGGGCCCCAGGAAGGCAATAGGGTGCTGGAGCTGCGTTCAGAGCTGAAGCCCGGCCACAGCCATCAATGGGGCAAGAACCAGGGGGCTGGGTGGCCCCTCTGGGACAGGGTCTCCTCTGCCCGCCTCTGCCTTCAAGCAGAGCCTGGCAGGCAGGAGGCTGGGCAAGGGGATCGGGATGATCGGGAGCTGCTTCAGCCAGGGATGCAAACGCCTCCGGCCAGGGCGAACGCTGTGGGCGCTTGCCCAGCAGATGTTGCGGGCCAGTGGATTTTTTTTGGTTTGGATGAGCAATGTGCAAAGGTCTGGGTTTCACTCCTTGGGGGAATTAAAATATAGCCCAAGCCTTGGTGTTTTTTCACAAAGGGGAATCACTGCTTCCCACCAGCATGACTAACCTTGCTAATTGTGGCCTTTGCGGTCGAGCAGCAGCTGGGTAGAAAGGCAGCCGCGCTGCGAGGCTGGTCTGGAAGCGACGCTGGGGCTGCGGCCGAGGCTTTGGCTCCTTGCGAGCGCAGCGGCGTGGATGCTGAGCAAGACAGGAGGGGAGGCAGAGGAGGCCAGACTCTGCCCAAGGGACTGTCATTTCCCAGAGCTGCCTCTCACCCTGCCATCGCCTCCCAGACCATCTTCCCAAGGCTCCTGCTGGCTTCCCCAGGGGAAATCACAGCCTCTCCATCTCACCAGCCCGCTGCAGCCCGGATAACAGCGTGCCACGCCACTCGCAGTGCCACGCTGCCCGCAATGCCAGCAGGTCCCCTGTTACCATGGCAATGCTGTCAAGGTTCAGATAACATTTTCCTCCATCCCAATTTCTGCTGCCGCTTTATATTTTCCCCCCACTCAGTACTTCGCGAGCCACGCCGGCACAGCCTGCCTCGCGAGGCAGCCGGGAAAGGGTTAGGACGCTGCTCTGCCGTCAGGGCTGCGGTCACATTGCATGAAGTCCTTGCTCAGGAATAACAGCATTAGATCTTCTGTCACAACAGAGGTAAAGCTGAAATCAGCAAGCAGATACTAATAAATCCTCTGCTGTCTCTTCTCATTAGACTTAATCACAGGGAAAAACCCAAAAGGCCTGAAACATTTTTGTTAAGTGACAGAGGGTTGTTTTTTTTTTTTTTTTTCTTTAAGAAAAGCTCACCATGCAGAGGGTACAGCCATGGGTACAGCTCCTTGTCAGTGCTGGTCTTGCTATGGGCGCTGCTGCCATGCTCAGCCCTGCTGACAGCTCCTCTGCCTGCCCGTCCCCTCTGCTCAGTGCCCCCATCCGCAGCCCCCCTCTCCGGAGGGGCAGCGGGGCAGGTGACACCAGCCGGCACCGCACTCGCATGGACGGCCCTGCCCTGAGGGTCCGGCCCTGCCTGGGGGTCCAGCCCACCCCAGTGTCCAGCCCAAGCCACCTGGGTGAGCAGGAAGCCCCGCAGGAACATCTCCCTGGGGCCACGGTCCCTTTTTGCCCAGGTGCTATTTCCTGGTGGCCTCCATCCAGCTTCTCCATAGCAACATCTAGACATTAAATATAGATGCATCGCCAAACCGCCTTTGCAAAAATGCCACCTCTCCCTACCACAGACAGGCATTTTCAGGGAATATCACATTTCCTCCTCACCCATCTCCAAATGAAGAAGATGGGAAAGCAGCTAATTAGGAGTGGTCTCGCATCGTCTGCATCCCAAGCTGTTAGCTAGCTGATGAGCTGCTAAATTATTTTTTCTCCTTGCTGAAAGAGATTAACCTATGGCTTCAGATGCAGAGGGACAACGCCTGCTCCCCAGGACAGCCGGGCAGTGCCAGAGACCCCACTACTACCAGAGGTTGCTCCCACCCAGGGAGGGAGGCAGGGCTGGGGCAGCTGGGACCGCCGGAGGCAAGGGGCTGCTGGCACTGGGTGCGGGCAGGCAGCGGTACTCACCTCGCCGCCCTCGGAGGATGGACAAGGTGCATGGGAACGGCCGCTGCGGCAAAGCTCAGCACGGAGGATGCTGCTCAAATACCTTCCTGGGGATCGTTAATTAGTTAACGCTTGTAGAGAGGGGAAGAGGAAAGACACCCCGCAAGGAGAGGAGGACAGCTGGGACTGTCGAGAAGGGCCAGGAGAGCCCGGCACCCGGCTCTCATTGCCAGGCAGCAGAGAAAATACGAGGCCAGAAAATTAAGAGCCATAGAGGCAGGCTGCAGCTGCTGCGCTGGGCGGGATGCTAACAGAGCACGGCTTAGCACTGCACAAGAGAGGGTGCAGCATTAGCCTCCCAGAGCCGCGGCCCCCACCGTGCCCCAGACAGAAAAATACTGGGACTCTTCGCTCACCTTTTCTGCTCGAGCCTGGGCATTTCTGAGAAAGCACAATCCGCAGCCATGCTCTGCTCACCTGCACTGCGACTCCCCACACCATCCCCAGCGATGCATCTCCAGCAAGTTCAGCAGCAGGGTACAGCTCCTGGTTCCTGCCAGTTTTGTGAAAAGGAGACAGCGGGGGCGAGAGGAGAGACATGGTTGACTCCCCAGCTGAGGAAAGAGCCAAATCTTTATTGGACACTGCTGGCAGACAGGAGACATTACGAGAAAGGCTGCGGTCACACCCATGAGGCACCTGGTGAAATGGCCCAAGCCTCCTTCACCCCAGCCTGGGGAGGCTGTTCATGCAATGGCAGCAGGGTCGCCTTTAGCTGGTGTTTCCAGGCTCTTTCCTACAAAGACATTGCTACCCGATCCTTGTGCACCTCAGTCCTTTAAGCCCGGGGTATGATAGGACAGGGGTGAGGGACCTTTCTGCAGTGAGCATGGGCGGCAGCTGGTATGGAAAGGGCACTGGGGATGGTTGCCCTCACTGCACGGTGTGTGCAAACGTGGGCATGGAGCGGCCGCTGGACTGCAGAGTCCCGTACGGGGAGGCTGAAGGCACCACATAAGCAAACAGCTCGGTGGACACCTGGGCACCGTGGTGATGCCTCAACTGCAGCAACCCTCCTTCAGAAAGCCCAAAGCTGCTCACTGGCAGCACGAGGTGGAAAAATCTCCAAAATGGTAATGCGTTCCTCATGCAACCCGCTTTGCAGCTGAGCCCAGCCTGTGCTCCCAGCATCAGGGATTCAGGAGCCCAGGGTCTACCCAGACCAGAGCCCACGCTCTGGTTTCTCACAGCCCCTGTGGGATTTTCCTACCACGCATCCATCAACTCATTTTTTGAAGCCGTTGTAGCTGTTAAGCACCCACGACGTCCTACAGCAAGCAGCTTTGCTGCTTAATGGCACTTTTTCTGTTACCAAAGACAGGGAGTCACCTTTTCTGCATGCGATGGCTGGCTGCAACCAGGTATTGGCATTCAGTTGCACGAAGCACAGCCCGACTCCTCTGGCAGGTCTCTGAGCCAGGCCAAAGGCGATGCTACTGCTCAGTACGAATAGAGTAGAGCGGGTAGAGCAGCACTGCGTGCAATTACAACCCAGACAGCCCTGAATTAAATGGAGAGCTCAGACAAATGGAGCGATCTGTTATCCAAGCACTGAATCCCATGGAGATGGGGAGATCGATGCTTGGGTTGCCATCCTGCCTCCGAGCAAGCCCCACGCTGCTGGTGCGTGGGTTTTTTCTCCTTGCCATCCTTGATTTACAAGAGTGGTACTTTGGCAATCGCGCTGAGGATACCGATTAGCTGATGTTGGGACATCATTCCAGGAAAGGCAATGCATTTATCAAAGTGCTTGCAGCACCCAGTTCAAGGCAGGTGAAGTACTAATAAATATCAAGCAAAGCAAGTGGATCAGACTCCGAAGTAGCTTAATAAATAAAAGGCTATTCGAAAAAAAATATCTGCAGATGCTTGTGCCAACTCTTCTCCAGCAGCAGCTCTGGGCACTGGTACTTTGCATTCCCATTTCACAGGGACAACTCACTAGAAGGAACTGCTTGTCTTTACATTGCAAAGTCCAGTCTGCGGAAATCTCCAACTGAGATGAAATTCCAGATCGTTGGAACCAGACAAAAACCTGCGCAGAGTCCCATCCAGGTCTGAATCACAGCTAAGCACGCCCGGCTCTGTCCTCCCAAGCTGACATCCCGAAGGCTAAAGGTCCAACACACACTGCAGGCTGCACAGACACGGGCCAATCGAAAAGTAAGTGCTGTCTGGCAAAGAAATGAGCTGCTAATTTATTGAAACGCTCTGCAAAATAATTGCATTTGGAACCCTTCAGCCGTCCTGGGTTTGTGCCTTCGTGCAGGAGTGCGACTTCAAGAGATGGGACATAAAAGGGAGCAGAAAACCAAAGAGATCTTTGAAGCTGGGGCAAAAGAGCACATGATCAAACAGAGCAAAACTCCCAGCTCCCACCCCACACAGACGAAGCCTCACAGCTCCCGTGGACAAGCAATTAAGAAACAAATCAGCCCTGTTTGTTTTCATGGAGGTGAGAAACACCTCCAAACCTGGCAGCGATTTCTCTTCCTTCAGACAGCGTGCTCACAGCAAGCAGTGCATGGGGATGGGACGCAGGGGGGGGAAGAGCGACCACTCCATCCGCTCTCCTCCTGACACATGGGGTGGATCGCGTGCCACGGCAAGGTCCTGCCCCACATGTTTCTTTTGTTTCAGGGCTGACCGGTTCTCACCGAGATAATCCCCGGTGGGTGCCTGCTGTCCTCCATCCAGAGTGGGAATAGGGGGCTGCTTTGGGGAAGGTTGTGGAGGTGCTGAAGTCAACTGCAACACAGATCCGGTGTCTGAAGTATATTGGTCAGACCTATTTTGGCAGGATCCTTGTGGGATCAGCGCAAACTACGGAGGAACAGGTTGCTTTCAGCTTTCCTCTACAGCTGCAACACAAGGAAGATGTGATTCCTACTGTGATTACAAAAGTGTTAGGGAGCTGCAAGATAAAGAAAAAGCAAGCAAACATAAAACAAATCCCCAAAGATCAAAAGTATTGGAGAGTTTTACCTGGACGCTTCTAAGGAAAAAAAAAAAAAAAAAATCACAAAACCAAGAAAAACCCTTACAAGCAGATAACTACATAAACACAAAACCCACCTTCCTGAGCAAACCGAGACCCACGCAGGCTCCCAATACTTGGGGCACAACACTATTTGCCAGGGTTTACCCGGGAAGATGAACCTCTCTTCTTCCCAGCCTCACTTTTAGGAGGACACTTGGCTGTTTCTTTGCCCCAGCTCCTTGAGTAAGAAGGGCCGTGTGACAGCCACCAAGTCATTTGCTTCTCGCTCTTACGGAGCAGTGCAACACGTTGCCTGCTCCCTGCCCTCTGTGCTCCTTCTGTTCAGAGCCATGAGTTTCGACAGGTTTGGGTCCTGGAGCTCCAACCAGAGGAGAGCAGGGCTGGGACACAGCCCAAAGGCGATGAAAGCGTCCAGCAGCATCACCTCCTGCTCAGCATCTCCAGTGCACCAGTCCTCTCCCAAGCTAAATCTCTCTGCCAGCATCTGCTCCGGCAAAAGCTGCAGCTGGGCTGTGCACATGGCCCCAGCTCCTTGGGGCTCTCTCCTTTGCCCTCCGCAGCTTGGCTGGCTGTCCAGGTGAGGAGCAGGCTCCGGAGTCCAGCCAGTGCGGCAGTGACCTCTAGTGACATTCAGGGGACACTTTTCAGTCCCCACACCTGGGGGGTGACACGGACGTGGCCATGAAGGATGCTGTCCTTGTGGAGCAAGTGCCAGCTGAGTTGGCGGGGGCATCGCTGCTCCTGGGTGGCACTGCCAGGCCCTGGATGGGGAAGTAGGTCCTGTCACGGTGTCCTGCCTGGTCCCCCAGCCCCCCTGCCACTGACCTGTCCCTCACAGCTGCGCTGGAGCATTTCTCCTCCTGATGCCCAGGTGCCTGTTAAAGTCCAAGGGATGGAAAATTCATCAGCCATATGTTGCTCCTCCAATTAATTGCTCTTTGCTCCTCTTTCACCAGAAGGCAGGCTTCCCTTTCTGCTCAGGTGAGTCAGCAATGGCTCTGGAAGGGATTTCCTCCTGGAAACCCCTTCTGTTGCCTCCCCAGTGCATCCTGACCCATGCAGGCATCCCCCAAACAGGAGCACAGGGGGATGCAGAGCCCAGGGACGTTTAGCCTCTCAGGCAATTGCCACAGCCCTTGCTAAGCACCCAGGGACGGTGTCAGGGGACATGGTGTGCTTTAAGCTGTAGGAAACCAGCACAGGCAAGAGCTGCACTGGAGCAGGATGGAGCACCTCAGTTGGGGCAGCCACCTCAGCAGCAGGGAGCAGCTATGGGGACGCACCAAAGAACGCGGCGAGGATGTGCATGGAGCCGGCTGCGTGCCCCAGGGAGCACCCAGGCTGCAGGGCTCTGCTGGGGTGCTCAGGGGCTGGCGCCTCGCTAGGCCCAGGGAGCACGGCTGGACCTGGGGAGCATCAGCAGAGAGCACTTGGGCTTCCAACTGGATGAACAGATACAACACAATGAAAAGCAAAGGGGAGAGAGCAGCCTGGGCTGCGGAGGAGGAAAGGACTGAGGAGGGAACGAGCCTAACAGCAGCCCCGTCAGCCCCCCGCTCTGCCACTGGTTCCCAGGCACTCTCGCAGCACTTGCACTCACACAAGGGCAGAGTAAGGACGGGGTCACTGCTACACGAGTCCAGCAACACAAAGAGGGGTTCAGAGCTCTTCTCGCTAGAGCTGGCTGGCTTCCCTCCCCCCTCCAAGTGGGTCTTCTCTGTGCCTCTGTCTCCATCTTCCTCTTGGGCCATCTCCTGGTTGTTGCACAAAGCCAGAGTAATTGCCCTGCCTTGGAGGGCTCTTCTGAAAATCAGTGCATTCAAGAAAACAAGTCTTTGAGGTCCTCTGGTGCCCAGCGTTTGGGGCCATCCTGGTCCCAGGGACAGAGCTTGTATTCACGCTCTGTGAACAACAGGGCATTCAGCAGAAATGAAGAGACAGTAAATTCAGAAATGATGGAAAAAAAGAGCATCTTTTCACACAGTTCGCCTTGGGGAGCTCAATGTCATATGATGTGGCCAAGGGCAGGGACTTGTGGGATCAAACAACTGCTGAGCTGACCCTGGGTATTGCTGTTATTCATACCAAAAAATAAACTACATACAAATGGGGAAAGCCTGCTGAGTGAACCACACGCAAGCACCAAAAAATCACTCTGTTTTGCTCATAAAGCACCATGCTGGAGAAGACTTCCCAAGGAGAGACCACCTTTTCTGGGAACAGGTTCTGGGGACAGCCTGGATGCAGGCTGCAGGACTTCATGCAGCTTTCCCAGAGGTTCCTGGTACCAGCTGATGCCAGAAGTCAGAAGAATCCTTTGCTAATGACAGTGGCAGCCAACAGTCCCACCACAAGGATGCGTATCAGGACTCGCTCCTTCCAGCCACTCCTGAAAGATTTTCCCTGTACCCCACTTGATTCCCCAAATCCCCATTCTGTTGCCAGGAGGATCTCGGCTCCTCATCCCTGCACCTGCCCTGCAAGGAGCTGCAGCCAGCATTCAAACCAGGTACTGGGCTCAGGTGTAAGGGCACCTGCAGCTCCAGCCCACGTCCCAGCCTCTTTGGATGGCAACATCAGCTGTGGCTCGAGGTTGCGGCCTGATTTGGTCCTTCCCTTTGCTGCAGTTGAGGCAATAAAGGGGTCTGCAGCCATAACACGGTTGATTATCAAAAACAGCATTGGAAGAGGTGCGAAAACATGAGAAGATGTGAATACACAGCAACGGTCAAGATAAAACTACGGCTTGGAAAGACCAACCCTTCTTTTTCCCAGTCCCATTTTATATCAAGGGTTTGACCTTTTGCTTGAGGTGCAATGATTTCTGAGATCCTAAGGCATGCCTGGATTTTTTAATAAAAGTACAGTCGGCAAAAGGGACAGAGGTTTGCACTGGGAACTCGTAATAAAACACGTTGTTTCCTTTTTAAAATGCAGAGGGAGAACACAGGGAAAGGTTTAGAGCAGAGGCTTGACCCTGGAAGAGCTGGTGCAGTAAAATGTTACCTGCAAAAAGTCATATGCCAATAAAAGCCCCCAAATACCTTCAGTTATTGAAGCTTTCTTATCAGTACTTACAGTACGTTAACACTTTCCTCGGCTGCCAGCGCTGCAGACTCTGGGTACGCGAGAGCACAGCCTGGAGAGGAGCTTTCCTCGCTGGGTCGAGCCGTCCCGCTGCGAGCACTGCCCGCGGTGCCAGGCCGAGGGGCAGGCGGAGGCTTTCCGAGCCGTTACCTGGGCTCCCCGGCACTGCAGAGGAGCCGGGGAAGCAAGAGCCAGGGGAGGTCATGGAAACCAGCTCTGAATCACTGCAGGTTGTTTTGTTTTTTTTTTTTTTTTTAAAAGCTGGTCAGATAAATGTTTTGAGAAGACATATTAAAGCCGTGGCTGCTTTCTCCAGGGAACTATTAGGATGATTTTATTTGGCCAGAGCACGGTAACAGGGTCAGGCTGTCAGCTTCTATTAAGATTTGGATGTGCGTCACTGAATGGAAAGTGCTTGGCTATATTGCTTCTCATTAGATTGCTTTATGATAAATCTAATCATTAACTTACTACACTTGGCCGATCTGAAGGTTATAAGCCTGCAGCCGCCCCAGCGGACTGCAAACCAAATGCCTTCCCCAGGGAAGGGCAGCTTCACCACAGCAGCGCCAGGTTCGCAACGGCGAATGCCTCAGCAAAGCTGCTGCCGGCTCACAGCATTGACACGGCCTCTCCAGCCAGCCAGGCATTGCTCTCCCTGTTTCTTTGTCCCAGTGGGATACATCCGCCCCACACTTTCACCCAGGGGGATGGTTTTGGGTAACTAAGGGGTACTCAGGTGCTTGACAGCTCGGCCACGTGTTGCTGCTTCACATCTCCTTCTGCAGCCCCTCGCACGGAGGGCACAAGCCTTGCTTTGGCTCCTGCACCGCTCCGAGGCCATTGCCGAAACCAGAGGTGAAAGCTTCCCCCATTTTTTTAAGTCAGGCTGAGCAGATGGCTCTTGCCCAGGTTTAAAACCAAGAGCTGGCTTTTGGGGAAGCGCAAGGCATTAGGTCAGTCCCATCAGACCGACCTGGTTATTCAGCACTTCCAAGCACAGCCCCATGTCCCCACCAGCAAGGAGGCTGCGGCGCATCCCGAGCTCCTCTGTGGCTGGAGGAGCAGCACAGCATGACGCAGCCCTGGAAGTGCAAGGGCAGAGTTGTTGGCCCGAATTCCCCCAGCTTGTGGATTTGACTTCTCCCCTCCAGCTTCACCGATCAAGCTTCTTGTGGTGACTCCTACACCACAGCCAGACATTGAAACCCCACTGCAGCTGGTACCCACAGATGTAAATGGGGCTGCTGGGGACCCACGCTGGGACTGACCCATTCCAGCACAGCAAGCACTTGCTGCTGCATGAGAAAAAGGAGATGAGACCAGGGTGCCACCATCGGATCTGGGCTGGTGGCTTTCTTCCTGGGAATTTGGGCAGAAGGTCTGTCCCTCATGCTTTAACACATCCAGATCAGGGGCTCACATCCCCTCTCTTCATCTAAAGTAACAGAGCAGCTCTTAAAACTCCTCCAACCACCTCCTCAGTGGGCATATGGATGGACAGGGAGGTCCAGACCAGCCACAGACACAATTCCTCCCCCCTCCTCTCCTGAGAGGACAGCCAGCCCTTTCCCCAAGGAGCACAATGCAAACCTCTGATCAGTGACAAGGGGGACTGAGCTCCCCCAGGGACAGGTGAGGGACCGTGCCAGTGCCATCTGGCAAACACGTGGGACCCAGGCCACAGCTCCCCAGGCCTCAGCTCCCTCCCACAGCAGGCTCAGAGGGGTCCAACGCACCCCCAGATAACACTGCAGAGCTGGGACGCTTCCTCACCACATCTTTTGAGTGCATGTTTTTTTGGCCAAGGCAGGGGCCCTCCCTGCCTCTGCAGTTCCTCTGGATGCTGAGCTTAATCCGCTCAGGCCGGTTCCAAGCATGTCTGCCTTGCCTCCCATCAGCAATAAGGGCTTAGCACGAGCGTTCCCCATCTTCATTTGTTTTTATGATCTCATGAATTTATCAAAGACAATTAAGCCGCCCCTGGTTGAGGCATCCCAGACAAGCTGCTGGAGTCCTCCTGCTCTTCCAGAGCAGCTTCTCCAGGACAGGGAGGGCTCCTCCACGCAGGGCTCGGCACCATCAGCCCAGGCAGACCCTCTGCCTGGGAATCTGGCAGTGGCTCGGCCGTGAGCCATCTCGTGTGTCGCAGGAGCCTGTGCCACATTCCCCAGCCTGGGCTGCACAGGACACCGGGCCATGGTCCCTGCTGGCTAGAGATAAAAGATGCAAATGCAAAGTAAATGCAAACAAGTGCTAAGTGTATACCGCAAGGTATTTAGGGAGCTGCAACAGGAGGGGTCCTGCTGGGAAACGCAGAACTGTATTTTGAGCCATTCGTTATCCCTGTCTCAAAAGGGCATCAGCGGCTCCCGCACACGATCAGATCACCAGGTCTTTGCTGAATCCCAGCACCAGCCAGCCACCTTCCAACACGCACGATTGCAAGATAAGGCAGCTTAGCTGAATCTTCTCTCCCAACAAGCTGGGCGAAGTTTCACAGCCCTGGATTAACTCGCACAGAGTAACTTGGGAAGACCTGGGGACAGCGGCACGCACCCAAAGCCTGCGAGGTGATTGCGGGGGCCCGGAGGTGGCACACCGCGCGGGGCACAAGCCCTTCCCACCTGCAAGTCCAACATCTCGGTCGTGCGTCGGGATGTATCTGAGCGGAGAAGACACCCAGGGTGGAGCCAAAGGCTCTCCTGCAGTAGTTTCCCATGCCTCGGGCTCTCCCTTTTAGTCACAGCTAACAGCCTCTGTCTTTGTTTACACTGGAGGCTGGGCACCCGCAGCTGGCACACCCACCATCAGTGGGAATCAGGCCGGTTTGGGCCACGCTATCGCGCCTAAAACCACACACAGAGCTGCAGCCACAGACAGAAGGAGCAGCCTCCCTGCTCTGGCTGGGCTGCTCCCCTCCCAGACAACAAAAGGGCTGGTAACGCAGTTCAAAGTTCTCCCCGGTACAAAAACGGTCTTTGAGGGTAATTTGTTTCAGCTCGAAAGCAGCTGAAGTTAATTACACAGCAATGAAATATCACGCTTTAATATTACTTAACTCCCCTTGGCCAGGCTGCCGTGAAATGCTGCTCTGTTTGAGATCTGGACCCAAATGCTTTCTGATCCCCAGATAACATCCTAGTTAAACAAGGGAGAGGCAGGTAATGGGATGCACCACCCACCAGAGCCCGGGAGAAGGGGTGACAAAGCACGGGGCTGCACATGGGGCACCCGCCGTGCACAGCCTTCGAGCTGGGTGGTGGCTGGGGCATTCAGTGCATCCCCAACCCATGACAGGTCTTCCAGCCCCTCGTGCTTTCCCTGGGGAGACCCATGCAGCCTCTAGCCCCATGCTTTGATCTCAACTCCTATTTGAAATTCAGGCATCTCCTTGCCACCAATGCACAGGGCACTTACACAGGTGATGCTCTACATGGTCCGTGAGTAATGCTGCTGTCTGGCCCGGCGGTCATCCTGGGAAGTCCCCTGGCCGCAGTCCAGCATGCCTGTCAGCACTTGGCCAGATGAGCTCTTTACTCACCCATTTCTTGAGCAAGAGCTTGAGTGCCCTGGCCAAGGGCATTGCAGGTGTCTCCCTCCATCCTCTGCAGGCCCAGGAAAGTCTGCTGAGAAGGATGGAGAGCAGAAGCCTTGTCGTGTCTGAAGCTCAAGCTGGGGCAGGGTCTGTAAGACAGGCAAGTGCATGCGGGCTGGCAGTCAGATGAACAGGAGTTGCCCTGCTCACTGGTCACCCCAGAGAAGATGCTCTGTGCCCCTCTTGCCCTGATGGCACTTGGGCACTTTCTCCTGTTGCCCTGCTTCGAGATGGCATGGAATAAGGCAACAGGGAACACCAGGTTTGTGGACACACAGGCCAAAGCACTTGCAAAGAGAACCCGTGTAGCCTACGCGCGAGACAGGGCTGGCCCAACGATCACCACAGCCGCCACGTGACACAGGGCACCTCAAAGCCAGGAGGATGAGAAATCCCAGGGTTGTTCTTAGCATCGATAGCCAAAGCTGAGATGAAAGCGCAGAGTTAAAGTGCCCTTCCTACGCACTCAGAGCCCTGGCTGCCCCAGCCTACCCCACAGCAGTCTGCAGGCTCCGGTGTGAAGCTCAGCTCCCCCCAGGCAGGCTGAAGCCCCATGCTCACTGCCATCATCCTCCGGTGCTGCACAGAGGAACAGGCTGCATTGCCACCTAATGGGATGTGCTGGGAAAGCCCTGTGCATCCTACTGGAAACCAGCAAGACCAGTATACTGGAGGGTCTGCAAGAGGTGGAGTTGCTTACCCAGCTCCCCTGCACCAGCAGAGATCTTCTGGTCAGGACATCCCCAGCACTGCGATATAAAACAGCGCAGGGGGCACAAATCAAAGAGGATGAGAGGGGTTTGTATACTCAGACCTGTGCCAGGAAACACCAGCGTGAGGCAACCGCTTGTGACCCAGCGGTATCACAACCCAGATCTGAGCACACAGGCAAAAGGTTTATTGGGTATCAAAGTCATTTTCCCTTCACTGCCTCCACGGCTCATAAAAGCTCCTGCCAGCAGAACATGTTTAATATTAAGCTCTTCAAGGGAGCTGATACGTTGTCCAGTTAAACATGCCTCCTTGCCAAAATGCTGCATGCAGACAGACACCAAGGGACTTGGAGACCCCCAGGGACTCCAGCACAGATGTTGAGTCCGTGGGGTGGCAATCAGCACAGCTAGAAGAAGAGGGAGCAGTTGTGCCACGAAAGCATGGGACCAGCTGGGACTGATGTTCTGTGTCTGCTGCAATCCCAGATTTGCTGTGTGGCTCCGGGCAACTCACTTCATCTGCCTCCACCTCCCTGTTCCCAAGAAAACCAGTCCTGCAGGAGCTGGGAAGCAGCCCTCCCGCTGAGCTCCTGCTGGGAGATGCAGCAAGCCAGCCATGTCTCAAAGCAAAGAGCCGCCAAAACGTTTCCTGGGAAGAGCCCACACCACTCGCCTTCAACAGCCTTACTACATGAACGCCTCGTGAGAGGGAGCCTGTGGGTGCAGAGCCTGCCACCCCTGCCTGCAAAAACTGCTGCCTGTCCCCTTTGCCTCCCACTAGAGACCTGCACTGGACATAGCAGGGCTGTGCTTCACCCCATCTCACCCGCCCAAAGGGAACCAGAAGGTTGCATGGGAGCAGCCCCAGGACTCACCAACCTGACCTTGCTTTGCACAGGTGAAAACTGAGGGCTATCCATGGAACTGGTGGCAGGGTCTGAAGCCGCCAACAGGATTTGGGAGCTACTCTTCTCAGAGATGCCCAGTGGTACGTGCAGGTCAGCAGAGAGCTGTCAGGCATACTGGCGCATGTAAGGAAGCCATACTCAGAAAACTGAACACACCATCTCCACCCCACTGCTCTCCATCACCACCTGGAGAGCAACACAGCATCGATTTGTCCCAACACAGCAATGACCTTTCATGGTCCTTCATGGGGAACTGTTGCAAGCAGCAAGGATCCCATCTCTTGAATTAATACACTGGACAAAGTCACCTGAAAGCAATGCTTGAGCTGAAGGGTCAAGAAGGGTCTGCTCATCTCCCTAGTCTTGCCTGGGGACTGGTGGTTGGTCCGTACCACCAACTTACAACCTAGCACAACCCAGACTGTGATCAGGAAGCAGCAATCAGAGCATCAGCTTTGATGCCGCACTCCAGTTTAGTCCCTCACCTCCCTTCTGCTCTGTCGAGCTGCAGTATCTTTTTCTCACTGGTGCTCAAAGCAAGCACCCTAGGGAGAAGGCAGCAGGGATTTGAGACCTCTCAGACCATGGCAGCTTTGGTTTCTCTTTCTCATTGAAGGTACAGCCCCTGCCCACATCAGCCTGACTTCCAGGACCATTTCAGCTGGCAGGACAAGCCTGGCTCACCCACCTCACCTCCCAGAGAGCACTGCACAACAGAGGGAGCGGACAGAGCGAATCAGGGCTGGAGCAAAGATTAAAGCCGTGCCACGGTTTTGGCCATGGTCCTACCACACATATCACAGGCCAGAAGTCCAAAACCTGGCTAACACTGCACTAACCCCGCACCTCGCTTCCACCCTGTCCTGCCGCAGGTAAGGCAGGCCACCTCGGCCAGCCCCCAAAAGATGCCATAACTGCTGATAACCTGCAGAGATCTCTCTCCCTCCCAGTTCCCAGCAATGACCCAGCAGCAGGTAGCTCTCTCAGAACAGGAGATCAAAACCACGTCTAGGTATCAACATTAATCCTCAAAGGAAAACAGATCAGTTGAATAGCTGCGGCTTTAAGTGTTGCAACCAGGACTGTATTCTGGGAGTAGGAAACAGCTGCTACAGCAGCCAGGGCTTCTAGGAAGGCAAAGCTAGGACAGACAGACTCCACACTCCTGTCTCAGCCACCAAGGACAACAGGAGCCTGAGTTTCACCCGCATCCAAAGATAAAAGCAGCAAAGGACTTTGTCAAGTTCCTCCTCCTTCAGACGCTCGGGTCTCCCCGTAAGCAGAAACCAGAACCAAAAAGCAGCAAATGGAGTAATGGCAAATCCCACCCTGCTCAGCGGTGGCTCCCACCAGTTCCTGAACACCCTCACCTCTTACGGGATGACAAAAGTCAACCTTGTCTCCCAAAACACCCAGAGACGATGGCAGGCACCAGCAAATGGGCCCAGCCTGGGGGCCAACATGGGCCATGCCAGGGCCGGACAGATCATGCCTACTTCATCTTAGCACTGTTCAATTTTTTGCATGCATCAACTCCCTTTACACAACAGAAACTCTAGTGTGAACTTTATATGTAAGAATTTCATCCCCAAAAAGGAAGTAAACTTCCACACAAAGCAGCAATCTGTTTGGACCAGCCTTCTTGTAAGCAAGAAGAGGAACCAGAAAAGAGCAAACCTGTACATCATTGGCTTGATAAACCACGCTTACATCCCATTTCTGGAAACGCAGAGTGGCATCGCTGTGCTATTCTGGTCCCATAATGCAGCACAACCCTGTCCCCCCCCAGAGCTGGTTCCCCACTTTCTGCCAGAGCCCCACGAGTGCTGAAAGGAGAACGCCTGCAGCAGCGAGATAAGGAACCCAGAGAAACCAAAACCATTGCTCTGTCACAACTTTTAGCCCACAGCTGGGAGAAGCACATTCCCATTTGGCATGCCTGCGACCCCACACCCAGCCAGATTCACCAGCAATCCTTCCTTGGCCACACTCACACGTCTCCCGCCTTACACTTGTGTGCGGAGCACAGCTGAGGGCTGGGAACACCCTCCTGTAGGTGCAGCAGCCCGCACACCAACCAGCGGATGCAGCCTTTATCCCCCATGCAGCACCACTGTCTGGGATTGTGTCTCCAGGCCATGCTCCATGAACTGCTGATCCACGAGCAGGTGGAGGAATGAGGTGTGGTGTCCGCCTTGCCCGGAGGGAACCTCAGCAGCTGCCACAGATTTCCACGCTCAGCTATCTTTGAAGATGCTCGGTACCCACTAAGCTAACTGAGACGAAGTTTTCTCAGGCAGGCAAGATCTAGGTATCATTTGTACCTGGAGTTTTTGTTTGGGAGGGTGGAGAACACCAGCAGGAATCAAATAGTCAGGAGTGGTCCCATCAGATAGAAGCAGCTAGGCTGGGCTCCAGCACCTGCAGAGGAATTACACAGCACCAGGAGGCAACACACTTGTTTTGATCTTGCTGTGAATATGTATTTGGCAAATAAAGACTTAAAGCTGGGAACCGGAGCAGAACCTGCAAGTTTCATGCCATCCTGCTGCCTGCGATGCTCACGCGATGATGCTATCTGAGCAGCAGCTATGTAAAGAATGCTGCCCTCTTATCAGGGTTAAAAGGGTCAGAGCAAATTAAGTGCTTCTCACTGAGTGACTACAAGGGGAAATAGTTTCCATTTCTCAGGAAAGCTCTCTAGCATGAGCTCCTTTCTCTGGTGTGATAGATATCTCCACCCAGTTTTGGTGGATGACACCAAAACTGGAGCGAAGCAGTCTCCTGGGTGGCCAAGGCTTTGCTCATCACCGCAGCGAGACCAAGACATGGCACCTTCTCACCAGTGCACAGAAAGACAAGGTGGGACTGCAGAGCTGTGCCTTTCTGCCAGGGAAACCTAGACCCTACCTCTCTTCAGCCCCGAGGAAAGCATCAGAGCATACAATTTTGAATGCCTATCCCATCTTTCAGTGTTTTATAAAACACTCATTTCACATACGAGCTAAGCAGGGTCATGGGAAGCAACACTGCCAGATAGGCTCAGTTTTGACCAACACAGATGGGAGCTCTCAGGGCCACACACCTCCGAGAAGCTTGCCCAAGATCACATGCAAGTCAACAGGACAGGAACATATGGAAGAGTCAATCCTCTTCATTGACCTTTGGACCTCCTTTTCCTCCAAGACTTCCTTTAATGCAGATGGCTTTTGAGGTTCTCCATAAATGCTCAGCTTACACTAAACCTGAGCAGGCACATTTCTGGAGAGCAGCCTGTCAGGTTACAGTGTGCCATCCCACCTCCCCTCTGCTCTGGTTGCTTCCTTTAACTTTTGCACAAATTATTCATTTTGCCCAGTCTTTTGTAAACAGCATTTGAAGCCAGCTGGAATTTGTTGTGCACCTAAATTACACTTGCTCAGCAAGCTCTTCCACAGAAGGGATTCATTTCAATCTTCGCCTGTGGTGGGGGCACAGCAACACGCACCCTTCTTTTTCACTGCAGCAGCTCTTTCCTTTCACAGAACTGAAGCAGCGTGGTTAACATCCAAACCTCACTGCTATTAAAACATGAAAGTTACACCTTGAGGGAGGAAGGGGAAGAAGAAACACACTGGATCTCTTAATTGTAGCCGTGGGCCAAATGTCACTGCTGAAGAGCACAAGGTGGGTAGGGGCAAGTGAGGAGTCAATACCTCAAGCTGAAGTGCAAAGCATGAGGAGGCTCAGGCACATGCAGATACCTTCAGCTGACCTTGTCACACCCCAGACAGTTTCAGCTGTCCCCCAGCTGATGAGGAAGCTATTAATGGACACATTGGGAAAACACACTCACCAGTCAACCACAGCAAAGGCCAGAGGGGGATGGTTAAGAGGCCAAATCTGAAATGTGGTAAGCCAAGTTTTTAGAGTGGGACAGGTGTTGGCATGAAATCACAGGTTCCTGAGGCTGAGAGGCAATCTTCACAACCTCATCTGAAGCTGCAGCATGTCAAGCCTTCGTTTTGGTGGCAGGACCCATTCCCACCCACCTCCTCTTTCCTTTCACCCCTCCTGGGCAACCAAAAAGTGAACCCAAGGGGGAGTTAGTCACCAGACTACTGGACTGACTAACTGCAGCCATCGGGAAAGCTGGTGGTTCTGCCCATAAAATGTGGCTGATGGCTATAAGTGAAACACCACCATTCCCAGGGAATCTGCCTTTGTAAAGCAGGCAGAATTAAGCATGGGACATGACAGGCAAGAGGCAAACTTCCCCATGCATTATCATAGGCAATGGGAACTCAGGATAAGAGGACAGACTGCAGATGGTATCACATGCGCACCTACACAGAAGTGTGGAGAGGATTTGAGCCATTTTATCTTTTCCAATCTAATATAAAGAACTGGAGATAAATTCATCCAACTGGCACAGCGTAGTCTTCAAAAGCCAAAAACTTTACAGCTGGTTTGCTAAGAGATGTTTTTTTGAGGTGTTGGAGTGGGAAGGAGGGAAGAGAAAAACACAGCTAACGTTCCTTCCTACAGCAAGGGGAGAGAAAGTTATTTCCTTCACAGATTTAGTTTATAAACAGCTTTACTTTTAAAGTAGAGTTAAAACCAGGATAAAAAAGTATGCTCAACATGCATTTTGTCATACCACACTGCTTGCCATACAAGCCAACACTGCTTTTCCTGACTGGAATTAAACTCCTTTACATCCAAAGCTCAGCTCAGCTCTCAGTGTGGGCAGGGAAGCAGGCAGGGAAGGCTCTTGGAAATGCTCTGCACCCCACTGTGCCCCACCATGGCAAAGTTGAACACAACAGCTTCACCAGCACTACATGCAGCACAAAATGCCTTTCTAGGAGATCCGACACCAGGTTGCAAGCACATTGCCAAGTGAATTACAGCACCTGGAGAACACAGCAATACTGAGATGCAGCACATCTGTAAAAACAGATCTGGACTACTCCAAAGGGAACCTGAAGCCACAGCAGATGTTCTTTTCATCTCCACACGCATTACTGACTGCTGCAAGATGGCACTCTGGACAGGTAAAAAAAAGCTAACACTAATTCCTTAGGATCTCATCGCATAGAAGACAACAGTGGCTCAGGCTGGCACATCGTCAGGCACGAGAGCACCAAGATACACCTTCCTGAGGGAGACACGGGATAAGGAAGCACACTGCTCAGCTGCACCACACGTAGGTCCAGTGCGCCCATAACCAGCCTCGGGAAGGTGAAAATGCACAAAGATCTCGCAACTGTTCAAAAAAGCGCACAGCCTCGCAGGACTGACTACACCAGTTCTGCCGCGTTTTCACACAAGTCCAAGGCACGGGGCTGGCCTTGCACCCCAGCACTTGCTCATCATTGTGAAGCCACCAGCTGCAATAGCGCAGGATGGCAACATGGCACCAAAGCAGAGTCAGTCCTTTTGCGACCAGACATGAAACTCTATAAAGCCGTAACACACGGAAACAAAGAGCCAAGAGATCAGTGAGAAGAGCTACATCTCTATCCCACTGCTCATTTATTTCAGTATCTATCCAGGTCCCCAAGGCTCTTGTTAAAGAAGTCTTTTCATACTAGTTTTGATATGGGAAGGGGCATGGGCAAGACCTGGCTGCTTAATTCAAAGGCATTGCCCTGAATACTGGAATGCCTGGCAGCACTTTTACTCAGTGATTGAAGTAGTTGGCCTCTTGCTGGAAATGCAGAATTACTGCAGACTAAATCTGGACAGCATTGCTTGAACCAATGCCAAGGTGCCTCGTTTGTGTAACTAACTAATAGCAAATGAATCATTTCTTTAAAAAGAACTCCAAGTTGGACTTTCAGGGACTTGCAAAAATAATAATTACGTTTGTCTTTTATACCCAACAAACATTTTGATCTATACCGCCCATTCAAAGGAAGAAGCTATGAGTACAACTGCTGGCAATTATTTTGAATATTTTTTTTATACTTTTAAGCATAGACATTTTGCTGTTTAAATTGAGATTAACACGTATTTCCTTCTCTCAGTGAAGTTTTTTATGCTTGCCTGCTTTGATGCTGATGTCCAATAAGAGGCTTTCAGAACATGATGCAAATGCGTTGTTTTTAGCATGTGCACTCTTCTAATGAAACTAATAAAACACCATGCATGACAGAGCAAGAAATTAACTTTGTGAGAGCCAGGAGGATACAGGTTTAATTTCTCTTGATTCAGCAAAACAACAATAATCCTGTGTAATAATATGCCACAGTCTTGATGAAGAGAAAGTTCAGCATCGATCTTAAGTCTGCCCCTGTAATACCAGATCACTTTGCTATCACTCATTGACTATCAAACATCCAAAGACAAAGCACCCTGAATTCATCAGGGAAGAACAAACCAGAATAAAGTGATTTCCTTTCTAGGAGTCTATTCTCTTATGCTGTAGCTGGAAGATGATTTAACCAGCATTTTCTTCGCGCTACACAATTGATGCAGAGCAGGCACACTGAACTCGGCTTCTTCTTCACTCAAGTTCTGTGGTCCATCGCGGTTAGGGCTCCAAAGGGAGGCAGATCTCATTTCAGCCAGATCCACTTGTCACCAACATCAGCATTGTAGCCTTGCCTAAAATTGCGACCAGGAAGCTAGAGAAAGCAGAAAGTTCAGTCAGAAACATTTCTCTTTTCACTCTTTATGGAAATTTTTAGATTCTTTACAAAGTGCCTCATGGTATCTGCAGAAGTGCAATGTGATTTTTTTAATTTTTTTTTTTTTTTTACAACATAATGATTAGCACTCATAGAAAAATCAGTCCCTCTGAAAAATTTGAGCTGTGCAGCTGGGGGGGGGGGACGGGGGGGGGGGGGGGGGACACACACGACACACACAAAACCCGCTATGCCATAGTCTATATAAAAACTAGGCCAATATGTCAACAGCATATTCCACCTGGATTCATCCAATTCTCCACTACACACCCCTGTGCCCAGTTTTAGTAAGAGATGACCCCTCTAATCGTAGCATGTAGTGGAGGAATTGAATCAGTCAATAGAATCTCATGCCAAAAGAGGCACACATTATTAAATACACGAAGTATTTCATGCATGAAATACAGAGTTAATTACTACATTAAATTAAACCATTCAAATGAAATTGCATATTTAGCCTTCAAGAGCTGAACTTAACTTTATTAAAGCAAAAGCAGTATCTGCCTGTCTTCATAAGCAAAGCCAGCTACTTGCTGGAAAAACTGAAGTTTCTTGAACCCCATACCCAAATTTCACCGGTACCCTGGGACCTAAGCAACAACCTTCACGTGCTGCCTCTGAACCTCGCTGACCTTTCAGGCTGCAGCTCTTCTGCACAGACCCTTAATGCTGCTGGGAGTAGCCTCTGCCTAGGCAGCTTGGACACGCAGGTTAAGCCTGAGCAACCTTTCTGTACCCGCAGTTCCCAAACCAGGGCTTGGGGAACCACAGTGCTGCCACACAAAGTCACCGCTCCATGCAGTTCGTTACACATCTTTGTACACGAGACCAGAGGGCTGGAGACCACAGCGGGAAGCCTTTCCTTCCGACAGCATCTCAAGAGCTTGGGCTAGTTGTACAGGTCACAAGAGCATCACGGAAGGAGCGGTTTGAGCCTAGCAAACCAAGAAACATGCTGCAGAGGGAAAGGCTGGATGGACTGGAGTGCTGGGAGGGGGACATCAGATGTACTAGGAAAGCTGGAGGGTCTGCACCCTCACCAGGGAGGGAAAGCAAATTATCACAGAGATGAGAGCAAATGGAGGTGAATAGCAGTAGCCTAAACAGTCTTGGCATTTGGGAGTTCAAGGAGTTGTGTCTAGACCTAGGGACGAGGATCTGTTACCTCCAAGTCTGTGAAAGGACATAAGACACTGAAGCACACAGCCCCCTTCCTGGTAGTCCATCTAGCCAGCCAAACACAGGTCCCACAACTCAAGCCTTCCACAAGGGTTCAGGAGGAAGAGGATGCACAGCTGTGCAGATCGTGCATCGGGGTGGGAAGCCAAGCCTGGCCCTCTCAGCCTGCTGCCCCATGCAGCCACACTGCACAAGCACTCAGGCAGCATTACAGACACAAAAATTCAGCAGCCAAGCCATTCTACCTTCAGCTTTAAAGATCTGGGAAAAGAGGCTGTTTAAGTAGCAGCCATTTTAAGGGATTACAGACGCAGCACACAGGACTACAAGAGAAAGCCTGCCAGTACGGTTAAAATAGCAAACTCCCCTTACGCAGCGTACGCCTCTCTCTGCGGGCGAGGAAAGCGCTCCTCCAGGCCAAGCAGGCTGCATCGGGTCAGCGAAAGCATGCTTATGAGAAGACTCACCACAAGCGTGCCAACAACGCTGTCATCAAAATCATCTCCTACCAACTTGCTTTGCAAAAGCAACACAAATTTTTAGTGCAGTTTCAGCCTGAATAAACATAAACCAGGCTCTGTACCCACTAGATAACTAAGCCATGGGAACAAAACCCGCCAGCAACAGGATCAGTGCATAAAGTAGCTACTTTGGCAATTACTCTGAACTGAGTGATCCTACAGAGGAAACAGATGCAGATACGTTTCAATCTTTGAGTCTCAGGTGTTAAAGCAGTCCCCATCAGAAAGTACTGACCATGACCTGAAATGCCAGAGATGGTTAGGTCCTAGCTCCAAAAGCAGAGTCTATCTCCAGAACCTCTCTTCCTACCTCCAGGAATGAGAGAGAACACACAGCATTCATCTTTGAGATACAATACTGGAATCAAGAAGCAAACAACCATGAAAAAGCAAATGAGTTTTGTGAGAAAGTCTGAAGCAAGCAAAGATGCTCTAATAAAAACCTTCCTTTAAAAACAAGCTATCGGCTGGGAGCCTTTACAAATAATTTAGCACAGATCATCTGCTCATCTCCACAAAAACACTGGTTTCACACAGGATCCCTGACTTGTACAGTTTTTTTGAAAGGAAAAAATCATCAGGACGAGTATCCTGTTTGAGAGCGCTGCCCCTGCAGAGAAGCAAGACCCAGTCTTGATAAAATCTATACTCAGGCCACAAAAATAGTTATTTAATCCAGGATGAAGCTTATTGTTTTGAGGAGGGGGGCAAGGAGGGAGGAGGGGGGTAGTTGAAGGTCAGAAAATACGACACTTCTTTCCCTAAAACATCAAGCTAACAGAAGACTTCTACCTCCTTCGTTAGACATTCCCCACCCTGCCTTGTCACAAGCCATTACAAGCCATTCTTGATCGTTTTTAATAAGGTTTTTCATTTAAAGTTGTCCTTAATGTCTTGTCTAAATATCAGAAGAAACCATGCAGTCCTGTTAAGAGTTACTCCTGCTGAGTAAAGAGGAGATGTGAGATGAAAATAAATGATTACTATCTCTGCCCCGCAAATTTACAGTGGTGAGCTAGGGAGGACATCAGACCTGCTGTGACCAGCCTGTATCTATTAATTCTAGCACAAAAACAGCTCTCCTTGGTCCTCTCCAGGCAGCACATAATTGGCCCTTTGATACTTCAAGAGATTCCCAGATAACTACATTATTAAAGCAACAGGAGCTCTCTGGGAAAATATGGGAGTTTACAGTTTTGTTTCTGGGTAAAACTGCCCTCTTTAAAAGATACAATATCAATCCCAACAGAATTCAAATTCATTGTCCAAAACAAATTCCCCATGTGCCTTTGGTTAAAGACATGCAATACATCAAAGTGAATTTTATAGTAAGTATTCATCCATACTCCATCATTAACAGTGGGCCTTGGCAAGAGCAGCCAAGTTTTGGGATATGTTACAGCCAAGCTTTCAAAATAGCCCAAAAAATGGGAAGAGGAAGGTACAGTAAACAAACCCTGTATTACCTAGCAAGCAGAATGATGTGATTTTATGTTCTGCACGCTATCTGTGCCAGGTACAAGTAACACAGATGACTTCCTGAGAACAGGCTCTTCAAAGTTCACATTTTACAGCCATGTCCATAGTAAAAAAGCTGCACAACTAGGACCAACGTAGTAGGTCTGTCCCAGAGGGGAGGAAGCTGGTGATCTTCTAGCACTTAAGCACTTGGAAAAAATATTGGAACAGGAGTCATTCCTGTTCTTGCAGTCTTCTGCCTCCCCTCCAGCTCCTCGCAGGCCCACCTCCTGCCAGAACAAGCATTTGCTCAATGTCACAAGGAGCCTGGATTAAAACAGCCAAATGAAAAGCGTTGCAGCGATGCTGCACAGCATGTCTGCATGGACTGAACAGCATGATGCCAACAAGAAGAGGTCCTACAGTACCCATCCTCTCATCTCTCTGCTGCACAGTCCAAGCCAGCTCTGCAGCTTTGCTGGATCATTCCACAAGCTCAGTCAACCCCCTCGCCCAGCAAGAAGCTATTCACTCCTTCTGGCTGGGTTAGTTTTTGGTGACTCTGCAAGCTCAGACAGCCAAACACATACCAGACCACTGCAAAGAGTAGTGGTGGGACCACCAGAGAAGACCTGGGGATGCGGGGCAGCTGGTAGGATGTGCTTTTTTTGGTGACTACAAACAGTTAAGTTGGTACTCCAAACTGCACCCAGCTGAAGTTCCCAGCCTGTTCTGCCCACAGCTGCTTAGCCAGCACAAGGGCAGGGATGGGAACAAGCAGTCAGTCCTGAGGCTGCTGGTATTGCAGCCAGAAGAGGTAAACCATCCAGCCTAGAAAAGAGACGATGGAAGGGAGATAGGACAAAACTCCACATAACTTGCCAGTAGCTGGGAGAACACAGAGAGGGACTGAATATTCACCGTTTCTTCCAGTACAAGATACAGGTGCCATCAAATGAAGCCAATGGCTTGAAGGACTCCTTGCTGAAGGATACTGCTGACAAAATTTAAAGGGTCTCAATGGGAAACCAGGGAAGTACTTGGAAGCGACTTGCATTTCCCACAAGATTTATGCATTTCAAGTAAGTTTCCCGGTCAAAACTCTAATGAAAATCAGCAAGGCCACATCATTTGCAAGTGGCTGGCACATTCACAGGACCACTCCATGCTTGTTACCTTCAAATCACACTTGAGTAAGACCAAAGAAAAGGTGTGACTTAATGGCCATGTTAAAAATAATAGTGCATCCTATTACACATGATTAATTATTAACAACACATTTCCACAGGCAAGTAAAAGGAGTAGCATATAGGGTCAAATAAATCCCTTCAAACCCTCTTAGGTCCTTCACTGACGTCAGCCCAAAGAGACCCATGGAGCACCAAGAGGCAGAGAAACCAGTTGACCATCACACCAAAGCTGAACCATCTTTCCCACAAAAAGCAAGAAAAGCCATGTTATCACAGCAGCCATCTAGACACAGACTTTGCAACACAAGAATTAAGTCTCTGCCCTCAAGAGCTTACAACTGAAGCAGCACTGAACAAGCAAACGGGAACAGAGATCCCGCTAGACAAGCCCAACAGCTCACACGTATCCCTGCGGCAGGAGGTAAACACGAGATCCTGCAAGGTCACTGCCAAGTAACAGATTTTTCCACTCCATGGAAATGGAAGTGGATGAGACAGAGAATCAAGTCTTGGTCTGCTGCATTACACTGTGCAGAACGTAAAGTTGGCAGCAAGGATTATGTCAAGAAGTATGCAATAAAATCCACCGCACAGAGCATGAAAGTAATGAAATGAGTTGTACCCAAAGGTAGAGCCAGCTCAAAAGAATGAAACTGCTCAACTTTAAAAGAGCATCAGTAAAAAGATGAAAACAAGATCATCTCATCAGTTAAATTAAGAACTCTGCCACAGAAGTGTCTGTCAAAACTATAAACATGATGAAAAGCCCTATAAAGTGGTATAGGCTGCAGAGTAGCAACAAACAGCCTCAGCCAGCTGTTTGCTATACGCGGCGGCTGCATTTCATAGCTCCTCAAAATAATTTCAAACCAGACATGTACAGGTAGAGCTCTAGAGAGTTTTAACAATCTGAAAAGGTCCACATCCATCAGTTTAGAGTCTGTCTTGTTTTCCAACATTTCAGGAACAAAAAGAATTACCATTTTTTCCTTCTATTCCTGTGCTGCTTTCTACTAATGGCTGGGCTTCACAGCTAAAATAGATCTATAAATAGCATGTTTTGAGCAGTGCTGATCAAAGAGCACTTAAAAACGGAGTCATTACTCTGCAAGCATGGGCTCATTCATCAATATCCAAACCTTTTCGTTTAGTGGCTGTTTATAATAAGCATAATAATAGCACCTTCCATCACTGCTGTTAGTGAAGACTACTGCTTTTTCCAGTAGAAATCCTGACTTCCAGAAGTTTATTGTCAGTGTTTGTCGTTGGCACACAGCTAAAATCTGAGAGAATCTAAGAGCATGTAGCTTCATATATTGGCTGTATTCTGGAAGGGTTTGGTTCCTATGTTCCAGAGCAACAGATAAAAAAGAGGAGGGGGAGTGTAACACCCCCCAAACACACATTCAAAGTGTATACAGTTTGGTTTCCAAAGGATTGGCATAGATAGACGTTTGTTTACAGCTTGACTCCTGCCATTCTTTACTCAAACAACATTCTTAATGCTGTTATGTCGTGGTTTAACCCCAGCCAGCAACTAAGCACCACACAGCCACTTGCCCACTCCCCCCACCCCCGGTGGGATGGGGGAGAGAATCGGAAGAGTAAGAGTGAGAAAACTCATAGGTTGAGAGAAGAACAGTTTAATAATTGAAGTAAAGTCAAATGATAATAATAAAACATACAAAGCAAGTCATGCACTGTGCAACCACTCACCACCTGCCGACCGATCCCAGCCCGTCCCCGAGCAGCAATCGCTGCCCCCCAGCCAACTCCCCCAGTTTCTATACTGGGCATGATGCCCTATGGTATGGAATAGCCCTTTGGGCAGCGTGGGTCAGCTGTCCTGGCTGTGCCCCCGCCCAGCTCCTTGTGTGCCTGGCAGAGCATGGGGAGCTGAAGAGTCCTTGACTCGTGTAAGCACTGCTTAGCCACAACTAAACCATCAGTGTGTTACCAACGTTATTCTCATACTAATTCCAAGACACAGCACTGTATCAGCTACTAGGAAGAACATTAACTCTATCCCAGCCAAAACCAGGACACGGTAACATTCATTATAGCCCAAGTAACAAGAGTACTCAAAAGCTTTACTGAATTGAGGTTAAAACATTTCCAATTTACTGAAATTATTCAAGGAATGTTGTCCTACCCTTTGTTCATTCATTAAAAAGACAGACAAGACAGTAGAAGTCTTTTGGAAAGAGAAGTGTCCATAAGGAGGACACAGTATTTCTTTAAAGCTGAAGTATTTTTTATTTCAAACAACATAAGCAAGCTTAAGTAGGAATCTGATTTGTAGAAATGAATTTGCAACTTAGAATTTGAACAACTACGAACACCATAAACAATCTAATGTATATCTCTAGCCTTCCTTTTGCAGGACAGCCAAGAATAAGCAACAGGGTACGGCCAAATATTTTGTTGCAGCTTTTTTTGTTGCAGTGCCTACTTTCCCTAGTGGCAGAATAATAGCTACTTTGGTTTTTCTTGGCAAATGTGTTAGAAATGCCAGTTACCCACTACAGAGTGCAAACCTACCGCAGGAAAAAGCCAAGTAACTATACCCAAGCCAGATAAAGTGTTATACTAACTGTAGGCCTGTTTTTCTAACTGGACAGGTAAAATGCAAAAAGCCTCTTAAAACAGCTTTCCTTATGCTACATCACTCAAGGCAGCAGCAGGTCTTAGCAATGCCAGCTCTACATTACAAAGCCCAAAAGCACATCTCAGCAGAAAAATGGTATCAGGAAACAAGGACGATCATACACTAATGCCATCCCAACAAAAACTGTACCACCACACCAGCACAGTTAAACACTCAAACTGACACTATTTCACAGTTTAAGACCCATAGAGATGTTATCCCTGAGAAGCTGGAGCAAAGCAAGGAGAGCGAGAAATAAATCCAAGTATTCCCCCCCCCCCCCCCCCCTTACCGATTTGCCAAAACCCTTTCCTGATCTAAAGCACGATTTTCAATATAAGATACCACAGTGAAACTGTCCTCTGAAGGTTGGATTTTGGTTTTTTAATTAAAGTTTCCTAGGAGATACAAAGAGTGGAGTGGGAGCAATTCACCTGCAACTTTTCTCCACTTTGCTTAATCACTAACAAAAGATCTTTCTTCCAAGCTATTTTCCTGGGGTTGTGGGGTTTTTTTTATTTAATAGAGGTCTACCCTGGGGATCACATTCCTCCACAGGTATGGGATTAAGAGGGGTTTGGAAGAGGAAGGATGTGCTCCCACGTAAAAAAGTGTTTTCTTTCATAGGGCTCAGTGGCAGACTGACTGTCAAGTTTGAAATAGATTATTTTAATGCCAGTGGGATTTTACTGTCTTTTTGATCTACATCGGTACTCAGTGCCTGGGACAGCATGGTCTGTCATCTAAAACAAAACAGACACAACTATCAAGACCAAGATTTGAGACAGACCCAAGGTCTCTCAGGTTCCTTCCCCCCCGTATCTGGGATAGATATCCCTGCCAACTGCCCGTGATATTTTCCAAGGGAAGCAGGGTAGAGAAGCTACACGTTTCTAAAGCAAAGGGGGGCTGCTCTCACGCTCTCTCTGTACGTACAAGATTGGTGAGAGTGGAGGAGGAGCGGGAAGGTGGGAAGAGAAGGAGACAACATGCCTATTCCCACCCCTTTCCAGGTACCCTTCAGGAACAACTTTGTCATTCCTAGGTTTTAGTTATTCTTCAGGTTCTTCTGGTCTTACCGATATTTAGCCAGGCAACATCTTGTTACTTTAGAAAGGGCTAAAAATATTTTTGCAGAGATAAAACAGCAAAAAAACCTCAAATTAAGCCTTTCCTAATTCATTGTGTGTCTTGTTTTCATTCCTTCCTAGATTCAAGAGCAGACAGGGCTGGGCATTACAGCTGCCAAACACCTCCATTAAAATAAGAATTACGAAGGGAGACCTTGATCCTAAAAAAAATGAAAACTTCATGAAGCTAAGAAAAAATGGCAGGAGAGAGAAAACAGAAGATCATATCAAAGACAGCCACTATGGTAACAATCACAAACATGGAGAACAAAGATATCCTAACCTCCCTCCTTCTGCAAAGGCAGGAGTACCATGGAAGACAATTCACAGCTTAGATAAGGCTTACTGCAGCAGTTGTACTTCACATGTATGCATGGGTAATGTCCTCTGTGCATACAAGAAGAATTGGTCAAAGGGGTTTTTTTAGAAGCCTGTAGCTTTTCTTGTAACCCAAAATCTGCAGCCAAAGGCCAAGATGTTGAGGACCCCACCATGCAGTATCACCACATTAAACCTCAATGTGTCAGTTTGACACAAACACTCCCTTGTTGTTGATCCAGACTTTGGCTTCCTGAAAGCTCAACTATTGCTTTTGTAGTTCAGGGTATTTTAAATGGGGGATTTGTGTGTAAGCCAGGAGTGCTCTGCACTCTCAGAGGAGATGGGAAAGCTAACGGACTTCCTAACCCTCCTGTTTGCCAGCAGCCATCCTCAGCACCTTGCAACCACAGCTGCCAAGAAGGGTCAGGGCTGCACCTCACATGCAACCTGGGCCACGTCAAACCTGGAGAAAGTCTTCCCTTAACAGTCTCCCTCTTGGGCTAGTTGTGATCTTTGTGATAAACACGTTCCTACGATACTCTTATTTTTGCATTGTGAGGCTGAGAGTTGACTCATGTTGCAGGCTCATTTTCCCATCGCTCCAAAGCTCGCTGTGTTACAGCTGTTTCTCTGCAACTACCAAGGCAGGCATCCCACACTGGAGGATTTCCCACCGCTGGGGTTGCATCCTTATGAAAGAGAGGGAAATAAAGAGCCCAGGAGAAAAGCACGGGCTTCTCCTTCCCTCCAACCTGTTGTTGCTTCTCCACTGCTGATACACAAGACTGCAGGGCACCACCAGCCACACACTCCAAGGTCCTGGGGCAGAAGGGAGGAGGATGAGGAGCAGGATATGAAGGTGCAGCTTGACAAAGCAGTTGAGCTGGTGGAGCTGCTGCAGAAAAGCAGTCATTCCACCCCAGCCACACACTGCTGCTACTTCCCTTCCACAGCTCCGGTATTCACCTAACCCCAGAAACCCGTTCAGTTTGGCAATCTAGCATTAAGAGTAGTCCAAGAATAAAAAAAAAAAAATAAATCCCTGCTAGGTTAGCAAGCTGAAGGGACTTGCCAGAGACACAATTATGGGAGCCAGACTGCACCTTGTAGCAGTAGCTAGATCTTTGACTAGCTCAAGCTTTCCTTGCCTCATGGTCAGCATACCTGTATTCCAAAAGCAGTCTTCCACCAAGGGAAAAGGGTAGGGGAAAAAATGACAGCCTTCTCTGACCTTTCGGTGTCATATTTATTTGCTTTCTTGACGAGTTAAATGTTAGGCAGAAAAATCTGAGCCACCCATTTTGTCTCTGCTTAATATGGAGCTGCACTGACAAGGATGGACAAAGCAGAATCAATACTGCTGTCAAATAAACCTCTGCTTTCCTCATGTGGTGAATATGGCACACGTGCAAAATTTATCTCACCACAGAAAGTGACACTGCACAATTAGATGGTTCAAAGGAGGACAATGAGAACCTTCAAGGAAAGGAGCCAAGGGATGGAGGTTGAAGCATGCCAGGATCAGCAAATAGCCAGTGCATGGTCAGGAAAAGCAGTAAGAGGGTAAAGAAAGCAAGGGAACTATGCGGCTCACCATTTCGATGCAAGAGCAGAAGGACACTTCAGACTGAAAGACGACGACTAAAACTGGTCTAAGCAAGCCTTACACACAGGCACACACACTCACTGGAGCTGGAAGTCATACTGGGATAGGAAGTGTCTCTGAAGGTAGTTCAAGAGTGTGGAATAAATTCTTCAATGAATTCATCACAACTGTCTGCTTCAAGGGCAAGGTACACATCCCTGACTTCCTTTTCTAATTGTATAAGTTAGGCTAACAAAAGATACAGCATTTTGATATGGCATTTGCCTTAGTACAAAAGGAACTTCTAGGTGCCTAGGCCTGTCTTGTCTGAAGAAGAATCTGTGTGCCCAAGCATTTGGTTACTTCCTTTAATATACACACCAGCACATATACTTAAAGAATCCCAGCAAACTATAGAGGATAGGATACCCCTCCCACTGTATAATCTTACACCCTGGAGAAAGGATGGGGAAAAAAAAACCCCAAACAAATCCTACAGCATGAGATGCAAGCCACAGTTTTCAAGCATACTACTGAAAATTGCCCTTTTCTCCTTCAGGGTTTCTTAGACTTGTGTTTAAAGACATTGGGGCAAGCCACTGGACAAACAAAGGAGCTGGGTTATGTGAACCAGGGTCAGGGTGAGCGGGCTAGCACAAATGCTGTCTGCTAGGGCTGATGACATGAGAAAGGAGACTACATTTTAACCATTTTGCTTTCACCTTGAGTGAACACCAGCAAACACTGGACTCCAGGCTCTGCACAGCTTGTGACAAGCAGCCCACTTTTTTTTTTTTTTTTTTACTCTTTTTGAACACAAAGTTTATGTAAATGAAATACTGATCATTTCCCTACAATCTGCAGTGAAGGGAGAGGTGGCAAAGACTATTTTAAAGTTCTCCAGCTTTGTTTTCAGAGGTAACGACGTAGGTGATGGCTTGAATATGAATCTTAGACAGCTGCACTTTTATGTATACAGAAAAGAGCATGCACGTAAAAGAATCCTTTTTTCACCACCCCTAGGAGATTCAGCAGGACTTGCCAACAGCATTCGGGAGTGTGAAGTACATAAGTACATTATTTAAGTACACTGATTCCATTAAACAGAACCATTTGTTTTCATCTTCTCTGCAAACACATCTGCCTAAGTGCTCCAGCTTCACAGGGCACACATGGAGTTTGGAGCACTATCCATGGGGATTGTGTGCGGTTGGAAGAAAGCAGAGAGATACAGCAGTTGTTAAGAAAAAAAAACCACGAGTAGTCAAGTCTTTACTAGTCTGACAGTTCCTAAAATAATGTTGCTTCACTTAAGAATGAACATGCTTATCTCTGATCTACAGAACCTGACTAAAAGGTTACTCTTCCCTTGCCAGAAAAGCATCTTTAGAAGTTTATGAATGCCTGAACAGAACAGCTGAACCCTGCCAGATGACTTTATGGTAAGAGAAGGAGGCAGAAAGCCACCTCCTCACATGTGAAATGAATGCTTACAGAAGAAATTTAGAGGATATACAGAAAAAGGCAAGTTTCTAGTATTCAGAGCTGTACGTGGCTACCTCATTATTTTGCAGAAAGGCACACATACTAAAATCTTGGACTCTGAAGAGCGTTTCCTCCTTCTTCACAGTTGCTTCTGACTAATGAATATTTTGAACAATAAACAGCTTCTGCCTGGAATTTGTGAATCCCTGAAAACCACCATTATTAGGCAGCATGAACTGCGTGCATGCAACTCTGAAAAGCACAGCAGTTAGCTGCCTATTGGTATGATCAAGGATTTATGACTAGTTACAGGATTGCTGAGGAAAAAAATCCCCTACGCAAATCATTGTATTTATGTGGTAAACATCATTACACTAACTTTAAAAGCATGTATTTCCCACAAGGAAAAGTTAAAGTTCTGTAATTATACCATAATTAAGTCTTTACTTACAAGTCATGTGAGCCTAAAATCTTTATCTGTCTTCAAATGCAAAAGTGGTAGCACAGCTGTAACCATCCCTGCATAAACATGGGCAAGGCAAGGGTTTACAATTCCCTCTCGTTAGACCCAGAAACCTTATAGCCAAGATTTGTGTGTCTAGAAGTTTATCTGCTTTTTCTGCCTGCACTGGTTGGTCTCATGCTGTATTAGCTCTGAATATAAGCCTTGCCTTACAAAGAAATTCACACCTTCATTTGCTAAACAAAGTTGGAGGGAAAAACACAGATCTTCAAAGTTTCAACACAAAGAATTGAATTCATAGAACATAAAATGGCAGGTGAGGCTGGCTTTGTGCTTCCCCTTCCAGTAGCTTACGGGGAAGTAGGAAAACTCAGCATCTTTAGCATTGTGCACCACCCCTATAGACCCCCCCCATCCCTGAAGGATTACAAGTGTCTAAGCATTCAGAAGAGAGAAAAAGAGTAGCTAGTATTGCCTGAATTTAACAGAATGCTTCATGAAATGTACAACTCCTCCGTATTCCAAAGGACGTTATCACTTTCCACAGTACTTTCCTGAATTTGGGCCGAAAAGCATGCCTGCAGAAGGGAGATTATATTTTGGCAATGTTTTTTTGCACTGACAGTGCTCAGCTTCTGCTGTCAACTAACTGGCATCGAGCAGAGCAATCCAAGAACCTGGCTTTCCTTCCCAGGTATTCATATTCCTACTCCTAAGCATCCCTTTGCTACATCTGCAAGGCAAGTCACAATTTTTCCTGGAAGCCAGCTATTTGATGAGCCAGGGCATTCTCAGTGTCTTGCCAGCACAAAGATGAATGTGCTGTTGTACAGTTAGAGGAAAAAAAGGCTTTCAGAAGTATTACCCCTGGTTCTCAGCATGCAGCACCGAGGTCACATCTAGCTGTGTGTCAGGCAGCCTCAATAATTCCCAGCTCCACTGCAAAGGGACATTTCAGCCAAAAAACCCCATCATCTTCAGGAAGAAAGGCACCGTCAGTACAGATGGATGTTGCATGCTGGCAACAAGTCATGCAGCAGATCCTTCTGAAATATGTGCTGCACACGCACAGACGTCTCTTGGAATGAAGAACTCCAAAAATCCTTAGTCTGAGCTTGAAATTTTGGACTTAAAAATGTAAGTGATACCAAGAAGCATGAAATTCTGATAGCAATTTTTCAGATGGACCAGGGAGTTTTCAAACCCATTAGACAACCTCAAGGAATACTAAGATGCTTTGTGCTGCTTTAACCTTTAGCTTTAGCCCCTTTTACAAGCTGGAAAGGCTACATCTCAAACGAGGCAGAACAGCGTGAACTCAGGAGCTTCTCTCCACTGCATAGTTAGCTGAGGAAGAATGAATTATGTTGAATATTCACAGGGACTTCTGAACTGACTATTCCAGAAGAAAACATTGGTAGTCCAGAGTTTCCAAACAAGTCCACAAACCTGTATGTTACATTTTAATTTCAGTAAGAGACTGTATACTACCAGGAACAGAAAAATGATAGTGTTTTGACTATGCAAATCATGGTTTACAACAATTTATATAGATCTTCCTTCCTTTGTCTTCAGTGATTGCTTAAAAAAAAAAAAAACATGCAGTGGCAGAGATTATTTCAATCCAACTTGAAAAAATACCATCACCTGTAACTTCAGTTTGTCTAATCAGTATTAATTGTCATCAGTTCCACAATTTCTCTAATGAGAATTTACAATACCTGGGCCTTAGGAAAACACTGCGTGGTGCGAGAGGACCCCATGCCAGCTAAATAACAATAAGCGATAGGGGAAAGTGCTAAGTCAATTGGAAGCTGTTGTCTCCAGAACCAGAAAGGCAAGCAGCTAATTAAAACATTGTGTGGGAGCCTGCATGAGGTGTAAGAGAGCGCTGGGCCACAACAGGCTTTGGATGTGTGCCCGCGTACAGAAACACACTATTTAAAGCAACAACAGTTTTGAGAAGCTATGTAACATTCGTACCTCCTCAGCCTACTCCAGAAAAAACACCCCCTCCCCAAGTGTTTTATAAGCGGTTGTCTTCATAGAAGTCGCCATGGGTTTCCAATTTTCTTGTTTGAGTCAAAGGATTATTTTAGATTTCAGAGGTCAGAGACTAATCGGGGCAGGAGAAACAAAAACAAATGAAAACCACTTATCCTTTAGTCCACATCTAAAGATCAAAAAAGAAAATCAGCTTACGAAACAAACCATTTGCTTCATTATTCCTCTTGTGGGGAAGCTAGACTTCAAAAAAGGTGGGTATCTGGGCAAAATCCAGAACTTACTCTTAGAAATGTGTATCCCTGTGCATGAGACTGACACCCAGGCTGTGCACAGGACAGTTATGAACACGCTTACACCTTGGCAGGGACAGTTGCCTGGCTACCATACAACTGCTCCCCTTCCAGTATTACTTACCGATCGATACTCATAATAGATTTTATCATATTCATTGCCTCCAATTGTGATTTCTGGAATGAAGCGAGGGATGGCTGTAGGATCCAGCACTCCATCTTTCTCCTGAACACTGAGGGGAAAGAAAGAAGGAAAGAAAAAGGAGCAGTTAGTCCACATCCTGCCCCAAAGACAATATTTCACAAATATTAAAGAACCACTTTTCTGTTAAATAATGCTTCCACAGGTTTTGGCTCTTTTCTGGTTATGATGAATACATAGTCCTTTTCCTCACACAGTTCCTGTGGGTTTTTTTTACCCCCTTGCCTCCAGTTTGCTCCTGCTCCAACTTCTCCATTCCCTCCCCCAGGTTCTTCCTCCCCAGAGATGCTCTGTCATTCCTGGGAGCCTTCTCCATAAGGCACCTCTAGCTTTTTGCTTTCCTATATAAGCAAGGTAAAACCAATGGTTTTATTGAATCCCACATACTATCTTGCTATAGCAACTTCATTTAATCGCCTCCTGTTCAATTAGTTTTCACAAATGAACCCTCACAAGGATTAAGTAAGGTGGTGCTCTTCCCCAGATTCCCATCCTAAATGGATCAACACTGAGGGAATCACAGGGTTTGGAAGCAGGCAGTGCCTCTAGTATCCTGCCTGGCAGTAACCGGGGGAAGCTTGCTGCAGCAGCTGTAACAACAGATATCGGGATCCACCAAAAATCCATGCTGCATGGTGCCAGCACTTCCAAACACCCCAAATTTAAAATGTCTGAGAAACTGCTAGAAAGCCACCTTCTGCATACTGGTATTATACATAGACCAACAGTGCCACCTATACATATTTGGGGAAAAATACATCCATTTGCAGTGGACAGTGACCAAATTCTAAATTCAACACTTGAAACTCTGCAAATTGTGTTGCTTTCATTGAACTGCATTGCTTTACAAATATTTACATACACATAAAGCATATGCCCTGAGCAAAGCAAAGTTAATCATCCTTAAGCAATTAATTTTTTTCCCTAAATCACAAATTTTAGGACCTTACCTCACAGCACTGAATAGTTTCAACAAGTAGACTAGTCTGCTAACGTATCCTGACACACACAGTGTAAATTACCCTACTACAGAAAATTAGTAAGGAAATACAATAATCCAGTAAAAGTTGAGGTGGGAGAAGGTAAGGATAAATGCCCTTTTACAAGGCCAGGATGAACACCAAAGATGCTTCCTATAAACTACAACATTATCTATCTTCACATACATTAAATGTGTATTTCACATGCTGGAAGCCAGGAAAGTGAGCCCTCCTTTGCCTCCTCACCAAGACAGCAAGAGCTCTTTTCATGACATGCTAGCACCAGCCCTCCCGTGGGCCACTCCCAGCCTTCCCACTCCAGGAGAGCTTGGAATAACCGAGCTGGGATGGAAGAGCTTGCCCAGACGGTGATCTGACGATGCAACTGGTTTGATTTCTGAATCCCAGCATACCTCAGGAAGAGCACCTTTGCACCTGTTAAGTCCCCTCTCTTGGCATTCTGCCGAGAAGGAGTCGGCTCCAATACCCAATGCTAATTAACCTGGAACTAAAATAAACAGACCCTGACAGAAAGCAGCCCTTCAGGTACCAGCTCTTCATTCCTTAAGTACAGTCCATCCTGCAACCACACTTCTAATCAGTGCCAACGCCGTGAGCTTTAGTTTGCATTTGCACTGTGCAGAGAGCAGAGACAGCAAGCTAAGAATTTTGATTTGAACAGGACCACGTGCAGGCAATGTTTAAAGACCTTGCTGAGCTCAGGCTTAACAGCAGAGGCTGTAGAAAACCTACTAATATATCAGTGAATAAACATCTCCATCCCTTCTTCCCACAGAAATGGGAGAGTCAGCTCTCTGCCAAGTTGGAGCAGATGTTCTGGACCTTACAAGTCTGTAGGAGAAGGCAGATAAAATTTGTCCAGGCATATATGAAGTATAACTTGATACATACAAACTGAGTTCAATAGTCAACCAGTCTGCAGTTAATCCATTCCTTCATGAATCTCAGACAAATAGCAATTGTAGGTGACAATTCCCAAGCACAATTTATTTTAGTGGCCAAGATGGAAAACCTGCTGCTCTTAAAACTTCTTTGCTCTCACAACCACTGCCTCCAAAGAAACCACTGCACAACAAAATGCAAACCTAATGCTACCAAAGATGGCTTCTCCAGCTTCAGCTCTGCTCTGTACCTTAAGAAATAACTTTGAATACTAACTAAAAGCACCACCCAAAGACACCTGCCACAACAATGTCTTTAACCACAAAGCCACATTCACTTGCCAGAACTAATTCACTGCTCAGCAGGAAGCATTTAAAGGCACCTCTTATGTGTCCATAGTTTTCTCTCTCCCCCCTAGCACAAAAGTATCACTATTTATTATTTTCTGGCCCTTAACCGTATTTTCTTGAAGCAGCTCTCATCATGCAGAAGCATAGCTTCCCAGAGCATGTTTTACCTACCCAATAAGGTTACGTGACATTTCAAACTTAACTGAGAGCATGTAAGTGACTGCACGGTCCTAACACTGCAGGAATATTAGATTTTGGCTCACCATCGTTGCAACCGTCCATAATCCTATTAGCTAGAGCTCTTCCCATTGCTACACAGGAATCACACTCGTAAGTACTTACAGCAATGGGCAAGTCATCTTTTCTCCAAAAGCACCTATTACACACCTACTTCATGCATTATGTCCAGTACAACATGCATGAGCAGGTACTGAGGAATCAGGACTAACACATTCCTGCCTCTTTTCAGAGGAGAAGTCCTATTTCCCTTACAGGCAACTTACAACAAGGATACACAAATTTTACAGGGAACCTGTGGAAACCTGATGACACACAAGTACTACAAGCTGTCCTCAATTTAGTGCAGCTCTTACATCAGCTGGATATACTTTCTAGAACTTCTGTTCCCAGGACCTTAGCTTTTTTCCCCACCTCTGTATAAAACAAAGTCCCAAAATTGCCTGCCACAACAAACATTAGAAAGTCTTACGAACATATTTGCTAAAGGTGCAAGGTAGGGTAAAGGAAGTAGACTGCTTGGAAAAAAATAAACCAGTCAACCAAACAAAAAAACCCAAGTTTGCATAGCTTAAACCATGATTTCTCAACAACTGATGCTGGCATAGCCTCAAAAATTGAAGTGACAATACACAGTATTAGAAAACCACACTTCCTACCTAAAAGCATTCACTGGCCTAAGAGGCATAGAGCCAGCAACACAAAAGCATCCCAAGTTAAATTCTATGCTTATACATGAAAGTAACTTGAGAAATAGCAGGTGGATCCCACTGGAAAACAGATTATTTTCTTGCACACCTTGAAAACAGCTTCTCACCAACTGGTTATTGTGTTTCAGGTTTTAAACTGAGCGAGTGGGTGGCATTCATTCCTCTGCTATTCACACCCTTATTACCTCGGCCAGGGCTCCTCAACCCCTGCTGTGGTCGGCTTCCCTGCCTCCCGTGGGTCGGGTATAACATGTGCAAGTGAGCCAGTAAGCATGTGATATGCTCACAGTTTTGCCCGTGCTTGTGAGAGCAGGGGAAAGGAGAAATGCTCCTGACTCATGCCACAGGCACACAGAGCTGGGTGGGAGAGATGGTTCCTGCATCCAGCTCTTACCGTACTGACCTCCTCTGCCCCTGCGCTCATTCAGCAGGCATACAGGACAGCCGCAGGCTGCATCCCCCCGCCATGTGTCTTTCCTTGCCTCTCATTTCTTCCTTGCCCATTTTCTCCAGAACTTAGCAAAGGCAGGGCAATGATGTACAGACCTCCTTCTGCCAAAGGGACTCAGACTCCACCGTTTGGTTAGGCAGAACAAGTACGCCATGCCCAAGGCGAACCACGGCCAGTCCCTTGGTGAACAGCAAACACTCACAATGAACGCCAAGGAAGAAAAAAGAGCTTTCCAAGAAATGCAGGTCTGCAAGAGAAGGTAAGAAGGTGCAACAACAGCTCTTCAAATCTATAAAAAGCCACTGCAAAGAGGAAATTACAAAGAACTGTTTCAGCTGAAGACAGAGAGAAGTAAGGCGCCAAAGGAAGCAGTTTTTAATAGCACCAGAAGTTTTACAATGAATGGTTTATGAGATTTTGGAGTCTCCATGACAAACAGGTTCAAAACCAAGTCCAATACACCTCTTGCAAGCACTTCTAGTCCTGCTATTTGAAATCAGACAAGACAGACATTCAAACATGGACACTTCTTCCCTTTGCTAAGCACACTCAATTACACCGTGAAACAGTGCTGAATGGTCACGCTCCCTCATTCACTCCCATGCTTCCTCGTTGCAGCGTTTCATGTAACCAGAGCAAAACGAACAGAAAGGAAATAAGAGCCAAGCTCTAGGGTTAGCAATAGCTCCAAGAAGCTGAACAAATGTTAAGAGAACTTAGAAATTACTAGTTACTGCACATACAAGGTCCTTTGGTAGGAACCTCAAAATATATGTCTGATGTCCAGCCAAATACAATACTGGAGGATTTACTACACAGGGTTTGTGGCACACTAAGAGTTATTAATGAACAAAATTGAACAGATGAGAGTGCCAAACTATTTCATGGCTAGATTGTTTCCAAATGGAAATAGATCCCCTTTTCATCAAGATAAAACAAATGCCAATACCTATCTTTTTTTAAATGAAATTAGCGGTGGCTTAAAAAAGCTGAAAATTTGCCCATACAAAATATGTTCTGCCATAGCAAATTCTGAAGGAGCTGCAGGGATGTAACAGATTTAACTGTGGACTTGTCTGATGAAACAAGTCAAATGCAGAAAGCTCCCCCCACCAGCTGGTAAAGTAACACAGGGGATGTTACACAAACTACAGCTCTTCATTCCAAAACATTATTTACTTTACAATGCATGTAGACAGTCACACGATTTCACTGGGAAGGGCACAGATAAAAACATGCTTGAGACAATGGAGTGGCAACAGAGGAACTCCTTGAGACATTTCAAAAAGCCAGCAGAATGGTTTCTGTTGGACTCTGCACTCAGAGAGGAAGGAAAGATGTGAAGAGCGTCCTCTGGGAGATCCCTCCAGCTTACATACACACAAATACATACATTCTTAACCTTTTACAAAGACATGCCTCAGTCCCACAACCACACTACTCTCTATTTGGGCAAAGGAGAGAGGACTCTAGGGCAAGGCAGGGAGATAAAAGGTATCATTATGCAACTGATTTTATATGGGTGCGGCTCACTGGTTTGATTAGCTTACACTTATTTGCATTACCAAATTAGTCAGAGGCCCTGCCGGGTTTTTTGTGCATTAGGCCCTATATACATGCAATGAAAAAGTTATCCTCACCCCTTCCCATCCATCCCTTTCCCCCAGACATGCTGGTATAAGCTGAAGGTAGAAGAGGTGAAACTGCCGACAGCCAAGCCAGCACCGGAGCAGGATTACAACTGCAATGCCCTGCCTCCTGCTGCGCTGTCCCTCTGACTCCCGGGCAGCATCAGATCTGAAATAGCCCAAGTCAGAATGAGTGGACTGTGCAAAAGGCTGGGAGGTCAGCAAAGGAAGCAACTGCAGAGGGAAAAAACAGACCAATACCTGCTGCAGCCTCCCAGAAACACCCAGGAGAGGGCAGCATGTGCCAGCATATGGAACAGGCAGCCCACCAGGAACGTGCTAAAAAACTCTTTCCGAAAGGAAAAATTAATGTAGGCATGGGATACCTGCAAACCTGTGGACAACTGGGTACCACAAGTTCTTTTCTACTCAGGCACTGGAAAAAGTGAGAAAAGCATCAGGTTTAACATTCATGAACTAGCACCTGAAATTGCCGTTTGATGCTCCAGAATGTAATTCCAACACTGAAGACATGCAGCAGACTCCCTGCACTGTTTGTTCAGTCCTTGCATATCTGGTTCCCTGTCTGGCACTGGGCCTGACAAGTTTTCATGAGTGAAGTTTGTGCAAGCTGTGACAGGAGACTCATGTCTGTCCTGCACTTCTGGAGTTAACATGAGAAAAAGATTATGCCCAAACCTACACATTTTTAAAAAAAGGTGCTCTTCCCAGGCTGCCCAACATATTGGCCACAATTTCCTCATTCAGCTGAGCAAGGCATGAGCACAAAATTGGTACAGGACCTGTCGTTCCACATTTGATCAATGCCCTAATACCCCAGCACCAAATGAAGACTCAAAGCAAACACCGAGCACGTTCATCATCTGTCCGAATACAACCACTATCTTGACAATGCTATTCTGAAGGCAAGGGGAAACAGCAAAACTCAAACCATAAGAACATTTAAATTAAGAGTTCATTACATTGTAAGATGTTAACAGCCACACACTGCCAACAGAAGAAATAATTTCGTATTATCTACAAGGACAAGAGCTTTGTACAGGAGACCCTCTCACCCTCCCCCAGGGTTCAATGAAAAATGGAGTCCTTAACAATGCAATTTATTCCCTTCTACAGCTGCGAAGTAGAATTTTCATACAATATCTTAATACACTGCTCTTTCATTGTATGCCTGCCTTTAACTCCCTCCTACACCCTGCAATTAATAATCCTTTCTTAATACCTGTACTAGTGTGAAGTTATAGGAAAACAAGAAACTTAACTGTATTTTCTCTTTCAAAGGAAATCTGATTTTGACAGTTTTGCAGGGTCTAAGTCACCAGATGCTATCCTACACAAAGAAACCTCTTCTTAGGCACTTAAAGGTCAATTGTCGAGGTCAATTGTATGAGGTTTAACAAGGCCAAGTGCTGGGTCCTGCACTTGGGCCACAGCAACCCCATGCAACGCTACAGGCTTGGGGAAGAGTGGCTGGAAAGCTGCCTGGCAGAGAAGGACCTGGGGGTGTTGGTTGACAGCTGCCTGAATATGAGCCAGCAGTGTGCCCAGGCGGCCAAGAAAGCCAATGGCATCCTGGCTTGTATCAAAAATAGTGTGGCCAGCAGGACTAGGGAAGTGATCATGCCCCTGTACTCGGCACTGGTGAGGCCGCACCTCGAATACTGTGTTCAGTTTTGGGCCCCTCACTACAAGAGGGATATTGAGGTACTGGAGCGTGTCCAGAGAAGGGCAACGGAGCTGGAGAAGGGTCTGGAGCAGAAGTCTTATGAGGAGCGGCTGAGGAAGCTGGGACTGTTTAGCCTGGAGAAAAGGAGGCTGAGGGGAGACCTTATCGCTCTCTTCAACTACCTGAAAGGAGGTTGTAGAGAGGTGGGGGTCAGTCTCTTCTCCCAGGTAACAAGTGATAGGACAAGAGGAAATGGCCTCAAGTTGCGCCAGGGGAGGTTTAGACTGGATATTAGGAAATTTTTCTTCACTGAGAGGGTTATCAAGCATTGGAACAGGCTGCCCAGGAAGTGGTTGAGTCGCCATCCCTGGAGGTATTTAAAGGACGTTTGGATGAGGTGCTTAGAGACATGGTGTAGTGGTGGTTTTGGCAGTGTTAGGTTTATGGTTGGACTCGATGATCTTAAAGGTCTTTTCCAACCTATATGATTCTGTGATTCTGTAAAGGGCACCTAGATCATGACATGTTTCTCTTGGATGCCACCCAACACTGCTCTTCTGCAATCTGTCTTCACCCCTTGATAGAAAGGTCTTAGAAAAGGAACATTATCTTTAATTTTAGGAGACATTTGAAGTAGCAGCACAGAAAACTAAAAGACAAAGAATATCAGAATCCTGCAAAAAAGTTTAACTTACTACTCCAATGCCTGTCACTACAAAAATTGAGGCAGATAGTCAATTTAAAAAAAAAAAACAACCCTGTGTTTCTATTAACCTGTGAGAACCTGAAATTAATATGACAAGAATATAATTCTTAAATTTTGTTTTAAAAAATGCAGTAACTATACTGCACTTGCTACCTGAACATTCAGTCTAAAGATGAAGTTCTAGCAAAATGGGAAACCCATCTCACTTCAGTGCAAGGTTATCCCTATTAATCTTCCAAGTGTAGATAAATTCTTTATACGGGGTTATCCAGAGAACATTTTATTCACCAACATGACTTCAGAGTGGCACTCCTGAGGCTTCATCTGTAACACACGGATAAAAGTGTAGGTCTGGTCTCACTTTACATACACATCAGTGGTTCAGTTCAACATCTTCTGGAGTTTGGAGGGCTACCTCTCTTTTCAGCATTGCTCTGGGGACGCATGCAGCCCCACCAGTAGCACTCCACAGCTGAATCGGAGGACAGATAATCATAGACTACTTGCAAAGAATTATTGTAATCAAATTTGATTCTATTCCAGCAAGGCACTTTCCACTATCCAAGTTCAATCTCTTCACATCCAACTAGACAGACAAGGATCTATAAAGGGTTTTTTTGGTTTTTTTGTTAAACCGCTCTACTTTACAATCCCCCTTGTTATTATGGAGAATGAACAACAGAACTGCAATACTTCACCCTGTGAATTAGGATTAAAGCTTCAATTTAGGATTATTTACTGGGAGCCAGGGGAAAGGAAGAAAACAAATGACTTATTGAGGAGTCACCCAAGTTTGCTTGATTCCTTTTTCCTCTCTATACTCTGTTCAGCTAGCTTCTTGACTGCTGGAAAGATTTAAAAATCAGACAGCATAAGAAATTAGACTAGTTTTAGAAAATCTAAACAGCACCACATATAAAACTTGCTACAAGGTCACTCTGTCAACAAGCTTTGCTGAAGGATGTCGTGCTGCCAGGGCAGCAGAGAAACCACCACACCAACTGCATAAATGCTCTGTTTTAAAATGAAATGCTTTTCTGTGTTCACCCAGGAACAGAAGCGCTCACAAAAATACCTTCCAAAAAGTAAAAGCCACAGGTCACAGCACTTTGGAAATGCCTGCAGAGTTCTTGTGCTTCATTAATGGAACGGGATCTATTTGTCTGGAGTCTCTCATCTAATCAATTACCAGCAGCAGCAAAATGCCACACCATATTACAGTGCCAAGCACCAATATTACAAAAGCCTACTATCACTGCTGACTTCTGACAAAAAAACAAGTCAGAGTGCAAATATAAACTTACCTTCAAAAACTCAAGGCTTTAACCATTTTCCCTGAGATCTGATGCTAAGTAATGTTCAGTTAGTGGAAGACATCATACTTACTAAAGTCTCAAATGATGGAAAGAAACATCATCCTGTTCCAGCCATGGCCCCTTGTCAAACTTCAGGTACTCAATGTCTTCAATTACCTGGAATCAGAAGATAAAAATCATTCTAAGAGGTAGTCTGATCAGAACATCCAAAAATCAATGAACACACCCCCCAGATCAATGAAATAATCAAAACATAGTGTTAAACAAGTCACCCAGCAAAAAGGCTTCACTGCTAAAGCTGTATTAACAATGCAAATGTTTAGAGCTAACATACCATCTCCCAGTCATATTTCTGGAGGTCATGGCCCTGCCATAAGCACTGGGCAGACACGTGGGGGCCAGCTCTAAAGTTTCTGGTGCTTTCAGCCTCCATGAGTAGAGGATGGCAGGGAATAAATCGGCTGAGAGGTGCCTTGTTTCCAAATTCTTACCTGACCCAAGACACTCAACCTGCCCTTGGGGCTGAAAGGAAGCAAAGAAGGTACAGCCCCACCTCTAAGGTAGAATGAGGAGGAAATGGAAGTCAGTCTACATTTAACCCCCTTTTGTTGCAAACAAAAACCATCATGCTACATAGGAAGCTTGGTTGGTTTTTTTTTTTTTTTTCAAAATGGTTTAGTGGCATACTAACTGAGATAGGTTGAGGTGCAATTGTGGCAATTGCCTCTCGGCGTTGCTGTGTGCAGTTCACATCACAGAAACCGAGGCAGGTTCCAGGCTGGAAAACTCAAACACCCTTGAAGTAGCCATACCAACAGAAGTCCAAAGGCTCCCGATTTGATCGGTCATCAAGACCTACCCATGCGTGCATGTACCCTGAGCAGAAAGGAAAGCTCACAGCTCAGCACCCAGAATCATTCAAACAAGTAACACCAGCTCAGCAAATCACTCCTCCAGCATCCCCAAACTTATCAATCCCTTATTTGAGCTTCATTTACAGCCTGGCTCCATCAGAAAACAGATCATTGCTGGTTCACTGGGTAATTGCTTAACACAAGCCTGAGGTTATCACGCACGACTGACTAGATCTGAAGGAAACCCGAACTAGTGTTGGGAGGATGCACTTAAGGCGCATGGATGAGGTGGAGACAGTACCTTGAAGCAACTTGGGAAGAAGTGGATTGTTACAGCTCCAAACACCACTTTTCAGAGGCCTTTTCCAGAAGGAAAGGATAAAGCTACGAGGTCAGGACCAAAATCCTGATGACACACTGTTGATCCATTGACAACAAGTAAGCAGGTGCCAGTAAAGTGATAGAATAATAAATGAAAAATGCTTCTATTCTTTCCTGTACATTAAATCCACTATAATTATTCCCTGCAATCACAGCAAACACTAAATCACATCTATTGCCACTTAAAAGGCAGTAACAAAGTGCTATTACAAAGTAGTTTCGACCATAAAGGTTCACTCTATTACCAGTATTATGTTTTTATGGTAAGAAATAATGGCTTAGAGATGTGACCGCATGATCATTTTCCTTGAGGCATTTGTATTTCTTAAAGACTAATTTTGCTGATAAAGACTTAAAAAATATGGTTGACATGACATCACCAAAGCGTATTTAAAACTTCAAGCAAGTTTAGATGCTCTTTAACCATTTTTGATGTCTTACAAAGAGGCAAAGTTGGCAAGCCAGGTACTATAGCTGAGAGCATAGGAAACCTACTTTTCACATAAAGAAAAAAGCCGATGACAAATCCACCTATTGATGGAAAAATGTTTCAGTTTTCAGAAAACACTACAGAAAACTGCACCACAGACATTTAGAAGAGTTTTCAAAATTGTATTTAGAAACTGCTTCTTCCTACCAAACTGCTGTAACCTAACTCCAAGATAAGCATTCCACGATGCAAAGAGGAAGAAAGGTAAATGGTAAGTTAGTTCAAATATCCATTATTTATCTTAATTATGTAATTTAAAAGCTGAACCTCCACCATACTTCCCATTAGCTATGCAAAAGCAATTACTTCTCTACTCCACAGCAAAGCTTTGGAAACCCACCGCTACAGCTGATGACAGGACTAATAATAGAGTTGCTAACAATAGGGCTCAGAATATGTTGCAGGGAAAAAGAAATCTGTATCCAAATTAATTTTGCACACTCTTATTATCATATCAGAAGATATCTCTCCCAGCAGCTTGTTAACAATGGTATCAGCCTCCCGACCAGGCTAGACAAGCAGCTTCTTAATTTATAAGGAATGCCCTGGCACCCCCTGGGAATTAGCAGCAAGTGAATGATTTAAACCTGATCACAGCACAACTTGTAATAATGTCCAGGAGAGATCAGGTCTTAATATATTGCAGAGCATGGCAGGATTTAGAAAAAACGGTTTTCAATAATGAGACCTCTTTCCGTAATCTTTGCAACTAAGCCAATATGAACAGCTTAAAGTTTCTAAGCTTGTTTCACAGCAATTTGGTGAGTGCTGCTGTTGGAAGAGCTGGGGGGGTGGCAGGCAGCAGAAGGTGACACTGTTCTTATTCATATCATTTCTGGGGACAAAGACACCAAACCCCAATAGGTTGCTCTGTCAGCTGACTTCTCCCTAAACTCCTTCCTCGCAGGTTGTTTCTTTAAGCAATAGACAGACACAAGGAGCAGTGCAGGCTACAACCCTACAGAGTTCAGACCACAGCTTGCAGGAAGGGGCTCAGCCCATGTACAGCACCTACAACTGCAAAATTCATGCAGGCTAGCTCTGGAGCCTTTCACTTCTGCACTAGCAAAGGGCACTGGTCTGTCAGCAGCCTCCCATCTTCATCATCTTCTCCAGTTTACGCAAGCTGGTGACAAGAATAAAATTGATACATAATACAAAACTCTATTCACAAGCACAGAGGAATTAAAACAATTTCGGTTAAGTTTAAGTTATTTCCTTTCTACCCCCACCTCTTTTTTAATATCCAGGGCTTTTAAAAAAAACTTTAAACAAACATATAGCTAACTTTTTATTCCCAGTTTTATCCTCATTTAAAAGCAGTCTGAAACACCCTCATGAAGCTCATTTCAGCACTTATTACTCCTTTAGCTACTACAACCAATGTTAATTACAATATGAAACCCCAACTGATCTTTTTAAAACACACTTCACAAACAAGTTGTGTATGTCTGCTATGAGCAAATCAAAAAACATTAAACTATAAGGTCATAAAAAAGATTAAACTCCCAAATCACATAGCAAATAATCTGCAGACTGAAGCTAGCTAACAGTTAAACATTGCTATCTATCAACAGGATACACCTGTGTAAACAAACACCCTACAAGCCAAAACCAACTCCCTCCTGCCAACCCTTATTTCCAAATTTCACTTTCTCTTTGGAATGAAATAGTTGAATCTGAACAGAAGGGAAAACACACAACTTTATTCTTTGAAGTGGAAAGAGTACCAATCTCTAGCTACCATCTCACAATGAAAATATGATACCATCTTGTACTTGGACTTCAAAATAATAATCCTTCCTCTAGTCCAGATTTGTCCAACCAAATTAAGAACTGCATCAGTGCATACTGATGACCCCACGTACAGTGATGACACAAGATCGCTGAGCTTGGTAGACTTCTCTACTTGAGCAGTAAGAGCTTTAGACTGACTTTAAATCCTGATCTACAGGATTAAAATAAAATCTCTAGCAATGGGTTTTACTACAAAAAATCTAGGGAGGAAACAAACTGCTTTATTCTGATCACTTCAAGACATGCTCAGAGAGAAGGAAGTGGAAAAAACAAGCAAATAACATGCCCATCCCAACTTTCTCTTAGTTCTTCTACCAAACAGCCGTGGCTACCTTCCTGAAACACCATGGCGCTCAAATCTTGGTATCCTTTCTTTTATGATACCCTGAAAAATTAACTATAATTGCTCAATATTCTCATCCACACCCTGACCTCATTTTTTCGTTCATTTCAGCATCTTCCCATTTCTCTATTTTTGTCCCTCAGAAAAAAAAAAAAAAATCTAAAAACATAGCAGAGAATATATTATTCCTGGGATGCTGATCTTTTTTGCCCCAGAGGATGCTTTTCACTGCAAAGCAGAACCCTCACTGCGGCTGCAGGCATGTGAACTTCAACAAGAAGTGCCTACCAGCTGCTATACACCTTATCCATCTACCACAAAAGCAGGAGCACCCCAACCTTGCTAACACTAAAGCCATACTTTTTTTTATGCACGTGAGAAAAATGATGGTGCGCTCTTGATTTTTCACAGGAGTACTCACAAGACTGAAACCTCAGACATTCAAGAGCTACTCAGAAATGATTTCAGGCCTAAGATGAAATGTAAAGGTTTACCCTCTTCAGATGTTTTTTTCCTTCCCAAAAAGGATACAGAAGGATTAATGTCAGGATTGTCAGCTGGTAAAGGTCGCAGATAGCTATCTGCATAAATACAGTTGATGTCAGAACAAAGGGAAAGGCTTTTGGTTTTTTTGAAGCTTCCAAAAACACCTCATTTTCAGAGATTTTAGAAATTTTGCAATACTCCAAATGCAAACAGTTGCCTCAAAGTGTGATTTCACAGTGAACTTCTATTTATCTGCTGTCGCAATGAAGCCACCAGCCTTTTTGTGGGTATAAACTCAAAATGCCTCGTGAATCTACTGGTTAATAGTTATAACCCCTATAATCAAGTGCACAAGTGTCCAGAAATCCAGACACGACAGGGCAGGACCCAAAACGTAGCACACAACCATATTCTCATAAAGGGAACTAAAAGGCCTAGAAACACACAGCAATGCAGCTAATGGGGGTTACATTTTTAGGACCAGGAAAGTCCTTATCAATATTTTCTGCTCCACAAAGCTTTTGCATGGGAACACAAGGATATTAGGTGCAGGCTACCGTCATGCTCAATGCCAACTAAAATCCACACTTCGTTCATCCAAACAAAGTCAGGCTTAAGAGAGGAGAGTTTACTGCAGACTTCAACTGAAACAGATTCATCGCTGACTCCAACAGCAGGAACCCAGCTCAAAAATCCATGAGATTTTCCAGCCCCTTGGTCCCAAGATTGGTCTCAGCAACCGCTAGTTTGGAAAAAACCTCCGTCCAGTTTTCTTGCTAACCATGACATTACATGGTGTGGAATATCCTTTTGGTCAGTCCGGGTCAGGTGTCCTGGCTGTGTCCCCTCCCAAACCTCTGCACACCCCCAGCCTAATCACAGGGGGCAGAGCGAGAAACAGAGACAGCCTTGATGCTGTGCAAGCACTGCACAGCAATAGCTAAAATACTGGTGCATTGTCAACACTGTTTTGGTCAGATCTAAAGCACAGCACCATATGGGCTCTTGCAAAGAAAGTTAACTTGACCCCAGTGAAACCCAGTCCATCAGCGAGTGAGCACAGCAGTAATAGGCTGCCTCCTGCAACAGTTAGAAATGTTCAAATATGGTTTTCTTGGTGGTTTTTTTGTTTGGTTGGTTTTTGGGGGTTTTTTTGTTTGGTTGGTTTGTTTTTTTTAAGGAACTCCACAAAGGCAGTAAGCAGTCAGAAACCTCCCTTGGTATGAATGCCAAGGTTGGGCTTACGCATCTTTAGTTAAGCAGTGACTTGGGGGCTTAGGTAGGAAAGGCTCTAAGACATATCCCATGTGAAGATGGAAGTGCCCTCACAAAACTACACACAAACCTCTGCAGTAAGATGGCCTGCTACCTGCCGAATGTCATACCTAGTGCAGGTGGGTGGACAGGTGCTGGTATACTGAAACAAATGTTGTTTTCCTTTTGCATCTGATTTGGGAAAGCCTGTTATGCTTTCCTAAACTTCTCCACTTCACCAAACTAGTAAGTTTTCCATCTCAGACAGGGTAATCACCCTGCCACTTCTCTCCTCCCAGTTGATTTAGGAATTAATCACATACTGCTGTGCAAAGGTCTGGACCTATTTCCTAAAGCAGAGAGCAATATAACCAGCCTCATATTTCTTTTCCCCTCTGAGGAAAGGAGAGCATTAAAAGGACTCTAGGAGGATTATCAGAGCTTTCAAACAAGAAATACAGAGGATAAAAATATTAAAATCAGCAAGACATATCTGAAAATATCTTTTAAGTGCAGCTGAGATCCTTATTGCTACTACAGAATTCAAGTGAGCTTTGAGGGATTCACCATGTAACTTTCATATCTAGAACTGAAGTGGGCCCACTACAAACCTGTCCAGAATTACAAAGAGCTTGTTGCTCCCTCTGACAGGGGACAGCACCTACGACAAGTCAACAATGGGGAAGCAAAAGGCTTCTGTTATCCCACTAATAATCCTCCATGAGCAAGCATGTTTGCTGAAGTAAGGCAAATATATTACACCTACTCCAAAAAATAACACAGTGGAGTACAAGGAAGCAGTGATCTCATGTTAATCCTGTCACATAATAAGAGATGGTTTATTTCTAGCAATAAGAAGGCAATTTACCTGGCTTGGTCCAGGGTTAACGTGTCTGGCAAAATCATTTGGAGAAAAAAATTGCAGTTTAGATACCATGTGTTAGTTCATACAGATGAATAACCCAGGGTTACAAAGCTTGTAACAGCTCTGGCTATCCAGCTGTTTGCTATAACCTAATGACAACTAGCTTTTAGAAAACAACTGCTATTTTATCACATAGGAACCTGTGCACCAACCTGGATCACAAGAAGCTGCACAACAGCAAAAGCCAACAGAGACAGACTTTACACCAGTAGACAGTCTCAGCTGACTGCTGGAGGTGACTTACCTCCTGGTTAATGCCATTAGTTCCCAAACTGAGCTATGCAGAGCCTTGCCCATCCCACCAGCCACTTCAAACAGCGATGCTGACTGAACAGCCAAACACTGCACAGCCCAGCAGAGACTCAGGAAATGCTGCTTCCACCTCCCTCACAGGATTTGCTTGGAAAAACAAACCAAATTCGGAAACACCCACCACAAGTTACATCAGACAAAAGACACTAAGAAAATTATGAGTGTTTAATCATGTGGTCTATAGGGGGCTTTGCTTGCTCAGACAGCCAGGAATCTTGGCAAAAGGGATGGGAGGTGGGATTTCCACTCTCCTGACAAAACGACACTCACTCATCAAAATACTCAAGTACAGACCCAGCCCAGATCTTTGCCATAGCAACAAACACTAAATGCATTAAGTAGTTAACTAAGTTTGTTATCTAGACAATGTGTTCTCTTTACATTTCAGTCTTGAAAATTTAAAAAAAAAAAAAAAATCAATATATGCAACAAATTCTTACCTTTTCCACATCTTCTGCCTCAGTTGCTGTGTACTGCAGAACTTCACTGGTCTCGCTGCAAAGAGGAAAAAAAACCTGAATTCCCCTGATACAACTGCTCTACCCATCCTCTCCCCCCTGCTCCAAAATGAAGCAGAAATGAAGTTAAAAGGCACAAACACAGAACCAGAATAATTACAATTTTTTAGAATGCTTAGAGTTCTTGCAATAGAATTCCTATTAGACCTGTAAGTTGCTTCTTTCCTGGTGGAAAATTGTTTCTAAAGGGCAAATGGCCTGTGGTATCTACATAGTTTTCATCCAAAAAATTTTTTTAGAAAATCCCACCTATGAATTTGTTTCCATTTCACCAATGTGGATACTTGCCCCAATTACAATGGCCCAATCTGTTTGAAGCCAAGTGAAATTTTCAGCCAGCCTAACCCAAAACTTCCATAGACCTTCCATTTTATAACAAGTACATTAATACCTGTGGGTAATTTTTAACAGAAGAATACATTCATTCACCATTATTTAGTAAGACTGAGCTAACCGAACCAATACAACGCAGGCAGCAAGACCTGTAAGTAGAAAATCATGTAATCAGGAAGCTATTACCTGTTTTAAAAGACTGTTTTCCCACATTAGCCTTCCCACAAGTAGAAAAGTCCCTTGCAGAGCAGTTCCGCAATAGGAGTTCCTATATGAACGTGTTTCACTACTACATACACGCAGCTGCCCTCGGTAACAGTTGACCCCCAACCTGCTCCAGCTGCCCTAGGAGACCTTTCCTTTAGCTAACAAAAACTTAAGAGAAAATAAAATGGAAGCCCCATGTGCACGGTATATCAAAAAACACACAGCAAAGCTGAAGAGCATTAGGAAGAATTTGCAGACTTTTTGCTTAGCATAACCGCTTCCAAGTTTAATCGGGATTAAGGCTGGTAATATAACACTGTTGCTCTAAGTAGTCACATTATCAAAATAACTTGTAACTGCACTAGTCCAAACTAGTTCCTGGGCTGCATTAACACTGGTCAGTCAAAACAGCTCTGGTAAAAAAGTTCATTTATAAAATGCCTTTAATTCCTACGAACTCCCAAGCTCTTACAGCCAGCCATTCAACTGGTACTTCTAGTAGGGGAGCTACTTAAAGAGCTAGTTCTCAACTTGAGAACAAAGCATAAAGCCTCACACAACTTCAGTCACAGAAAGAAAATAAATGGCTTCCTTTCAAAGGGAGCTGATGTGACAGCGTAGCATACATACTCACATCTTCAATATCAACGGTCAGTAATCAAAGGGAGAGGTCAGACTTCAGAGTCTTATACTGGCAATTGCATTAACAATGCAGACCAAATCACTCAATACTCTGCAGATTATTAAGGCTTTCATTAAGAGAAAACAGCTGCTCAGTAGAAGCAGTATTGGATATGAAAGAGAACATTAGCAATCCTAGGGCTTTGGTCTAGGAAAAGAAAAATAAAATGAAACACTACAGCTGTCTGTTCAAAATCACAAGGTAATACCTGCCACAGCACCGGGCTCACAAATCACTCTCAAAAGAAACATTAAAAGACATTCATAAACACATCAGACTAGAAAGGAAGCACCAATTTTAAGATAGCCACACTTTCACTGTAAAACACACCACTCCAGGCACCATCAAGTTGCTCCAATTAAATGGAATAAGATAACAGGAATTTTGCTAAGTAACAAACTAGGCTATTTTCCTGCTGCATTTTAAGAAAAGCAAGAGAACAAGCAAACATAAGCTTGAACATGGAAAGTATGCAGGAGTTTGTTCAACAGTCCATAATAACTTTTTAGCGTGTCTAAACCAGATTTTGGTCATCCTCAAGAGTTAGAGAATCAAATACTTCTTAGTCTGCCTAGAGACTAACAGCCAGGCATAAATAAAGTTCACCGCATCACCCTGCGAGCCAGCAAACAGTTAAAGACAGTCAAAGCTTCTGTATATTTATCCAATATAGAAGCCATCAGTGAGGCCCAGAGATGCGCAAAGCTCAAGTTTCACACATTCACAACTCCCTCACATCAAGGGGACAGAGGCATCTTTCTTCAGACCTGAGCACAAAGATTGATCTGACAAGCTATTGTAAGCCCATCCGCTGATGAGGATGCCAACCGGAGGGTGTTTGCTTAACAAGCATACTGACCACGTACAGACAAAGGGGAAAGAGTTGAAATCACAGCAGGACCAGCTAGTCTAGGATTTAGCTTCACTACACACCATGGTGTATTTCTGGGGCTCAATTTGATCCAAAGAACAAGCAGCATTTTTCTTCTCGCCGGTAAATTCAGAACAGTTCTGCCCTCAGGGGGATGACAGTCCCAAGGCTTCCCACTCTCCCTCTGCACCCTTAGCTCCCACTTCCTTCCGAGAGCCATGTGCTGGCTGCTAATCCGTGGGGGACGCATCCGTGGGGGACGCAGCTGACCATACATCGCACCAACAACTTCTGCCCTCTATGAATGACAGGCTCAATATGAAGTTATTCAGTTCAATTGCTGACAGCACAATTACACCGATTTACCCTGAGAGCTGGGAGCAAGAAAGCAAGGGGAAACAAGCAGGCTACAACATACCTGAAGATCTACTTTGACTTAAATGTAACTCAGTAGTCAGCCTCATGCACACACTGAACCTTGCACAATTAGAGATCGTTTTGATGTAAAGTAGGCCTGGCTCTGTGACCTTTAAGAGTTTCCCTTCCAGAAAACTATTTGTTTATGAGGGACCAAGATTGCTTACCTTCACACTTTTAAGACAATTTGATTTTTGATAGAGCTCTTTTATAGCTTGCCAGCTGTCCCAATTCTTACAATAGTCTCCTCATCTCAAGTTTACAGGGCACACATTCTTGCTTCCCAGCTACAGAAAGCCAGGGGAGCCCAGAGAAGAGCATGTTTAGTCTCTCAGAGGAGGTAGCAGGGCAGTCTTTATTTATCAGCACCAACAAGTCCATCAAATCCTTTTCAAATGTGGAAGGCTGTCAGGTGTATGCCTCGTGAGACAGAGAAACAGAAGCAGAAGAGGGAACAACAAGCCCTTACCTGAAAACCTCTTTCCCCTCTCACTCTGTATCACTATCAAGAAAATAGCCAAAGCTATGACAACTGAAAGGTAGTTTTTAGGAGAGAAAAATCCCAAACTTTCCAAAAAGGCCTGAGAAAAGCTTATATTGAATCACACACTCCTCAGGTCATGCAAACGCAAGCATACTGCTATAGCCATGGTATTCCAGACATCACTCCAAGAAAGCACTCCAACCACTGTAGCAAGGTAATAGAAAGAGCAGTGAAGGTACCAACACCAACCACAGAGCACTGTCATAAGACAGAGACAGAATTTGTTTTTCCAGAGCAAACACAGACCAGATTCCTGGCTTTGCTCCTGAAGCACTCTTAACTACGAACAAGTTTATGCTTCCCTGTATCTGACTCCATGACAGCGAAGCTGCAGTGCTGCAAGACAGCAGGATGAAAAGACATACTGCAGATCAGGGTTCATTAGCTTTGCAATGTATTAGGTGGGTCAATTAATGAAATTCAATGAATTTACTATTGTAAACACTTCCCCCACTCTGAATCTGTTAAGAGTCAAAAAACATTGCTTTATAAGCTCACACCTAAAAAGATTTCATTTTTCGTCTTCCAATATTCTAACACTGGCATCAGGCTTCTCAGATGCCAGAGGTAACTACACGCAAGTATACATAGTTGTTATGCTATGGATGCAATACCCCATCATTAGAAAATAATATTATACCATGTAGCACAAAGAGGATTTCTCATATGACATGGTTTTATTTGCTTAAATTGGCAGAGATTTTAGGATTTGCACACATTTTTACTCAAAGACTCAGACAAAACAGTTTGGTCTGCTAACCTGATCTCCGGTAAGAAAGTTTTCTTGTAAGCATCCTCAATATTCTGGAGATACAAAGGAGACACCTTCTTCTCATATGGCTAAAAACAAACAGAAAACAATATTGTGAAATGAGTTTTCTTTCTTTTCCCACCAGCGCAGATTCCAGTCTAAGCAGAAGGCACTGTCACACCATCTGTCAAGAGCTCGCTTTTTATTAGCGGCCAGATGTCCAGTGAGCCACATACACATTAATGAAAATTTTAAGAATTAAGACATTTGGAGTGTTTAGAATTTCTTATATGGCACTAAATATCTAGAGTACCCCAAGGAACAAGTCAGTCTGCATTAATCACTGCTTTACCATGTACTATTAGGCCCATTGTTTTATTAGCCATGTAAGATTCTTCCGATATGCTACTGAATCTATAAAAGGGATCTAGAAAGGGAAAGGCAGGTTCAACAGAAGAATGTAAGAGTAAACCAAACTTTCTTGCAATTTCAGTTTGTTACAGTAATCACCTCGTTTTCCCTGAGCTCGCATAAATTAAATGTACCATACATCAACAGTCTCAAAAAGTTTAACTTTCCAAGGACTGATTAATCCTAGCTACCTGCATATTCAAGTTTCATCCAGGAAAAAGGAGAATCATAGAATAGAAGGTTGTCCAAGTCTGCCTTTTCAATGACAGGGCCAACGTGCATCTATTTCTCCAGTTTCAGACAAGTACATGGGCAATCACTCACTCCAAAAATCTTTCTTTTGAGATTTCATGGCTATTATACCTGCTGTTAAACAGTTCACCATCAGCTATATCTGCTGCACAGTGTACTTTAATGTCACATTTGCAAAATGTCACAAATTTCTCTAATCTACCATGTGTTCCTTCAGTTCAAACCCCAAATTAAATTACATTTCCTACTTGAAACGTTCATCCAAGATGCTCATTATGTTGGAAGGATCTATGTCTCTGCTAGTTGGGCCCACTGGAGGGCTTTTCTTTTCCCAGTGCCCTGCAAAAACAGAACGCTGAAGACCAATGAAACACTCCATCCGCCAAGAAGGCAGAATTCCCAAAAATACCATCCCCAAACAAGCACTAGTGTTCAGCAATGCTACTGCCCCAAGGAAGTTACAAGTTACATCAGCAATTTCTGCCAGAAGGTCTCAAAAATGCCAGTGACCTTTATGCTCACAAGGGCAAAGAACTCACAGGTTCCCACGACACATTAAGAAGCTTCTAATTCTGTCACTGAAGTTGCTGAAACAAAAAAGCTATGGTTTTCCTATACAAAAGTATCTTGTTCGTTAAAGCGCAGAGGCACGTTCAGTCATGGCCTAAACTGCTGGAGGGGCAGAGGGGAGAGTCATTCGACCGGCAGACGCAGGCCACGCAGATCACGAAGCAGCAAGGGCAGCCTTCCATTTACAGCTCTGAAGTCACTTCCCTGTGGCAATCATCAGCCTCCCTCTTAAATGAGCAGGAAACTGCAAAACGAAATGCTACTAGCTCACCCTAGCACACTAATATACACACACATGCTTTGAGAGAAGCAGGCGTAGCCAAAAGTGACCTGAGAATTTTATAGTAATAAATTTTTCTTTGAATCTATCAGACTTTCCACAGTTAAATACTTCACTTGACTACAATTCCTCTTAGCCTTTGAACAAGGTACAAGGTAAACATCATTTAATCCTCATGACACATCTAAGAACAGTTACAAGCACATGTCCAAATATCACAGAAGGGGGAAGAAAAAACCCAAACCAAAAACCTTATTTAGATTAGTCATTATACAGAAGTACCCTACAGCTTTTCTGATCCAAGACTACTTCAATAATGCAGTAATCCAATACACTGATATAACGAGAGAGGTGATTTGAAGACAATGCTACAGAACTAAGTTAGTTTTCTTTTCTTTTGAACAGTAGTCTCCATCCAATACCATGATTTTTAAAAAGACATCTTGGAGAGAAACTATGTGACCCTCAAAGGGTTTTGAGAGAAAAAGTGAGAATGTCCCACAACCGTCAAAGATCAACAGGTAAAAGTCACATATCATGACTTCAGACTAGACTGAAGTTGCAGTAGTGACAAGAAGCAACTGTATTTCTTATCAACTTTATATTAGATTAGCCAGAAAGCACCCTGGATTTTGTATCTCATGGAATACCTATGCAAAACTAGTTTTAAGTTTAAAATTGGTGGTTTTGCTGTGTTAACACAAAAGCACCAAGCAGCAATTTTCTTAATTTCAGAAAGTTAACTGAGCTTGCTTATCACAAGTGACCCACACATTAACGTCAACACAGGTCTGAAACAGCAGTCAACTGGGGACCCTGGAGAAGGGGACGGCCAGTTGGGGCTTCCAGCACTCAGGAAGCACAGATAATCTTAGGGCGTGCTGCAAGAAACATATTACCTGGACACGACTCCTGAAACAGCAGCTACAAAGGTTGTTTTCTAAGGGCAGATGATTTTTACAGGGCTTCTCATTACAGAAATGACAGCATATTGATGCAGTCAAAGTTGATTTTTGCTTTTGGAGCAAGCATACCAGAATACCCACACAGTCATCACCAACACACAGTTCTCACACCTAAGAGGACGAGAAGCTTTTCAGAAGCAGAATTCTGCGGCAAACCCCACAGGACTCCCGCATAAGGGCACGATTACAACAAACATTAGCAGGCAGTAATAGTGGCAAGAGATAAAATTACCTTGCCTTTCTCTTGAATCCTCCTCTGCACCTCTGGGACGGGTACATCTATATAAATGACGCAGTGAGGCGGCAGGAATTCACAAATGCTGACCTCTTTGATCTCCTTGTAGTGATCAAGACCTGTATAAAAACAAAACCAAACACACTGGAGAGCTAAAGGCACACAGTTCATTATAACCAGTTTTCAAACTCATTCAGCAAGAAGTTGCAACTCACAGCAGGTGTTAAAAAAATAAATATACACCTCCTAAATTTAAGCCAAATCAAACAAGACAGCAGAAACATGAGGCAGTCCGGGAAACAATTATCTTCACCTCAGGAGTAGCCAAAATGCCAGATTTGCTAAGAACAGACAGAAACAAGAATTTCAATAGCAATTTAAGGGGTCAGCTGATGACTGGGCTTTACAGTTGTTTCCTACAGACTTTCAAACTTTTGTTCAGCTGTAAGTTTGCATGTTTTGGCTGGGGCTGGTCTCCTATGTATGTCACATAACCGCTCCATTCCTAGCCAAGGGATGAAGACTCCACGCATCTGCCCACAAGGCACCAGCACAGTAACACCACGCTGCTCAGGAGCTCAGCGCCAGTAACTGCAAACCACAGAATCACTCAGGTTGGAAGGAACATCCACATCTGGTTCAACCACTCTGCTTAGAGCAGGGTCATCTAGAGCAGGTGGGTCAGGACTGTGTCCCACAGTGTTCTGAGTATCTCCAGGATAGACGTCCCACAGCCTCCCCAGGCAACCAGCTCCAGGGTTTGACTACCTTCACAGTAGAAAATGTTTTTTTTCTTATAAATGGAACTTCCTGTATTTCAGTTGGTGCCCCTTGCCTCTTGTTCTCTCACTAGGTGCCACTGAGAAAAGGCTGGTTCCATCCAATACTCCTCCTCCTCCTCAAGTATTTATATACTTAAATACCAGCAGGTATTTATACACATCGCCCTCAGCCTTCTCTTCTCCAGGCCAAAGAAATCCCAGCTCTCTCAGCCTCTCCTCACACATTGGATGCTCTAGTTTCTTAGCGACCTCCGTGGCCCTTTGCTAGACTCACTCGAGTAAGTTCCTACCTTTCCTCAGCTGGTAGCCCAGAACTGGGCACAACACTCAGATTTGGTGATCACCTCCCTTGACCTGCTGACAACACTCTTCTTCATGCAGCGCCCTGGACGCTGGTGGCGTCCTTTGCCACAAGGACGCCTTGTGGCAAAGGATGCCTTGTGTCCTTTGCTGGCTCACATTTAACTTGGTGTCCATCAGGACCCCCGGGTCCTCCTCTGCAAAACTTTCTAAACAGTTGTCTCCCAGCGTATACAAGTGCCTGCAGTTTTTCCTTCCCAGGTGCAGGACTTTGCATTCCCTTTTGTTGAACTTCATGAGGTTACCACCCAACCATTTCTTCAGCCTGCCCACGTTCCTCTGCATAGCACCAAAAACATATGGTGTGTCAGCCATTCCCCTCCCAGTTTTGCATCACCTGCAAATCTGCTGAGGCTGCATCCCATCATCCATGTCTTAAACCCAGTTTAAATGGTCAGCCCCAGTATCCATGATATCCCCAGTGACCATGATACATGGTCAGCCCCAGTATCCTCCCCTGGGCTACACCACTAGTTATTGGCCTCCAGATGGACTTTACACAGCTGATCACAACCCTTTGAGCCCAGCAGTTCAGCCACTTTTCAATCTACTACCCACATATCTAATCCATACTTCATCAATTCGTCAATGAGGATGTTACGAGAGACACCGCTGAAGGCCTTGCTTAAGATAAACAATATCCATTGCTCTCCGCTCATCAACTGAGGTAGCCTTCTATGAGGAGCTGACTATCAGATGTTTAAGCGTGATTTCCTTTTCATAAAACTATGATGACTATTCTCCATCACCTTCACATCCTCCATATATTTGGAAATGGCTTCCAGGAGGATTTGGTCCATCACCTTCCTGCAGATCAAGCTGAGGCTGACTGGCCTGTAGCTTCCTGGATCCTCCTCCTTGCCCCTCTTGAAGGCAAGAGCAACATTTGTGTTCTTTGAGATTCAAAAGGGAGCTGGCCATTTAAGGCAAGTAGGCCAAACCCTGCTGACCCATTATTTACCTCCCACCTAATTAGCTGCAAGATCACAGTCTGCCCAAAGGACCTCTAGTCTTCATCAGCATGCTCACCCACATTTCCAGGGAACTACAGGAGTCTCTGGCTGACAGGACGCAAGTAAGCAATACACAGAATACATGTTCTTTAACATGTAAGCAGAACCAAAGCCTTGAATTAAAACTGGAAGTCTCATGGCTTGAGGTTGGTCCTTGATGCATGGAACAGCAAGGTGCTAAGCACCTCATGAAGAACTCTGATTACTTAAAGGAGCCCATCTGCCAAGCAGGCTGTTTTGTTTCTTTTTTAAAAACTAAACTACCACGCTTCTGGCTGAGGTTATGGCAAAATAACTTCCTTTTGCATGCACATAACTTACATCGCTTGTGGACATAGCCTTGTTTAAACATTGCATCCAGAAATACAAAGTCGCTGTAGGGAGAGCGCTCCATCACCACACCTTGTCCTGCAATTGAAAGTAGGTTCCAGTCAGCGAGGCTCAGAGAGACTAATGGCAGCAACATCTAAAGTTACAGTACTGCTCTTACGGTCAGTTTTCTGAATGCTTTTCTAGAAACTTTAAATAAAACAAAAGTGCAAGTTTTTGGCTCTCACAAACGTTCTGGATATGTATGCTGAACATGCCTGTCTCACCCATACGTATATTCTCCTACCATGCCTATCACCACAGTAGCTGAGTACTACTATATTTAAGGAGTACATTTACATTCGTGCCTGATACTTTCTGGCATTCGCATCTTTTCATCTTCTTTGGGAAACGCTTATTAAAGCACAAGCAACAGGTAAATCAGAGTTGGCATAGGAAATCTTTTCTCACCAGAAGACACTCAAATTATAACAATACCACCACAAAAACAGTATTTAACGAAATCAAAAAGACTGAATAGAAGTCACCATCAGGAACTAAGTCTAGGGAGAGTTTTAAAAAGGCTGTACAAGTCACAGCTGTCTTGGTATTTTTAAAATGTCTTTTTGAAATCACTCATCAGCAATTTCCAAATTAAAGCTAATCAAATTGCTAACTGGTACATATTTCCTTCACTAGAAATGATACGAGATACTGTTCTAAAAAAAATATGCAGGGTATTTTCCTAAGTGGACTGTTAACCTGTACTCACTAAGGGGGGGAACTAAAAAGCTTAACAACACCATAGCCTTTCATTTAAAAATGCAAATACTAGCAAAGCACTTCAGAACAGCTTACTCGCAACTTACACTACTAAGTTAATTTAGAAATGACATTTATTTACTGTGAAATCTAACCTGTGGCCAGCAGATGCTCCAACGCATCAGCATACTGTAAAACACGGTTACCGAACAGCCAAGCTTGCAGTCGATAAGAGTGTCCATCGGGGCATGTCGGATCATTGTAAAATCTCTCTAGGTTACAGAAACCATTAAATTTCTCATGCAGCAATGTTCCGTCTCCCGTGATTCTGTCTAGGTAATGGATGTCTGCTTCTGGGAAATATTTCATTCCTGACAAAAAAGAAACCCACAACAGAGCACCAATCAAAATAATAAGTTTTGTTCATTTACAGTAAACACCTATTCAGCTCATTTAAATATATAGCTTTACTTCAAGCAACACTTGAAAACAGCACAAAATCCTTTGGTCAGTCACATCAGAGTGCACACAAACCCTAATTTGAAGTATTGCCACCTTTCACCTCCCCAGTGAGAGCTGAGCTATCATTCTAAGCAGAATCTTTTTGCCACCAATCCTCTAATCACCTTGATTGATGCTCTGCGTACACCCATGCAGAAAACCCTAACTCTCAAGGTGCTCAGTGAGCAAACCGACTTCATTAGAAGTAAAATTTCATTCACAACAATTCATAGTTACACAAGTGTCCCGTGGATCTGACAAGCGTCCCATCCTCATTTCAAACCTCACCAACATTTTATTCTCCCCTTATCTATAAGCTCTCCACATTAACTGAGGCATTGACCAATGAATAATTTCCTAGTCAAGAACTGCTGGTTTGGTAAACTAACTTTCTTTACACAAGAATGACAATCAGACTGTTAAATTCTATTAACTATTACAGAAATAGGGAAAATAAGATGTACCTAGTTTTTCTGCTATTTGTTGTGCAAGCTTGCCCTTCCCAGAAAATAAGTTTCCCTCCACTGTAAAGATTTTGCTGTATGCGGTGAACTTTTTTGTAGCTCTGTCTCCCAACACATAAGCCAGCCAACCATACTGCAAATTCTGCTCGGAGCTGATATGAATTCTTGCCTGAAAGAAAACACAACAACAAAATTAGCATATTTTAGTTTTCTTAGCTGAACTAGGCATGCTCAAAGTGCAGCTTTTTCAGACCTTCTGCACATGCATGAGGATACACACTTGCACATCTAATACAAGGAATTTTCATACAGTAAAGTTAGCACTGTCATTTCAGCTCAGCAACTGAAGCAGTATTTAGGCTGAGAAGCTGTTTATGAAATGCAAGACTGAGAAGACAGAAACCATGAAACAATTTTCAGTGTGTTTAAAGCTTGAGGCAGGACTGCCCTGCCAGAACTCTGCTCTGAATCTACACAACGACTGAAACTTCCCAGACTTCCTGATGGCCACAGACACATGATGTGCCCTGCATTCCCATGGGAGATCCTAGAGCAGGCTTTTATTTATGTTTTTGTTTGTTTGTTAGTTATTGAGTAGAGATTAACATTAAACGCTCTCGCAGTCTCTCAGGAGAGTTACAGCTTCATTTCTGCACAACACAGTTCCTGGACAAAGGCAGAAAGAAATACTCACCTGGCCTGCAAAGCTGCAGGCAGCACGCTACTGAGCCCTGCTCAGCACAGCTGCCCAGACTCTGGTAAAAAGTGAATAAACCTTATTTTGAGTAATGCGGTGACCTCACTTACACATGTGAGATTTTATTTGTATTTAATGTTCTTCTGCTTGCACCTCCAGAGATCACATTCGCAAGCTGAAGGTCACTGGGTCACCACACTCTGGTCTCAGGTATTCACTTGTGTCTCTACCTGAAGCCTCGCCTCCTCTCCGAGCCCCTGCATTCGCCCATTGGGAAGGTCCCTGTCTAAGAAGCCGCCCAGCCCAGCCCAGCCCAGCCTCCCCCACGCCGCAGGGCCACCGCCAGCGCTTCCAGGGACACGGCCCCTCCCGAGCACAGGACCGCTGCCAGGAGCGGAGGCCGACTCGGAGGGCCAGGCGCTACCACCACAGCCCGCGCAAGCGGCCAGGCCCCCCGCCCCGCCGCCAGCCCCGCGGGGAGGCCGGAGCGGCCCGGGCACCCCAAGGTGAGCCCGCCCGGCCGCGCTGAGGGGCGGCCGCCGCAGCCAGGGGAACCGCGGCTGGGCGCAGGAACCTCCCCCTTCCCCTTCCCCGGCCCCGCTCACCGCCGGCACGACGGCGCTCCCCAGGCGGCCCCGAGCGGAGGCGGCCGCGGCCGGGCCGAGCTTGGCCAGCCACAAGGACATGGCGGCACCCAGGAGACGCGGCCGGCCCCGCCGCGACGGAAGGGGGCGGGCGCGGATAGATGACGTCACGACAGCGGGGCAGAAGCCCGCCCGGCGCCGCTACGAGGGCGCGGCCGCCGGCCACGCCCCCTACTCGCCCCGTAGTCGCTGGCCACGCCCCCGCCGCGCCGCGCGGGCTGCGCCTGCAGCGGGCAGCGGGCAGGCAGCGGGCAGCAGGCAGCAGGCAGCAGGCAGCAGGCGGGAGCGCATTGCCTCGCAGACGAGCGTGCCGTGGGGTGGGAGGTGCAGGGGCGAGAGGGGAAGCCCTGCTCTTTCTCTGGCGCCAGGTTTGCCCTGGGGGGTCCCGGTACAGGCAGAGCTGGCAGGGGGTCAGGCAGCGCCAGGAGCGAGGAAATCCTGGCCGCTCCCGCGCGTGGCAAACCTTGGCTTCCTCGCGCCTAGAAAGTCACTTCCTCGGCAAATGTTGTTCCCTCAGCAAGTCCCAGGGCGCTGGGAGGAGAGCCGGTGGTGGGACGATGACACCGCTGCACCCGTGTCCCTGGTGGCTCCTCAGGCGTTGGCCAAAATGGGCAGGAGGTCTCGTGCCAAAGCCCCTCACGCTCCCCCTGCCCACTGCGTCCGTGAGTCAGGAGGAGCGGGATGTCCAGGGCTTGAGCTTTGGGGAAGAAAGCCACGTCTCGCTGCAGATTAACCGCTTATTCCTGGTTCTGCTGCTGCGATAGGATGCGACCGGACACCAGCCCTGTTGTGTCCGTCGTGTCACATTCCGTCAGCCGCCATGTAATCGGATGTGAAGGATGCAGCTCGTGTGCTGCCCCTGCGTCCTCACCACTGGCCGGGGACGTCAAAGGCAGCCCTGATCCCTGTCCCCTCTCTTACCTGGCAGGGAGTAGGCAAGACCACCGCTCCCCATTCCAGGCTGGTGGGTACCCGGCTGTTACAACGAAGGCCCCAGTGTCTGGCTATCCACACCATTCCAGATTTGCAAAGCCAAAGAGGTGGAAATCAAGATCTACCTCCAGATCTTGATTTCCAAGATCTTCTCCAGCTGTATGGGAGCTGGTGATCTGGGACAGTTTCCAGTTCTCCGTCTAAAATACTTCCTACACTATGCTCTGGGCCTTTGATTTGGGTTGTGTTTGCTAGCCGTTGCTAGCTGGGGACAGCGTGACGCCTTCCATACCGGCACCTCTGAGTGATCCCATCCCTGTCTGGATTCTCGCTGTTCTCAAAGAAGAGGATGGTGAAGGTCCACCAATGCCCATATGCATTTGTCACTCTTTGTGATGCTACCAGCTGCTCCCAGCCTGGGTTGCTTGGCCACCACGGAGAGAAGACCACCTTTGCTCTCTGCAGAGAGAAGGGCATCTGCCTGGTGCGTCTCACTGTTGTTCTCTGCTTGTGGCAGAGCTCCCTGGGTCTCCTTCAGCAGGGAAAGGGGTGAGCTACCTTGATGGCCTCCAGAAATGAAAGATGGACTGGGAATGGAGGCCACAATGAGGTGACAAAGAGAGGACATGAGGGATAACTCATCAGCGTGTGCTTCTGCAGTCAAGACATGCCCAGACTGTTTGCACAAACCCCGCAGCAGGCTCAGGGCTCAGGTGACAGCAGCCGAGGACGCGTGCACGCACCGGAGCTGGCTGGCTGCAGCTCGGGCCAACCCCACCACTCCTGCCTGTGGCTGGATGAGGGATGCTGGAGGAGAGGGGATGCCTTAACCAGACACACGGGGCAGGAGAAGACACGGCTGGGAAACCACCCAGACGCCCACACAGCTGGCAGATGTGGCGGTGGCGAACCTCGCAGCTGCTCTTGGAGGATTTGCTGATCCTTGCCACAAGATGGGGCTGGCTAATGCTGAAGGAAAGCTGCTTTCTTCCTGCCTGCCACCATGGCTTGTCCCACGGAGCCGAGTTATGAGCCCCAACAAGTCCCCATCTTGCCCAGGGCTCTGTGGAGACTCTGGGGAAGGCTGCTGACATCTCGAGGTACCACATGCAAAGCATCTTCTCTGTAGAAGCTGCTCCTGTCTCCGTGCCACTGCAATGCATGGATGCTGGAAACCACGTGGGCAGTTTTGCTTCCCCCTTTTTTTGGGTTTTGCGCTCCATGTTTGCCAACAGGAACACCGGAGAAACCGCTCTGCTTCAGGAAGCGTTGAGAGCAAATTTGCTTTGCGTCTGGAAAGACCCATCTGCCCAGCCAACCTGACCTCCCGTATTGGAAAACAGGAAAGAAACCTCTGAATGAACCAGAGACTCTGGCTTTCTAACGATCAGCTCTTGACCGAGCTTTGAGAACTTGGAAATGCCCCGTTGAAACAAATGGGGAGGAAGAAGAAGGATCAAGGAGACATCAGGGTGGGAAGGGACGGCTGTGCCCCACACCAGGTGTCTCCTACGTACTTAGGACCATGCTCCCTGGGCTGGGGTTTCTTTCGTTTGCTGGAAAAGAAACTCCTCCAGAAAAGGGAGCAAGTGGAGGCTTAGTGCTGCCTTGTGCTGCCTTGCAGAGCACGTCCACTGCTGCTCTGGGCCAGCTTGGAAAGCTGGGTGGGCAGAAAACCATTGCTGTCACCTGCAGGGTTAGTCCCTGCAATGCTCTGCCGACGTGGCAGGGCTTGGAACTGCTCCCTAACCTGTGACCGGTCTCTGCCCAACTTCTTCCTCCATAATCAGATTTCTTCATCTGTTTATTTCCTGGTTTCAACCGTCACATAATTCCCAGGCTGTTGTCTCCTTGGGGACTTGTATCGCCTGTGGGTGAGCAGGGCCAGCTCCTCATCGGTGCTGCTGGGGAGGTGGCCATGCTTCCAGCCCTGTCCTGAGCCTCAATCGGCAGAGGCTGTGGGGCCTGTGCCAGGGTCCCCCTTGGCTCCAACTCATCATCTCGTTGCCTCCACCACAAGCCCTGGCCCTCAGATGCTGCAGGGTCTTGCCCCTGTGGCTCCCCTGGATCTTGCCCCCTTCACTCCCCCAAACCCTGCCTGCCCGTGACCCTGGGCTACATAACTACCCCTGGCCCTGGGGCTCCTCAGCGTTGACTCCCACCCCCTCCCCACCCAGCCTCTGGGGCATCTTCATGACTCCCCATCTCTGTCCCAGCTCCAAGACCCCATGCTGTGTCCCTGCCCTGGCTCTGTGTCACCCTGACATAGCCCCGTGGTGACCTGCAGCACCCACAGCACTTCATAAGGGACACCTCCCTCCATGAGGGATGTTGGTGGACCATCTGCCAGGGCTCTGTGAGCACCAGCAGGTCTTAGTGGCCCCAGCCAACCTCACCCTCTGCTCATGGCTCTGTGGGCTCCATTTAAGCTCAGCCCCAAGCACCTAGGCTCAGTCTTAGGCTGTACCTTTACCTGTGTCTATCTCTGTCCCTCTCTAAGCTCCCTGTGCATGGGTGGACCTTGGACCTACGCTGCAGGTAGCCTTGTCCCCAGTCCTGTCTCCTAGATGGACCTTCGACCTATGCTGCAGCCTCATCTCTTGTTCAGCCTCCATCTCCTCCTGCTCCTGGGCTCCCCCAGGCTGAACCATACTCCTTAGCTCACCTTGCCCAGGGCTGTCACCAGAAGCTGCCTGTGCTGCCACCGCCTCCTCCCTGGGGTGCTTCTTTAGGGAGGGCACCCATGGCTCGTCCTGCCCCTGGCTCTCATTGCTCTTTGGCGGGGAGCTGGGATGGAAGGAGATGCCGTCGTTCTGCCGAGCACAGCAAATGCTCAATTACACACTGGACCTGTTTTGATACTAGAGATGAGTTACTTTTTTCCTTTTCAGCTTGAGCATCTCCATGGCTTCTGAACTGGACAAGAGGGTTTCCTTTCTGCCATCTCTTGCTCTCCTTAAGGCCATCCCAGTCAGACTTACCTCTAGGGATACTCTGGCATTGGACGGCCAAAAATCAGTGCCCTGCTGAAAGCCAGTAACAGCCTTCTGACCTTCCTAGCTATCCACTGGAGATGATGAGTATCATCAAAGATGAGGCAGCTCTACTGGTTTTTGCGGGGTGAAGGTTTGCCCCTACACTGCCCTGATTAGGTTTAGGCACTTTTCTCATAGAGCACAACAGCCAGCGTCTCTCCCTTCACAGATCACTTACTCCCAGCCCCGTGTTTGCAGGAGAGATGGATACAGGCAAACTGGTATAAACCCACAGATGCTCATTTCTGCCTTTTGCTTTGATAGAGCCGCACAGCTAAGTTCCACGGTTGGTGAAATCTGGTCCCAGGGATGTCCACAGCAACCTTCTCCCTGGCTGCAGAGCAGGCAGCCGATCTCCAGGTGAACTGACTTGTCCAAGTGGGCCAGTTTTGCAGCAGGGAGATTTTTTTCTTCTGCCTGGGCTGCTCTTTCAACATCTGTACACTCAGTTGTCCAAGTTCCCACTGCGCCCTGCTTTGAGTGCTTGATCAGCATCTCAAAGCTTCCCTGCCTGCAGGTGAGCCCGCATGAACAGGCAGGGACAGTCCTGGTGACATCCTGCATTGTTCACCCACAGGTTCGTGTGCTTCAGATAACCTCCCTGCTGACCCACTTCGATGCCTCGTGCCTTGAACTCATGGATGGACTCAAAGCCCTGTTTCTGAAAGGCTGCACGGAGCTTGAGGATGAAGCTCTGAAGTACATTGGTGCGCATTGTCGTGAACTGGTGACTTTAAACCTTCAAACATGCTCACAAATAACAGATGATGGTCTCATTACAATATGCAGAGGATGCCACAAGTTGCAATCCTTGTGTGCTTCAGGCTGCTCTAACATTACAGATGCCATCTCGAATGCCCTGGGGCAGAACTGCCCAAGGCTTAGAATATTAGAAGTTGCAAGGTGTTCTCAACTTGCCAGGTGTTCTCTCCCAGCACCAGGTGGGAGGTTGGACTGGACACCTGCAGAGGTCCCTTCCCACCAAAGCCTCCGTGAGCCTGTGTACAGCGGGTGATGAGCAATCCGAGGCAGGTTGAGCAGAGAGAACACAGGTATAGCTGTATGGTTTTGCCTCTTGTTCAGTACAGCTCCAGGCACCTGATTTTGGGGCCTGGAGCTCAGGTAGGATGTTCACAGCCCCCTCCCTGCTGCATTCAGTAGTGCCAGAGACACTCCTGGCTGGTTCCTGGGTTTGAGGCTTGAAACATGTGCAGTGCCCCAAGCCTGACTCTGCCTTGCAGGAGATGCCTTACGAAGCCTGTTTACTTAAAGCTGCTCTAGATCTTGCTCCACCTCTGACGCAAAGTCCACCCCAGTGGGTGGAAAGAGGTAAATCAGGTGGTTTTTCCCAGAGGAAAGCTGGCAGTAGGTGTAGGGCAGCAATGTAGAGCTGCCTTGCAAAGGCACTGGGCTTTGTAGGAGCTGGGGAGAAGTCCAGGAGGAGAGCATTGGGGGCAGAGGGGCTGGAGGGCTTTGGCTGAACGAGAGACCGTGTGTGCGCTTCCCAAATCTGGGGGTGTCCCATGGGCTCTGGTCACTGCCTTCCCACAGCCTTGCTGCCACTGAGACACCCGACAGCTGGGGAGCCCGTGGTTGGAACACCTTCCTCCCTGCTCCCTTCCCTTCTCCACTTGATGGAGACACTGGAGTGCAATTTCCAGGGCTGAGCTGGATCTTTGCCTCCTTTATTAAAAAGCATGGCTAAATTACTGGGTCTCTGTGTATGGTCTAGGAAGGTCATAAACAAATGTATTAACACACTTCCCATCAAACTGACATCAGCTCTGCTGACCCGGGACATTTTTGATACCATTAGCTGCTTCTGCTTTGCCCCTTGGCAAGAAGCAATCACATTTCATTTCAAGAATTTATCCCTGGAATTTGCAAACGGCTTAAAAAAACCCCCCATACAATGTGTCTGGGTCTGGCTTTCTATCCTTAACAGCTCCGTCTGCAACGTGCTGGCACGTCAGGCGAGTCTTTCCAGTGAGAGGGTAGGAAAAACTCTGCAGTGGAGGCTGTAGGGCTGTCAGGATGTCGAAGGGGTGACCAAGGAAGGGGATGGGCTGAGTCTTGAGGACCATCACTCTGTGCTCCTCTGTGCCCACATGGGAATAAGAGACCTGTTCCCACAGGGCCAGGAGGTCAAGCTCTGTCCGATCGGTGCTGGAAACTGCTGTTTGACACCGACATCCTAAGCGGGGCGTGAATGGTGAGGCGGTTGTGTTTGGTGATGGTATGAGTTACTCATCCCGGGGAGGATGGCAGGAAGGGGTCAAAGGGGTCTTACAGGACAGAGGAATAAAACAGCAGGTCGTGTTCAGTGTAGGTTACTGTAGAAGTGATGCAGGTGGGAATATGCAGTCCCATGCGGACACGTAAAACTCGGGGCTCTGAGCTGAGCCTTACTGCTCAGGAGCAGCGTCTTGCCCCTGAAAATGTCAACTCAGCAAGGATCAAAAAAGGAAAGCGGTGAGGAAAGGTGGAGAGAAGAAAAGAAAGGACATCATTTGGCACCGGTATGAACCCACAGTTTTCTCATCATCCTTCTTGTCTCAAAAAGGACGCAATGGAAACAAATATTGCCATCCCTGGAGGTATTTAAAAGACGTTTGGATGAGGTGCTTAGGGACATGGTGTAGTGGTGGGCTTGGTAGTGTTAGGTGAATGGTTGGACTTGATGATCTTAAAGGTCTTTTCCAACCTATACGGTTCTGTGATTCCGTGATTCTGGAAGGGAAGGGCAAACAAGGACAATCAAAGATCCAAATGACCACATGAGTGGTGGAAGCCAGCCTTTAAAACCAGATCAGAGGAGGTGGGGCTTTGTGCAGCGATGGTTGAGCTGTGCAACTCGTTGCTCAACGGTGCTAAACGTTTACAGGGATTCAAGAGGAGCCTGGAAGAGCATTACTAGGTAGGAGCCATGTCTGGCTGAGGAAACCTCCTGGGCTGAAAGCAGTTGGAGGCCAGGAAAGTCCTCAGGGGAAGTATCAAATTTACTTGCCCCATCCTTAGTCTTCCTGGGGCTTCTGCTTGTGCTGAATACGGGACAGGCTCGCCTCTCACCGTAGCACCACTCTGTGCCGTGGCACATAGCTCCCTATACCACCACCGCAGCCATGAAAGCTCACGGTTGTTTACCATGCTTTCCTCCCACTGGGACATAAACAGGCTTGATTTTTAAGACAAACTATTTATGATAAAAAACAAACCATGGTTAGATGTGATGTCTCTGTGTCTGTTTTAACAGTCTGTCCTTTGTGTTCATGGTTGCCTGCCTCTGTCACCCCTGTTTTCACAAAAGCAGCTGAAGGTGGCTCTTGGGTGGAAGAGCAAAAGCTTTGGGCACCATTAACACGAGGAAATGCAAAGCGAAAGGCAGCAGGCTGGCTGTTCCTGGATGGGGACCAGCAGGGAGATCAGGCTCTGGGAGGTGGGGAGGCTTATCTTGCAAAGCCCTGGAGTCATGGCACACAGGGGTACCTGCAGGGTTAGGAAAAAGGGGAGGTTTATTCCATGGAGCGGGACAATGAAGGATTTCATTGCATCTTTCTGCTCAGTTTTTCGTTTTTCCCTGGTGACTGCATGACAAAACATCTCAGTGTTGAAACAGAGCAGTAATTCAGGTGCCTCCAGTTCCGCCTTGCCTCTCTGGCCGTGGCTGTTGGGCAGGACTACTTCTCCTGGGCTACACTGGCCTGGCTGCCCTGGGAGGGACTGGGGCTGGCGGGTGTGCCACAGCCACCCAGCCACCAAGGCATGATGCATGGAGACCAGCAACATGCCAAGACACCGCAGCCACCAAGCATGATGCGTGGAGACCGGCAACATGAGCCTGTGGGTGAACGTCATCCTGCAGGCACTGCAGCAGGAGAGAAGCACGGAAACTGCTCTGAAGCGGTCATCTTTTGCAGGAATAAGAGGTGGCCCGTAGGCATGGTGGCTCCCAGGATTTGGTGGCCCCCTGCACATGGTGGCTAACGGGCACAGTGGCCCATAGGCACAGTGAGCTGTGAGCACGGTGACTTTTGGGGCACAGTGGCTCCCCAGGCACCGTGACGTTCTGAGAACAGTGACTTTCAGGGCACAGTGACCCTCTGGCAGCGCTGGCCCACGGGCACAGTAGCTCCCTGGGCCGGGTGGCCTGTGGGCATGGTGTTTCCCGGGATTTGGTGGCTCCCTGGAGACAGCAGCCCGCGGGTGGGCACGGGTGTTTCCTAGGATTTGGCGGCCCGTGGGCACGGTGTTTCCCAGGGTTTGGTGGCTCCCTGTGGACGGTGACCCTCAGGACACGTGGTCCCTGCCCACGGTGGCAGCTGTCCCCTGCCCACGGCGGCTCCCGCACGCGGTGACCCAGGGACCGGGGGCCTCGGATCCGCCGTCCCCCGGCCGGGGCATGGCCGGGGGCCGCTCCGAGGTCCCCGGGGGGGCGGGGCGGGGAAGGGACCGGACCGGGGCCGCCCCGCCGCCACCCTCCTTAAGCCCCGCCCGCGGGCGCGGCTGCCCGCTCCTCCCCGCCCGCCGCCGGCTGCGGGCTGCGCGCCCGCCCGGTGCTCGGTGCTGCCGGCGGGATGTACGCCGGGAGGAAGAGGAAGAAGCCGGTGCCGAAGAGGTGGGTGCAGCCGGGGCGTGTCGGGGCTCCCCCCGGTAACAGCCGGGGTCGGCAGCTTGGCAGCCGCCGGGAAGGTGGAGGAAGCTGGGGCAGGTGTGTGGGACCGGGGAGGGCGGCAGAAAACCGGGCTGTGAGAGCCGAGCGGGTTGGGGGGAACTGCGTTAAGCCGCTCTGGTGTGAGCGTTGAAGAAGCAAAAGAGATGGGGAGGCAGCATGCTTGGGCTACTCTCTGTTTTAATTAGGGGTAATTGGAGCTAATGCTTTGCGGGCTCTGGCACGCTGGAGGGAAAATACAAATCCTGCTGCTGTTAGTCCTGCATCCCCAGTTCCTGTGAGGAAGCTCGTCGGGGAGTTTGAGGTGCTTGGCCACCCTCTGGGTTGAGTTGCAGGCTGGCTTGAGTTTCAGCGCCTGCGTAAATCAAATGTACAGCAATTGCTGCGTTCCAAAAGATCCCCTGCTTCTCAATAGTTAGTTAGCGTGATGATCGATAGTTGTTACGTTACATGCCGCCCTGATGTGTTGCTGGAGTTGCCTGACTTTGGGACCATCATGCCTCCCCCCATACCAGCTCTGAAGTCACATCAGCCTGTGGACCTCAGGTTACCAGGTGTGTAGGAAATAAAGGTATAGATATTTCTGGGAGCCAGTGGGGGAGACAGATGAGCTGAGCCCAAACCTGGGATGGGGGAGGAAACATCAGTGTTATAAACGTATGGTGAGATGTTAAGCTGAGCCCAAACCTGGGATGGAGGAGGGAACGTCAATGTTGTAAATCTATGGTGAGAAGGTGAGCCAGAGCCTCTCTTGGTTGTTTATTAGGGAGTCTTAAAGAAGCGTGAAGATGCGAAGGGTAGTTGCTCTGCCTCAAACTTTTCTCTTGCTCACCTCGGAGCGGCAATTCCGGCCCTGTGGTGGGGCTGGCGTGGCCAGACAGGGTTTGTGTAGGCTGGATTTGTGTGGCTCAGGGCGCGGGAGAAGGTGTCTCTTTGGAGCAGAGGGGTACCTCAATCCCTGGTTACTGCAGGGCCAACCTTGGGAATCAGAAGAGATTATTTTCCTCTGTGACTGGGCAGATCTTGCAGCAGGGTCCTGCTGGGAGAGGCCAGGCAGAGCAGGGCTGGGAGCAGCGGGATGTGCAGCCAGCTGGGTGGGGAGGGAAGGACGGGGTTAGGGAGTTCTCTGGTCCCTCTGCAGTTTGCTCAGGGCTTTTTACTTATTAAAAAAATTAATAAAAATTAGGAGACAATATATCAGCTTGGGCAACCTCAGCTGTTGCTAATAGTTAATATCACTTGGTACTTGCCAGCTTGCAAAAGTGGTAAACTTCCTGCTGGGTTCCCTGTTCAAAGGGCAGCTGGGGAAAAACAACACTGCAGCAGTGGCACAGCCTTTGCCCCGCGGGGAGCAGAGCTTTCCCTGCGGCTCTGCTCCAGCCTGTCTACGCGGGGGTTAGCAGCTTTTCTCAGCAGCTTCACCCTGAACTCTGTGGCACAGCCACACTGAGCTTTGCACCATATCCATTTCATAACTGCGCCGCGTTAGGGCTCTTGCAAACAGGATGGGGGCTCAGACCTCTTTAAAATGCCTTTTTCTTGCATGTTGCATAGACGTTGAGCTGCTTCATTGAATGCCAAGGTTTGGTGTGTTGTGCTTGGTAGTAGCGCTTGCCGGGACAGCCTTGCATGGTGCCCGGGGCTGGCAGAGGCAGCCAGAGCTTTGCCCTGCAAAGAGGGGGCAGCTGGGCAGTGGGGATGGGGACAGTCCTAAGGGCAGGGTATTTAAACAGGTTTTGAACATCTAGACCAAGCTTCACTGTTTCCATGAGTGGGGGGGAAACGTAGTTTCCTGTGGCACTCACCTGTGCAGATTCTCTAGTGGCTAATAATGTGATTGTGCCTCAAGCCAATGCCTTTCCCTTGGTAAATATGTGTGATGGGGGCTGGTGGTTTTCCTGGCCCTGCCTGCTGGCTTGCACAGGGCTCAAGGGAGCTTCATAACTGCCTGGCAGAGAGTGAACAGATTTGTCAGCAATCAGCACTTGGAAGCTGTTTCCCTGTGGCATCCCTAAGGACGGAGAACTGTGAAGCCTCTGGCCCTGGGAGTTCCTGGGTGCAGGGTGCAGCATTTGCCAAAAGAGCTGCCCAGCATCGCCAGGGCCCTTTTCCTCTTGGTCATCTTTCCCCTCGAGGGTGGCCGTGAAACACCTTGTGTGCTGCAGCTTGGGACATGGAGGAACAGAGACGTCCTTTAGCCTTCTGGTGCTTTGTTGCTGGCTGGGTCACCCCATGTGTCTCAGCCAGAGCACTGTCAGTGCTTGGCCAGACTACCCAAGAGACCCTGTTACGCCTCTGCTTTTATCCATTCCCATAAAGAGCAGCACTTCTTGCTCCTCTCCAGTCTCATTTTCTCTTCTTTCTGGCTGTTTGTGGGCTAGATTTGGATAGTGAGGGGGCAAAGGACTTTTCTTTAAAGGATATCTGAGGAAACTCAGAATGATTTTCTTCACCTCTCTTTTTTTTTTTTTTTAATCAGAGACAGAGCCAAAAGAAAACTATTTCCTTTTTTTTCCTTCCTGATGAGTGACTGTGACTTCAAAAGTGTTTAAGCCACTGGCTAATGGAGTACGTAAAAGCACCAGTGCCAGTGTGTTTTGCCCAGCTTGTATGGACAAGTTTGGTGATCAGTTGCACCCAACCTCTCTGAGAAGCAGGGTATATCCCTCCTGATGCTTATGTTACAAAACAGCATGATTGAGCTTTTCTGGAGAAATGCTACAATTTTCCATCTGTGCTTAGAAGACCCCTTGGTAGCTCTCTGCAATGAAAATTCAACAGGCACCTCACTGCATCTCATTTAATACTCATTTCCTCTCTTGTCACACATGCAAGTAGTCCTGCCAGACAAGATTCGAGAGTGGTAGTAGAGGGGAGAACTTAGATTGCTGCTAAATACTGGCAGATCCTGTTATCTGAAGCTGCTTTATGAAGCCAGGGTGCCTGCGGAGAGGGAGTTTGTGGTTAGACAAATTACATCAAAACAATATGAGTTGCATGTTAGGGGATGCAATCTAACCAAATACAGAGGGGAAGTCTGAAGGGTTTTTCTTCAAGCTAGAAAATTCAAATTGACATTAAAAACCAAAGGAGGCAAGGTGACATCTCACACTCATTAAAGTAATTAACTAACCTCTTACTGCTGTGGCTGGGACTTCAGTTGTAGCTTGTGAAATAACTGCAGCTGATGGAGACGGGTCCCCGTATGAGCTTAAGACAGACAAGAGCTGCTCTTGTGGACCCTACTCGTTCTGCAGACTGAGGGTTGGTCTTGGAGCCAAAGTTTGGCATCAGATGTTGTTTTAGGTTGGAAATGCCCATCTGAAAGGATTAGAAATCGGAAGAATAGAAGAAAACAAATTTTAAAAATCTACTGTTCTAAGTGCTGTTCCCTAAACCACCCTACGTAGTATCTCTTTGTCCAAGTGCTGTCATTGACTTTCACATGTGCTTCTTTTTGTAATATTAGGAAATAAAGCAATGGATTCAGGCTCTGAGCAGTCAGAGGAAACTTAGAAGCAGCTAACTGAAATAAATGCAAATAAACAAATCTTTTTGGACCTTCCCACTTTCCATTCTTGCTGTTTGTTAGTGTGCTCATTGCCAAGGGCTACTTGGTCCTGGGCAGGCAGAACAGCTGATCTGAATCCTCTGAGCGACTCAAGGTACTGCTTGCCATGGTGAGGACCTGGTGCGAGCATGTGGAGCGTGGCCAGTGAGTGACCTGCTGTGTGGGAAGAGTATGGGATGAGGAAGAAGAGGAGAAGGGGTGAACAGAGTGCAGGTGGAAAAGTCTAACTGGACCTCCAAGAGATGCTCTGATGGCCTGTAGGTCTCTGCCCTTGGTGTCCCTTTCCCTGCCAGGGCCCAGTGATGGGAGCAAGGCTGTAGTATCCAGCTGAGCTGTCTCAGCCAGGCTGCACATTAAGGTGCCTGTCTGAGGATCACCCCACACTCCAGCTGGAGAGCATCATGCCTGTGGCTGCACAAGGTGGCCAGCTGGGATGGCCACGTCTCCTCCAGCCATTGCCTTGTGGGCTTACTGTAGCTTGCTCTTGCTGCTGCATGGCCTTACCTTGGCCACCTGATGTTTTACTGTCATTGCGGCTGCACTAAAGTCAACGCTGGGTTTGGAAAGAGCCTGTCAGACAGGCCCAATTTAATCAAACTCTCCTTTGCCTCTTCCAGCCCCAAACCACCACCCCCTGAGGGCGTGAAGTCCAATCCCTCCAAGCGGCATAGAGACAGACTCAACCAGGAGCTGAACAAGCTGACTGGCTTGCTGCCCTTCCCCGAAGATGTGCGTGCCAGGCTCGATAAACTCTCCATCCTCCGGCTGGCTGTCGGATACCTGAAGGTGAAGAGCTACTTGATGGGTGAGTGTCCGTGTTGCAAGGGGTGAAAAGCTCCTGGGGTCAGTCCCCACTGCACGGCTCACATCCCACCCTGAGCCGTGTTTGCCTTGGGATGGAGAGTTGTGTCTCCTGAAGGTAGGACGATGATGAGTTGTGGTATCAGACCCTTGTTTGTTCAGTGTTGGATCTTTAGCTGAGGTACTGACCTGAAAATGCCCTGGAAAACTGGGGAGGAAAGTGCCATGTCTCTAGGAATGTGGAGGAGTTGGCAATGGTTGTTGAGAGGTGCTATGCTCATGGGACTTCTACCCCTCAGGCCTTTTGCTGCCATGACACAGGTTTTATCCATGTCCCCTCTGGGTGGAATCCCCTTCATTTTTGGGTGCTGCACACCCAAATCTAATCCTCTTGAGTCAGTTATGGGTGCTTGGTGTCTTGGAAAAACAACATCCTTGGGAAAGTGAGACCACCTAGTTTGGTGTTGGAAACGGAGTCGTGGAGGTGGAGAGCAGGCAGACGAGTGATTCAGGAGGGGCTGGGGGGGGTCAGGAGCAGCGCAGGGAGCAGAGGACCTTGGCCCCATCACTTTTGGAAGGGGTGTCTGACAGAAATGGCACCGTGGGAGGAGGGGAGCAGCTCGGGTGCCTGCCCAGCAGTTGAGACCTCCTGCAAAGCTCCTCAGTCTCCTTCTCATTAGTAGCCATGCCACCCCTCCTTTATGTCCAAAAACCCTCCTGCGTCTCGCTCTTGCCAGCCTGTGGTCAAGGGAGCAATAGGTAAAACAGTATGTGTCTTGCTGAACAGCCATGTTTCCCTCATCTAATTGGAACTGTGGCTTATAATTAAATTAAATTTAAAATCCCCAGGATCTGTGGGCTGCTGTGTGTCTCCTGGGCAGGCAGCGGTAGGAGGTGTTGCACAGGGCTGCTCTGTTCGTTGAGGATGGCAGGCTAGACAAGGCTGCTCCTAAGGCCCTCGTTCGGTTTGGCATCTCGTCAGCTCATTTTTTCTCCTCTTTCCTCCCTGTGGGGGGGTCTCGCGTTGGTGGTTTTCTGCTGCGCTTGCCACCCTGGCCCTGTCGGGCTCAGCTGTGGTGGTCTATTATACTTCTCTAATGAGCGTTTCTGTGAGATTGAGGGTGATGCCTCATACCCAGAGACCCCAGTTCGTTCTTGCAGGATGGAGGGTTGAGCTGATGTGCCTGGAAAACCGATCTCCTCGTGTTTGCCTCTCTGCAGCCCTGCTGCTGCAGAGACCCTGGGACAAGGCAGCAACCACATTGGGAGAGTGATTGTGGCTGGATATTGCTGCTTTTCTGCTTCCGCTCTTGGCACCAGGGGCTTTTTGGTGTGTTTCTGCCTCCATGCGTGTGTAGCTCCCTTCCTCCTGCTCGCAGGTCACAGCTGCGGTTGCCCTCGATTTTCAGCAGTCATTGATGTATCTGAGATAGTTACTGCTGGTCAAAATACTTGTGCTGGGGGCTCCAGCGTTATTCTGCAGACCTTGGGTTTGAGGAGCAGGGATTCCTTGTACGTACTACACATCCCCTGATGTGGTACTGCCTTTATAAGCAAGAAAAATACTGCAAAGAGGAGGCCAGCTGAGCTACCCTGGGTGCACAGACCTGCTGGCTGCCCTCTCGACCCAGCCATGGCCCGAGGAACTTTTGTGCTGATGTGCTCACACCATACCCTGCTGAGGAGCCTCTCCCAGGCCCAGGAGTTGTGGATGGTTCAGCTCCTACTCCTGAAGCTGTAGCTCACACACAGGGCTGCAATGGTCAGATGTCCCTGGCAGAGCTGGTTTCTCAGGTGGGAACCAGAGCAGCTCCCTCCTGCTCCTCCAACTTCATCCCTGGGGCAGTCTTGGAGCATCACAACAGTGTGTTGCCTGTGCAAAAGACTCGAGGGTGGCTGGTGGACCGCTCAGTGGGGCTGTGAGTGTGATGGACCCTTGTTCTTGTTCTGGAGATGCTGGCTGTTTGGCCCCAGACACGGGCCTGACCTCTCTTGTAGTGTTAGCTGTTCCCTGAGCACTGCTGGCATGTCTTCCTAAGCGTTGCTGGCTGCTGAAGGCTTTGCCGAGCCTGTGCTGCTACTGGCTGGGTCAGAAAGGCTGTGACCCAGGAGGTCCTTCCTTGGAGCAGGGCCCCAAAGGTTATGATGGGGGCATGAAGAGGCACCTTGCTGCGGAGGGAAAATGTCTTGAGCCGGCTGCCTTTGCATAAGAGGGGTGATTGCTGCATGCGCAGCATTGGATGTGCTTTGGATGCTGTTGGGCTCCTCAAAGGCAAGGTGGGACTGAGAGCAAGCCTTGCTGAGTGTCTTTTCCTCCATTGTCTGCTTTTTGGGGGACATACCTGGGAAATAGGATTCACTCCCTGCCTGTCTGAGATGCAGGGTGGGTAGCTGGGTAGGCAGCCTAACGCCATGATGGCAAGATGTGATGATCTGGGGACGCAACAGGTCCTTCTATCCAAGGCAGTGCTGGCATAACATTAACCTGCATTGCTTTCTCCATTGACATTCAAAGAAAGGCAGCAATCAGCCCTCCTTACTGCTACAGCCGGACTCTGCAGCACCCAGCATGTGTCTGGGCTCAGAGGGACAATGGGGGTGCAGAGCCTGGCTGGAGGGGAGTCACCGTGCCTGTGAATCGCCACGCTCCCCTGCCTGCCAGCAGGACATAAAATGCAGGCTGCAGTGCAAATAAAGCCTGAAAGGCTGCCAGGGATTGCTTTCATAACCCGCTTACAAAAGCGGTTGCTGCAACACTGTGGAGCAGTGCTGGCTCCTGCAGCTGGGGGACGCATGGACTGGTGTGCGCGTGCATGGCACGGCATGGAGCGGGGTCAGGACGTATGGACAGGGACATGTTCCGTCTCCAGTGCCTTGGGCTGGATGGACCCTGGTGAAGGCAGAGCGTGTGGAGGGCAGGAAGCCATCAGCATCTTTCTATACTTAGGGGCTCCCATTGCATCTTCTCCCCCCCCACCACCCTGACTAAATGAATTTGGCTCCCTTAGCTGGGCCCTGTGCCCAGTCCCCTGGGGCTCTCCCAGGGCCCTCTCCAGCTGCAGATGCTGGTCCCCAGGAGGTGACACCTATGCCAAGCTCTCCAGCTGGGACCCCTGCCTCTGAGCAGGAGCGGTTCCCACTGGATGTGCTCAGCATGTGCTTCCCCGTGTCAGAGCTGCTTTGGAAAAGTAATCATCGATGAACAGGTTCATGTTCAGTGGCAGCCTTGCCCCTCCTTGGAGACCTGTTCTGCCAGGCCAATTACTCCCATTTGGTCACTGTGCCTGTGATTTCCAGCTCCCTCCCCTTGCTTTGTCTGTCTGCCCTGAAGTTCATCTTGTTTGACTTCAGATCATCCCACCGATTCATCAAGGTCGGCCTTGGTTCGACCCCTGCCTGATGAAGACCTGTGTCATCCGCAAGTCGCAGCAGCCTGCTCGTGGTGCATCACATCAGGCATTTCGGGGGGGAGACGGCAAAAGCCCTTGTGCCGTGCTTTCCGGTTCACTTTTGCTGTCATCTGCTTTGTGCAGGTTCTTCTGCAGCAGGAGAGCGTGGCATTGCCTGGTGAGCATCCCTGTCCTCTGCTGCCTCAACCTCTCTCTGTCAGCAGCCCAAGCCCATTGCCTTGCCTCCGGGCAGCTTTAATTGGTGCCGTATTGATAGAGAGTTCCTCTTTTCAAGCATTTCTATTGAGTCGGGGTACTTGCCCTTTCTCCTAGGCAAAGGGTTAATAGACTCTATGTGGAGCCAAAGTACGTGGTTATAACCAGTCTGGCAGGGAGGTGGATGCCAGCGGGTGACCCTGGACATATGCATGCCCAAGCTATGTCACAGGTTAAAAGCGAAAATCCCACGTACCGCTAGAGATGGTTCTTGCAAGAAAAGCAGCGTGTGCCAAAAAGCCCATCCAAGGCTCTGCCTCCTCTTGGCTTTGTGTCTTTGGAGCAGACATTCAACTCTTTGGGGCAGGAGACAGACCGATTGTTTGTGAAAGGCAGGAGGAATTAGCTGCTGCCCGCTGTTTGGTGCCCTCCTGCTAGCTCTCCCTCCCTGCTTCGAGTCTCCTGTACAGCCCACCCTGTGGCAGTGCTTCTGGGAGTGGAGACGAACCAAACTGGGTTTGGCCTTTTGTTGCTGGTGGTGGGTTTCTTGGCTTTTTTTTTTTTAATTTTCAGTTCAAATGTTTGGGGAGAGATGGAGAAGAGATGAGAAATGGACGATGCTTTTTCTGAACCTGTGCTCTTCCCCAACATGTCTGCATCAGCTGGTGTTTCCTCCTGCTGCCCCTGATACAGCGTTTGCTGGTTTGGAAACTATCTCAGGAAGACTCTGCAGAGGTGACAGGTCTCTGGCTGGTTTCTTCTTGGGGGTGGTGGTGGTGGAAAGATCCACACACCTTCCTCCCCAGATGGAGAGGGTTAAACTGTCCTGCAGGGTGTGCAACACCCACTCGAGTTATCAGTGAAACTTCACTGGTATTTGGTCTAGGTTGAGCTGGCCAGGCTTTGTGCTGGTGTCCAGAAACTCACTTTGGCCGTGCCAGATCTGCGTGTGGGCTGAGTTCGACTGCAGCCCTCGGTCAGAGCTGTTCAGTTATCGCATTTTGACCTGCTGCAAGGCCACCTGAAGCAGGAAAACCAGCGCACAGGCGTACTTGGACAGCTTCGGAGACCTGTGTAGGTCCAGCATGGAAGTTTTGCTGATGACTTCCCAGGAACTTCAGGTTTTCCTGGAGCCCTCCCCTCTGATGCCAGTGGACAGGGCTGCAGTAACCAGCAGGCTCATAAAGATGCATGTGGCACCTGTGACACTGGCCCAGGTCAATAGAAATCATCTGCCACACAGATGCCATCAACCAGCAGCAGCTGGTGGAGAAGGATCTGTTTTAGAAATCTTTTATAAGGCCTCCTCTAAGCAGGACAGAAATGGTATCAACTTCTGTGGATGGACTGAAAGCTCAGCAGGGCTGGTTGGTGTTTTCTGACGAGCTTTTCTACAGCTTTTCTGATCCTTTTCTGATCTTGTGCTGGTTTGGGGGTTGACTACTCTTCATGGAAAAAATTACCAATTCCTGCTGTTTCCACCAGTTTGCATCTCAGACCGAGCACGGCTCTTGCTTTGAGCCCAGCTCCCATTTTGCCTGGTGGATTTAGAGCTGGGTTTGCACTGATTTTTTTTTTTGTGCATACTGTAAATGTTTGCACAGTAACTTTTGTAAGGGTGCTTTATCTGATGGACAAAGCAAGCAGGGTGATGGGTTCGTATTAAAAACTCGGTGACCTAGAGGGAGGTTTGCAGCACCACACAACCGAATTGGTCATCCTTCAGGAAACCATGCTCTGGGCTGGCTGTGTTGGCCTCTAAATCTGTGTGCAGGCTTGAGTTTATACCCGGTGTCCAAGCTCGCCTTTCAGAAAGGAAATTGCAAGTGGGCTCAGGGTGATGCCCTGAGGATCCTTGTTTTATTACGCTGCATTTCTCGTGCTCGCTCCGGCCATAGGACTGAGCTTCCCTGTGCTGTCTGCAACTTGCCTGGCTGCTTACACAAGCAAAAATGTGAGGAAGGGGTTTCCAATCTTCTCCATCTTCTCTGATATTTCCGATACGCGGGTGCTATGTGCCTGTGGCTGGGGGACAGACCCATTTAATGGGGTTTAGGAAGTCAGGCAGCAGGGTCTGGGGCAGAGTGGAAGGCAACCCGTAGTGGGTTGGATGCTGGTATTGGTGCCTGCTTACACGGTGCATACTAGGGAAAGGGACTTGTCTCATGTCATCTGGGTGGGATCAGACCCAGGTCATCTGGGGCCTGTGCTGGATCTCTGCCTGCCCAGCCGCCCTGCATAGTGGACTGGTGCTGAGCAGGGTGTGTTGGCTGGGGTACCCCTTCCTGCTGGTGTTTGCCCATCCCCATCAACGAACTCAAAGCAGAAAAGGAGTCAATGGCCAAACTGTCCAGGAAATTTGCTCCCAAAGCTCAGGCTTTCTTGTGCCTGCCTGGTGTGAAACTTGCATGTCCCCTCCTAGATATCCCTGTGTGGCTCCTCCATAATGCTGTTTTTAGCTCACCGTCACCTTCCTCGGGGGATGAGGAAGAGCTGGTTGGTGGGCACAGTGAGAGCAGTGGCCAAGGCCACAGGAGTTGTGGGTCAGCAGCAGATGCACAGGAGCTTCTGCATCCTCCCCTCTCCCACCTGGGGAAGATCATGGTTAGCATGATTTATGCTTGGTGTCTTCAGCTGGATAAGCAGGCAGCAAGACTGCAGCTGGAAGCTCATGAGGATTTAATTTTTGAAAGTTGAAAGAAAGTGATTTTGGGATTTGTACTTGGTTGTGGAGCACAAGGCTGTTTGGAAACCAGGAGATGCTGTTGCAGGGCAGTGACTCACTGGATCATCTTTTAAATCTGCTTTACTGTTAAATGTTCTCTCTCTTCTGTCTGTGCTTTAAGAAGAAACCAGAAAAACTTGTAGTTTGCTGGAAATGACAGCTTCAGGCATTGAAAGGAAAGCTCTCAAAGCTCCATGCCTCTGTAAGCTTGTCTGGGGCATACACACATCTGCTGTAACTTTGTCCCCTGGTGCAAGTGCTGCAGATGTTGCACAGCTCTCTTCTGCCTGTTATCACAGCCTTCCCTGTGCAAATTAAAAAAATAAATGGAAATTTGGCATGCAAGTTTGGAGTCGGGTGTTCAGGGAAGTCATCTGGATTGGCAATGCTTGTCAGCTCCTGAACCGCTCCTTCCCCTGGGGTCGGGTGGGACTGGACTTTGAGACTGGTTGCTAAAATCTCAGCATATTTTAGCCAAGCTCTTCTACAGTACAGAAGTCAGCAGGATTGGTCTTCCTGCTCTCCCAGGAGTAGCATAGTGGTTGCATAAACCACTGCTGGTGAAGCTGAAGGCAGCACTGTCTCAGGCTTGGCGTATGGCAGATGTGTGTCTCAAACCATGGTGGCCCTCGGGTGATGTGTGCCAAGTGCCAGCAGGATCATGGAATCACAGAATCGTTTAGGTTGGAAGAGACCTTTAAGATCATTGAGTCCAACCATTAACCCAGCACTGCCAAGTCCACCACTACACCATGTCCCTAAGCACCACATCTACACGGCTTTTAAATACCTCCAGGGATGGGGACTCCACTTCCCTGGGCAGCCTGTTCCAGTGCTTGACAACCCTTTCAGTGAAGAAGTTTTTCCTAATATCCAGTCTAAACCTCCCCTGCTGCAACTTGAGGCCATTTCCTCTTGTCCTATAGCTTGTTATTTGGGAGAAGAGACTGATACCCACCTCACTACAAGGTTTTAATCTTGCATTAATTCCTGTTAATTATTGAAGATGCACAGCAGGAAACTGAAAAAGCTGGACATAAACAGCAAATGTCCATCGTCCTTATATCTACAGTTATTTCTTTTACTGTGGGTATATTATAGCTTGTATACACATTGGACCTGTTTCTTTTAATCCCATTAACTTCGTGGTCTCAGCTGCTTCATGTGAAAGTGAGTCCCAACATGTCATGGTCCATTACAATGAGTATCTTAAACAAGGGGTCAATTAGCCAGCTTTTCATATGGCTTGCCACCTGCTTTTTCCTGCCTTACAGCAGACAGATCTCCCCTTCTTCTTGCCATCAGTTACTTTCAGTGCATCTTAGCCCTTGGCCCCTTGGAGATGTGACTTCATCACGCTGAGGGACCCAGGGCTCTTGGTGGGATTCTGGGGGTGGCATCTCCCCATCACGTAGCCTGCTCTACTGGGGTGGAGAACCCTGCCTGTCAGTCCTCCCCGCTCCTGGTAGCGCCGGCTCCAGCTTGACCTTGCTGCAAGCTCTGCTCCGGAGTTGCAGCACGGCCCGGGGATGCTCTCTGCACCGCCTTCACCCAGCTGCGTTGGGGAGCCAGCAGGAGGGGAAGGAGGCTCCAAGCCACCACCCCATGTCATCGGGAGACAGAGCCAGCATTGTCTGTCATGGGGTGATCAGCCTGCAAGTTGTTTCTGGTGAGCATGGATTTATGTGCTGGTGAAATCCCCCAGAGACTAATAACTTGTCTCAAGCAGATGGGGGATGTTTCAGGAGTGATCCCTCCCTCCCATGAGGTTACCTGTGTTGCAGATGGGGTGGGGTTTTTTTCTGCACTTTGATCAAAAGGATTTTTTTTTACCGTTCCAAGTCAAAAAGTGACTGGGAATAGCCTCTGTACCCATGGTGGTTACATGGGCCTGGAGTCCTCTATCTGGATGTGCTCAGGCGTCTCTTGGGATTGCTCCCAGCCCCTGTGGTTCTTGGCAATTTGAGCGAGGATGAGTTCAGAGACCTGTTTGGAGGGGGAGAGCCACAAGGGCACTTTACTCCCGACTTGTTTGTTGAGGACACCCAGTCGTGACGTGTTTGAACATGAAGAGGGTCACCACCTGAAAATGGGTACAGGAGGTCTCCAGATCATCTAGACCACTTCCTAGACCACTAGGCTGTGGCTTCTGAGAGCAGCCTCAGCCCTGCCTGTCTGCTGGATGCTCACTCCACCATTGGCCATCCCCAGCAGGGTGGCTGTCTCTTGAAGCAGAGAGGCCATCTGCGAGAACAAGACTGGGCCGCAGGTGTTGAAGTGATGATGAAAGTAAGGGGAGCTCATGTCGCAAGTTCCTGGATTATTTTGGTGGGAGAGTGCCATGTGTTTTGCCTCATGCACTGGCCTCAGCATCTCCTTGGCCTCTGGCCGTGGATGGTGAGGACTGGGCTGCATGTGAACACCAGCTGCTCTGCGCCACCAATGCTTGGAAGCACCAGTTACAATCTATGCCCTGCAATTAGGACCTTGGAACCCCATGCAGTGATGCTTGGTGGCAAAGCAGTTGGCAGACACCATCCCTTTGGGTTTCCTACCCTCTCTCTGTGCTCCAGGCTTTCTCCCCAGGCCAGGTCATCATAGTGTGTCCCATGGAAGATAGATTCTGCAGGATTTTCTAGCTCAGCCATGCAGAAATGGACCACTGAGATTAGGGGAAGTGAGCATCTCTGGGACATTAAAAGCCCCTTGTAAGATTGGTGGGAGAGTTGGAAGAAATAATTTTGCTGGAAGGCACAAAGTGAGCAAATAGTTGTTTCGTGTTGGATTCTGTAAGCCCACAGCATGTCTCCCCAGCTTGTTGCAGCTCTCCCTGCAGATGCTGCTGGTGGACACTGGGAGAGAGCTGGAGACCACGTACTCTCGGGACATGCATCCTCTCAAAACATTCTCTGCCCTTTTGGAGCTTTGTTTTAGAAGAACTTGATTTCTTTTTGAATTTCCCTGCCAACTTGCCTCATTTCAATGCTTTAGAGAGGAGTCAGCCCTTCAAAAGAATTAAAATTTAAAAAAAGAATCAATGTTTCATTTTGAAACTATTCTGCTCCATCATGTGCAAATTGAAGCCATACCCATGGTCCAGATGGGCTTTGGATGTTTTTCCTTGGGGATCGCTTGGCAATCATGCAAGGAGCCTTTTTTCTTGGTGACTGCCTCAAACCTGCCTTTTGAAACTCCTGGGGACGTGCCTTTCCTTGACTGATGAGCAAACTGAGCATAGCGACTGCTTTCCTGGCGTTGAACCTCATCGTTCCCAACCTTTCACGGAGGTCTGGCATCCCCTGGCCCGGCTGATCCGCCTCTTGCTGATTTGGGAAGTGTCTACGCAGAGGGTCATCCCCTGCAGGAATGGGAACGTGAGCTTACGCGGGGGGCAATGCAGGCTTGTGGCGTGGGCTGAACTGACCCACAGGGAGCTGTCGGGGAGGGGAAGGCATGTCCCGTGGGAGTTGCCCGCAAGCTGGGCTTTCCTCCGGTCAGTGAGGGCATGTGATGGAAAGGGCGGAAGATGCAACTGCTGCCTGAGCATCTGCAAGGAGCACTCAAGGTTTGGGGGAGGCTGAAGTAGCCCAGTTCTATCAGCGACAGCCATCGAGGCTAATTCTGCTTAATGGGCTCCAAGCATCCTCTCCGCTTTTATTTAAACCTGTGTGGTTCCTCTGTGTCACCTTATGCAAGACCTTCAGATAATTATTTTAACCATGCGCCTGGTTGCTGAAAGCCTGCATGGGCGGGTGCTTGTTGTCACTCAGGCTCCGCATGTAAATAGATCTAAGTGATGTTTTGACCTCAAACTGGTTTTTAATACAAAAATGTAGATCTGTCAGGGAAAATCTTGTTGCATATTGATGGTTTGATAGAAAGCAAAATATCTCATATCAGCAGTTTCAGATGAAACTTTTTTTAGGTTTAGAATTATTTTGGCTTTGAACTTGGTGCTACTGGGGGAAAAACAAAACAAACCTTTAAAACCTTTCAATGGTGAGGTGAGAGCTTCTACCATGGAGAAAATTAAATGTGTGGTCAGACTTGGGATGTTTAGGGGTTTTTCCTCATTTCCTGCCACTCATCCAAATTCAGAAGACGCTTTGCCTTTGGATCGATCCACCCAAGGTCACGCAGCACCATCAGAAACGCAGGGCTCAGACGGGGCAGGCAGTGGTGCTCCGCCGGGATGTGGCTGTGTACGGGGTGTGTGAGTTCAGTCCGGCCTCGGACGCTGCAGGAGCTCGCGGCAGAGGAGGGGTGGTTCCTACGCAAGGGCTGCTTTGAGGTTTTCCTGCAGGTTTTTGGTCAAGTTGGTGCAAAAACATGCCTTGAAAATTGTCCTTTTGTGGAAGCTGAGTTTAGACTGAGGTTTTTCAAGGATAATTCCCCAGCAGACGAAGTACCACGCTGGGGATGTCCCCGGAAGCCGCCGTCCTCGTTCCTGTTCCCTGAACAACCGGTTTTCTGTGTGTCCTGTAATGCTCGAGGTCCTGCGACCAGGGCAGGAGGTTTCATGTTGGCTGCACCCATGGGTGTTGCCTTGAAGGCATCTAGCGAGGAAGCATGAGGCAGCATGTGTATCAGCCTGGGGAGGTCATGGCAGCAAGTCCTGGGAGCAGAGAGCTGCTCAGGTGTCTCATGGAGTGCTGTGGCCACCAACCCTCTGATCTGCTTCTGAGCAGCCAAAGGCAGAAGGGAGAAAAAAATATGGGTGCTTTGATGTAATCTCAGATGGTTTGGGAAGGTTTGCTACTGTCTTTCGTCAGCCCTGAAGGGCAGGAAAGCAGACATTGTGGCACCTTGAAGCCAACTCCAGCTCTAGCAGGCTCTAACCTGAAGACTTCTTGCTGTGTCGGGTGGTGTTTCCAAGCCTGGGGAGCCCAGCAATGCTCACCACCTCTCTATCCTTTGTGTCTTTGCCTCAGACCTTGGCAGAAGCAAGGTTTCCCAGAAATGGGACCAAGCAGGGGCTATTATCTCTTGGAGGAAGTATTGGACAAGTTAGGGATGGCTCTGCAAAGGGTCTCTGCTCCAGCTCCCGCTAGTCTTATCTTCCTCCGAGCTGGGTTCACGTGCATTGGGTAGCGTGGTGCAGCAGTGAGCAGTACTGGGGTGGGGAGGAGGAGGGAGAGGCTCCTGGCTTGCCCCTTCCATGCTGATTTCTTGCCCTCTCACTCACAGCTGCAGCTACAGATGTTGACGACTGTGTGCTGGATCAGCCCAGAGCGCCAGGAGGGAATGGACAGATGGACCAGCATGCTGACAAGGAGCTGTTTCCTGAGGGGGAACTGCTGCTCCAGGTATCGTGCTGCAGCTCACTTGTTTGGGGTCTTCCCTTGGCGCCCGCCATCCGCTGGGCACGACGGCTGGTCCCTGTCTGCTGAACCATACAGCAGCTATGGGGCATGGGGTCCCACCTGTGGAGCAAGAGGAGACCCTGCCTTGCCAGGAGCTGCTTCGCTGTGATTGCTGCAGGCACTGAGCACCTTGGGACAGGGCCCAGTGCCTACCGTTCCCTCCTACCCCCCACCGCAGTTTGCTGCCACTTCGGTTACGCTGCAGCGGCTCTGTAGGGGCTGTACTGCCTCCATGAACAGAGCAGGGCTTGGGGTGGTGGGTTGCGTCATCCTTGCAAAGGCATTGGGTGATGTCTGCACCTGTAGCTTGCAGGTATTAACTGTCACTGAGCCCAAACCTGGCATTTTTCCTTGGGACCCACTACAGCTCACAGACCCAATGTCCACAAGCTCATCCATCCCAACCAAGAGGTGCAAGGGTAGTGTAGGGATTGATCCCTGATTAGTCTCGGAGGTGGTGGATTCCTTGTGCTCTAGTAAATGCTAAGAGGAGAATGGTGATAGCTGCAGGATAAAACATCCTCCAGGAACTCTTTGCCCTACCTGGGGCATTGCATGAGCTCCCTAGGATGAGTTCACAGCCTGCCTGGGATAAAAAAGCCCAGGCTCAGTTGTAGGTTGTGGGTGGGGAAAGAAGGGAAGATGGATCCTGGAAGGCAGTGGTGGACAGAATCAGTGGGCGGTGGGAGCTTTGCTTTGTAGAAAGGCCAGTGTGTGTCTAATGAAATGGTTCTCAATGAACTTCAGAGAACAAGGAGCTGCTGAATCAGCTGGCCAGAATGCTGTTTGTTTGGGCTGCAATTTATAAATGTAAGCTGGAAAGAAACGGGGTAGAAGGTCACATGGAAAGGTTGGTTGCTGTGTAAACATCTGGGCATGTCAGCTTCAAACGTGCTACTCCTTGGGGCTGCAGGGCAAGTCTGTGCAAGACCTTTAATCTTTCCATGGCTGTGTTCCTGACATCGCATGTGTCTGTGCTTTCTGGGCCTTCAGTCCTCTTCTCCCTTCTTCCACCTCTCCAAAGACTAGCAGATGGATGCTTTGCTCTCCTTAAAGTCTGACTTTGGTGCCTTCAACCCTGCTCCTGCACAGCCTTACATGAATGCTCACCGTTACGGACAGGCAGGCGGGTGAGAGCAGAGCCCCAGCAAGAGCCCCCACAGGAGATTTTGCTGAGGTGGTGACTCCTGGGAGCCTAGCATGACTTTTGGTGATGAAGCTTGGACCATGTGAAGTCTCCCATGTGAGTTTCACTCTCAGGAGTGGTCTCAGCTGGCTGCAAGTGTGATAGTTGCAGAGGAACAGCTGGAATAATGTGATAGCCAGGAGGGAGGCCACAGTTGCCCCAGTCCCATGATGGAGCTGCTCCCGAGTGCTCTCTGGGGGTTTGAGCTGGGCCATATGATGGCAATTTGTTGAGGCACCAGAGCATTGGCAGCCTTGGGTGACTGAAGGCATCTGGAGAGCTTGTGAGGTGTTAATGTGACAGAAATCCCCCAGCTGAGCTGCCCAACTTTTTATTCCCTCAAAGAGCATTTTAATCTGATACTGTAATTTGCAGAAAACTCTGACTCAGAGCCCCTCAGGGGGCTGCATCGCACAAAGGAAAGGGACCGGTCCTGCTGCAAGCTGGATCTGTATGGTATCAAGCAACAGGCTCAATGCAGCAGCCTCTCAGATAATCCAAGTGACTAAAAAAAGCCATCCCAGCCGAGCCTGACTGTCGCTGTAAATGGGCAAATGCGTGAGCTGTGTCAGCCAATTGCTCCTGCCTCCTTTTTGCACGGGGGAAGAGGGCGAGCAGAGCTGAAGGAGCAGCATGAGCGGCTGGACCCTTCTCTCCAGCCTGGTTTCAAGCAAACGGCATGTCCCCATGGTCCCCTCCAGGGGCAGCTCAGTGTGGCCGAGCTGGGCAGTGAGGGCAGAGTCCATATTTGTGGCAGGTCCTGGCTTGACGCTTATGAGACCTGCTGAGACTTCTGTCCACATCTTGATTAAACCCAGACTTCCACTTAAGGTTTTCTTCTCCTAATTTCTCTCCTTTTATTCACTAGTAAATTAAATCTATTGCAGACAAGAGCAGGGTCAGGAATTACTAACTGGTGCAGTACTTTCCTTTTGGAGGAAATCGGCCTGAAATGGTCACCAGATATCTCTGGATCTTCATCTTGCCTCTTTTTCTGGGTATTCACTTGATGCATGAGCTCCCCTCCCTCCACCCTAGCCATGATCTCCCCTATTTTTTGAATAGTTTCTCTAATTTGGCATAGGTTTGGTCACTTCCAAGCAGGGAGCTACCAGTTGGGTATGTATTTAGCTGCAGGCCATGCATATGTAATTGCAGAGTGCAAGGCAAGAAGTGAAGTTGGCAGATGGTATGAGCACAAAGATGTTTTTTATAGAGACTAGGGGTTTTTTTGTGTTTAAAGCCTTATCTTCTGTCATCGAGAACATAAGCAAGAGGAGAGTAACTTTCCCAGTATGGTGTCTCATAGTGGCAGTTCAATGCCAGGATGTGTTTGAGGGCCTTCAAGAGCAATGGGGCCTCTTGAGACATTTGTCAGGACCAAGAACAAAATCAGATGAGAAGAAGGGGTTGTGGTCCTGTGTAATGGGAGACAGATGAGAACAGGATGCTCTTGCCTCCTCAAAGATGTGTCAAGCAGCCTGTATGCTTATAAGGACCAGGGGCTGCCACTTCAGGCATCACAGGTGCGATGTCAGGACCTTCACAAATCTGGGATCTGAATTTCCAGATTTTTCCAGCTCTTTTGCTTTCAAGGTGGGTGTTGTTTTTAGCTGCATTACCATCTTTGAATGATAGCAGTGACTGGATTTGTTCTTACTTTGTGTACTTTGTGATGAGTTGTTCATGTACCCTTGGAGCTGAGAGCAGAAGTCCGAGGGACAGTGATGTCCTCAGGTGCTAAGGATTAAAAGGCAGTTTTTGGGGGTGATTGGAGAAAGCGTGGGGAGAAGACATACAGAAATGTAGAAATAAGCTTGTATAACCTCCTAACTGTAAAATTCAAGGTGAGGAGCAAGGCCCAAAGTGTCTTCAGAGGTCATCCTTAAAATGAACGAGTGGATAAATAGGCCAGGTCAGTGACTGCCAGCAGTTTGGTTACTGTCTCTGAAGGCTTTGTTATGCTTGAACTGATGGTAGGCTCCTCCTGGAGTCGCCAGGCTCCTGCATGGCTCAGGACAGTCCTTCCTCCCAACTGCCTGTTGGTGCTTGTTGTTGAAGTTGTAGGCAGGTTTGTTAGAGAAAATCAGAGCCATGGAAGAATATAGCTGTACCCAGCTGGTACAGCTGGAGAGGAGGTAACTAACTCTAGGTCATCCATGAAACCTCTCCTTAGCTGGTCCCTCCTGATGCAGGAGCTGCCCTGCAGTGAGAGGGCTTCAATGAGGGGTCTAGAAAAAGTGGTCAGTCCACCTTTGATCATTGCTCATGCCAACCCTGGGGAAAAAAAAAAGCCCAACTATCCAGGATTAAAAGTCTTGCATGGTCACAAGGTGCTTTCCTTTTTTGGGGGGTTCCTTGTGGATGAAGAAGGTCCCTTCCCATCCCCAAATGCTTAAGAAATACCTGGAGAAGTTAATCTTTCAGCAGCTGAATTAAAGCCAGAGAGAGTAACTCTGGGCTCATCTTATGCTTTCAGGCACTTAATGGATTTGTCATCGCCGTGGCTGGAGATGGCTACATCTTCTACATCTCCCCTACTGTGCAGGACTACCTGGGCTTTCATCAGGTGGGTACTGTTTTTTCCTGACTGTTAACAGATGGATGCAGTCCAGGTCTGGGAAGGAGGTGCTGACAGCCATGCCAGGGCTTTCTTTTCTCCCCTCCCAGCTCCCTTGGGTTGTTTTTGATGTATGTTTTCAAATGAGTCATGTTCTTTGGGGACTGTGAAAGCCAACAAGCATGCTTGTGACTTTAGTAGGAACAGATGCAAGCTGAGCAATGGCAGGCTCTGTATCCTCTTGTCTTTGTGTGTAAGAGGGGTGTGAGATTTTTCTTGTATCATGCTGCTGGGTGCATATGTTCTCACTTACAGAGAGCTGAGGGTATCACAATGGTGAGCAGTGTCAGTGCCCTGAAGTCCTGTGGGTTACACAGGATGCCAAGGAAAAGCAGGGCTCTCCCCACATGCACCCTGTTACCTCCTGTTCCCCTGATGTCCAGCTCCTTTGGCCAAAGGACTGAGTCAACAGGAGGACTGTGAGACTGCCAAACCCATTTCATTGCATGGGTTCCTGGTGCGCCTGCAGCGACTGATGTGTTTTCTTCTTTGTCCTCTTTGCACCCTTGCCCAGCTCATGGTAGAAGGATCCTCGTGGGCTGATGCCCCAAGTCAAAGCAGCTGTCAGAGACAAGGAGTGGTCTTCTCAAACTACCTGTATGTCTGGTTAAGCAGGAGGCTCTGCTCTGGCATGTTTCTGAGGGCAGGGACATGGCAGTCGGTGGCCTGAGCTGCCCCTGGGCTTGGAAGGGTCATGCTGACCACCACAGCATGCAGGGCCAGGATGGGAAAGGCTGGTCCAAGACATGGCCCTAGAAGAAGGGGGCTGTGCTGGGAGGCAGGTGGTGTGAGGACTTGCTGGTGTTTCTGCTGTGTGGCCAACCTCACAGCCCAGCATCAGCATGTCTGTCTTTCCTGGTGGCCCACTGAAGGAAGATAGCTTGCACTGGGATACAGATTCCCATGGGTTTGGAGTAAAAAAACCCTACAAAAACCTTGTTTTAAAACAGCAAATCCCCCTGCATAAGTCTGAAAAAAAGAAAAATTAGTTTGGTTTGGTCAAAATGTTTTGATCAACCTGAAATTATTTTTTCACATTGATCCTGTGGAAGAAACAAAACTGCTTATTTGCAGAGGGCTAGGGATGGCAACGCAAGAGAGATCTTGCATGCTGTTGCAGACTGGCAATTTGTGCCCCACAAACAAATTCCCCTCTAACAACTCACAGCCTTTCTGGCTCTTTGTCTGAATTTGGTCCTGAGAAGATACTAGAAGTTAAGACATGCCAGGCAAATGCTGCTTCTGCAGCATTCACCCCACAGATGGCGAGCAAAGCTTCCCAAAGAGCAGGGGCTCCTGTGGCAGGGGAGGGAGCTGGAGTTTCAGCATCTTCCATGGACTGTGGTTAAGGATCAGGAGCCAGAGCCAGTGTAAAACATCTGTGGAACAGCTGGGTGACACCACGAGAACCTCAGCCTTGCCGGTGTGGGGAACGGGGTGGAAAGCTGTGCTTAGCAATGGCCAGGGGACACTGGGGGAATGGGTGGCATTGACAGTCCTGAGCAGCCAGGGTTACTTGGACACAGCCATTTCTATTGCTTCTAGAAGCCTCAGAGCTGTTCCCACGATTTCCCCAAGCAGACCCACTCTCTGCTCCCTTTTCCTCCTTCCTGAGCCACCCTCCCTAAAAGCAGCCGGTTCCTGGTCCTCGCTCTCCACGCGGCACACAAAGCTGGTTGTGTTTGCCTGTTTCTTTACACTCAATCACTGCACTTTTAGTACCCACGAAGGAAAGCCTCCTGCCGTGTCCTCCTCCAGACGTTCTGCCAGGCCGGGCAGGAGTCGACGCTCTTCTCCCCTTGTGTCATTCCAGTCAGATCTCATCTACCAGAGTGTGTATGACCTGATCCACGCGGATGACAGAGCCGCCTTCTGCCACCAGCTGCACGGGGCCCCGGCGTCCAGCAGCACTCAGCACGCTGCCGGTGGTGAGTGCCGGGGCAGTCCCCAGCGGTGATCCCCAGGGACCAGCCAGCTGCTTCTGTGTGGCCACCCCATGCCGGAAAACCCTCCTGGTAGCATTTATAGCCACGAAGCACAGCTCTGTGCTGAGGAGCATCCCACAGCCTCCCCATGGGACTCCACAACCAGGGGCTGGCATGGCCACCTGTCACAGACGTGCTGTCTTTGTGCAGACGTGCTGTCTTTGTGCTAGAGGGATGGGGACACTTCTTCCCAAGCCTTTTTGCTTTTCAGCGTTTGAAATCCCATTTATTTCAGTGGGGGCAGCTTGTTGTCTTGCTCATGTCTGGGAGGCAAGCTGAGCTTGCAGGCACCAGAAACTATCGTGAACTGGTAATTCCCCATGGCAAGGTCTTACCCCTTTTGTGAAGGTCATGGGTTCACTTGAGCAGCAAAGTCTCCACAAGGCCATGACTTCAAGGTGCGCAGCTTGGAAAGCTTCATTTTCCCTTTGGTTTCCCAGACCTCCCTGGTGACCGGCCGCTGCTGGCTGGATGCAGCACCGCGTCCAGCCCCCAGCACCTCTTCCCCGAGAAGCCCTCCTTCGTGGAGAGGAGCTTCACCTGCCGCTTCCGCTGCTTGCTGGATAACTCCTCGGGATTTCTGGTAATGCAGCCCCACACTGGGACACCCCTCTGCCCCCAGCGTGTTCCCTAGGGGCTACTCGTGTCCCATAGGGGTGGGAGCACAGCCGGTTCCCATCACCCTGTTTGCTTCACACCCATGTTTTCTAATCCCCTCTAAGGCTTTGAATTTCCGTGGGCGTTTGAAATTCCTTCTCGGGCAGCAGAAGAAGGCATCAGACAGGTCCCCACTTGCCCTCTTCGCCATTGCAACTCCCCTCCAGCCACTCTCCATCCTGGAGCTTCGGACCAAGACGCTGATCTTCCAGACAAAGCACAAGCTGGACTTCACTCCCACGGCCTGTGATTCCCGGTAGGGCATCTCACACCTTCCCCATTGCAAAATCCACGGCTGCAGGCGCCGGGCAGAAAGCCAGAGCCCATGGGAGCAGAACACTTCTGACCCAGCTCCTGTGGCAAGTTGTCTGATGCTTTTGTCCATCTGCTGCTGGGCATTTCTGCAGCCCCCCAGTAACATGGGGAGCAGATTAACTGGGTGCCAGCACTTCTTGGCTGCCGTGTTTTAGCCCAGGAAACTCAGCGTGGGATTTTGTGGAAGAGGGGATGCAGCTCAGCCCAGGATGGAGAGTTGCACCACCCGAAGTGGGAGGCTCTGGCTAGCTGCCTGGGTGCTGGGTAGGGGATCACGTCTGGCTGGTGGGGTGCAATTGGGGGATCCCTCCCTCTGTGGTGTCACTGGGTTTCTGCGCTGTTTCCAGGGGGAAGGTTGTCCTGGGGTACACAGAAACGGAGCTGTGCAGGAGGGGGTCCGGGTACCAGTTTGTGCATGCAGCCGACATGATGTACTGTGCGGAGAACCACGTGAGAAGTGAGTCCTGGGGGGGGGCATTGGGGCAGGAACGTTCGTGGGGGCCCTTGCAGCTCCCCGGCACCAGTGCAGCTCTGGCCGTGCCAGTACTCTTGCTTCTTGGTGGGCCAAATGTCCCGGCTCTGGAGCAGCTGTGATAAAGGCTCTCCCCTCCTGGGTGATACCTGCTCGGGGAGCTGGCAGGGGGACAGCACCGCACGTGGCATCGCGCGCTGGCTGCGTCCTGCCTATCCTGCCCCCATAGCATGGGCGCAAGGTGATGTGCAACATCGTGGCATCTTGCCCGTGCCGTCTTGTCCCTGTGGAATAACCGTGTCTGTGCTGCTGCTCTTCTCTCCCTGTCCCAGTGATGAAGACGGGGGAGAGTGGGCTGACTGTTTTCCGGCTGCTGACCAAGAAGGGTGACTGGGTGTGGGTGCAGGCCAATGCCTGGCTGGTGTACAAAGAGGGCAAGCCTGACTGCATCATTGCCCGGCAGCGGGCCCTGTCGTGAGTATCGCTGGGTCTCCAGCTGTGTTCTCCTGCTCTCAGTGTGGGTGGCCGTGGGGCTGCTCGGGGCATGCGGAGGCAGTGAGGGTGGAAGAAAAGGTGGTTGGGTTGCACGGTTGGCACTTTTGTAGCATGTGCGCTCCCATAGCAGGGGGGCATGAGCAAAACAGCTCTGAGAAGGTGTTTGTGGACATGCTTGCTCCTGCCTGGGGTGAGCCCTGGGCAGGCAGCCCTTCCCTGAGCCATGCAGACCTCCCCACGGGCTCCCCAGAGCTCCAGTCCTCCACCAGCAACATGGTAGCCAGCCCAATCCAGCACCCTTTTCTTGAGAAAAGCCAGGGCAGGGCTGTGAGCTCCCATCTCGCTGTTGGCAGGGTGGTTTTGTCTGGCCCAGAGGAGGTGCTCATGCTGTTTCCATCTCTTCTTCCCTCTGCCCTGAAGGAATGAAGAAGGGGAGGAACATCTGCAGAAGAGAAACCTGCAGCTGCCTTTTAGCTTTGCCACAGGGGAAGCAGTCCTATACGGGAACGACCTTCCTGAGTTCCTGGACTCCTTCCAGGCTAAGGAGGAGTTGCAGACACAGGCAGACTCCCGCACGGGGCAGCGCTCAGTAGACCCCAACTCTCTTCTTGGGGCCATGATGAAGCAGGATGCATCCATATACATCTCCCATGCTGATAATGTGCCTCAGTTCTCCTTGCCAGATCTCATTGCTGAGCCTGATGGACTGAGCCAGAATGAAGAAGTCAGTGATGCCAAGGAGGACAGTGACTCCCTCCTGGTCGTTATTGAAACCCTCTTTGAGAACAGCAAGGTGGACAGAAACATCTGCCAGACCCTCCAGACCCTCAACGTGAACAATGCAGAGCTGCAGCAGTGGGAGGAGGCTTTGCTCAGCTTGGGTGCAGAGGAGGAGCCACCAGCTCAGGAGGTTGGCGAGAGGCTAGGGACCGAGGTGACCCCCTATGTGGAGCAGATGCTCCTCAGGGAGGACGCTGGGAAGAGCATGGACTTCCCACGCTGCAGTGCACCACCCTGCAATGAGGAAAACAGTGCTGTGGCTCATTTCCAGCACTGCTGGGCAACTAATTCAGCATTTCAAGCCCCACCACAGCCCCAGGCACCTGGTACACAAGGCCAAGATGCTGTGGTCTCTTTAGTCTCCATTACATCCGAGGTCAGCTCTGCTCAACCAGAACAGCAGGTCCCATTTAACCCAGCCGGGCTGGTGGGGGGGACCATTTTGGATGCCCTGGGCTCTGGCAGCAAGCCCTCTGTAGCACTTCAGCTGGCAAACCTGGGACAAGTGCTTCAAGCAGAAGTTACCACCTCTGCTCCTGTAGGTAACACTATTCCTAATGATCAGAGCCAGCCCTGGTGTGAGCTGGTGGGCTCAAGCTGCCCACCTCCATTGCACTCAAATGCACTAATGACTCAGTGGCACAATGTTCCTGTCCAGGCAAACCCAGTCAATGCTTTGGGTCAGAGCGATTCTCCTGGAGGCTGCTCATCAGAGGCTTGGATGGCCACAGCTCCAAAACAGCTGGAAGCAGCAGGAACACACCTGGAGTCACAAACTGTGCTGGTTAGCAGCCCTGAGAGCTGCCCAGGGTCTGGGCTGTGGTTGCTGCCCTCCCAACCTGCTCCTTGCCCTGCACGGGGCTTGCATGAGTCCTTGTTCTCTGGGGCTGGGGACCTCCGTGATGAGGAGGCTGCTCTCCCTGCACGAGCATCAGCACCCTCAGGAGTCACCCAGCTGCCAGGGGATGGTGGCTTCCCCAAACAGCCCCCGATACTCCCCCCAGAGCCCAGCCTTTCCTGGGAAGGAGAGCAGGACAAGTGGTTCATGCAGCACCAGCCGTGGCTCCTGCAGGCTGGGGCAGCTCCTCAGAGATGTGGTGGGACAGGTCCAGTGCCACACAGCGGACTCCTGTCGGGGTCCAGCACCGGTCCCAGCACTCACCAGATGGACCACGTGTTGCTGCCTGAGTGCCAGTACAGAAATAACTTTTTTGGATGCGAGAGTGCCTTTCTTTGGGATGCCTCTAAAATATCCCTTCCCCAGCAGCTGGGTGCTTTGTCTTGCCCCACTGAGAGCCACCCTGGAGCATCACGTTCCTCACCGGGCTCAGTTTTGAGGTGCTCAGCAGCTCTCCCTGCGAAGGTGGGTGCGGGAGCGCTGCCCTCCTCTGAGCGGGGTCCTGGCTTCCCATCAGCATCCTTCACAGGCAGGCAGCCGCTCTGTGGCTGCGAGGTCCAGCTCAAGGTGAGGTGTGAGGGCTGCAGGACCTGAGGGGAGCACCAGCTCGCGTGGATGGAGCCGAGGGGTGGTGCCGGGGGGATGCAGGCACAGCATCGGTTGTGGTCAGCCTGGTTTGAAGCCTCACTGTGAACTAGGAGCCACATCTTGAAAAGCCACCAGCAATTATGAGTTCTTCTGGCCGTGTACACCTGCGAGTGGTACCCCATGTTTCCTGGTCACTCAGGATTTTGTCTTCCAGTGCCTGAAATGAGGTGCCGTAGCAGAGCTTTCGGGCAGTCTAGGATGAATTGTTTTGTGTGTTTTCCCATGAGAAGTCTTTCAGGGAGGTGCAGCAATACCAGTGGGGAGGTTTGTTAGACTCTTGGAGTCCAAGAAAGGACACCCCGCTTGCTGGCCCATGCACTCCTGGCAGCCTCTTGCAGATGGACCCACTGGCCTTATAGGCACCACAGGACTGAATTGCTCTTTCTCGATGCAGCACGGTATCCTCATTACCTGGGTGTATGGACCACCCTTGTCAGGTTGCTGTTTGGTCCCCTGCGTCATCTCAGCCTGCCTGAGCCCCTCTGCTCGGCTCCTTGCTCCCTCCCCCTGTTCTCCATCCCCTCTCCTCTCCTTGTGACCAAGCCCCAGGTGACTGGTTCCCTTAGAAAAGGGGATGTTACCAAGCACTTTGAGAAGCTCAGGGTTTTGGGCTCCTCAGCAGCCTTCCTGGGGAGTTTGGGAGAAGCAGGTACCAGGCTGTTGTGACCTTTCTGGGCAGCAGGGTGGGGAAGGCCCAGCCAAGCTCCCCTTGGGTTTGTCACTGGCTTGTCCTTGCCTTCCTCTCCTGTGCTCAGCAGTGCTGTCAGACAGAGGAACAACGGGGTTTACTCCTGCAATTGCTCAGGATGGTGTGGTTTTGCCAAAGCAGTGAGAAAGAAGGGCAGGAGGGGATGCAGTGACTGCTGTCTGCCTCTCCACTTTGTGCCCTTCAAACTGTTGTCCTGGAGACCACTGTAACCACTTTGTTGAATTCCCTTTCTTTTGTATTTTTTAACTGAAGATGTGATTTTTTTTTTTTTTTTTTTTCCTCACCATGGGGCAAATTATCCCAGATCTGTCAGGGAAAACCCACAGAAAAAGCAATGATTGGGGGGGGGGGAGGGTTTGGTTCAAGACCAGATGTGGCAAGCCAGGTCGGTCAGAGAGGTCAGAATGGTTGGGGACCTCCACATCTTCCCTCCCCTTGTACCCATCACCCTGAGCATCATGTATGCCTCTCATACAAGTATAAATTTGCCAAGTGAGTAAAATCAGGTAATTAGTGCAGGGCTAGCCCAGCAGCAAGCCTGCGTGTGTCCTGCTGTGGGGTGGCCTCATCTCCCTGGGTCTCTTCCTCTGTGCCCTGCTTTGCCTCGCTGTGCCAGGGCTCCCGGGGCTGCTCGCAGGGCAAGATGGGGCTCAGGAAGGGTCGAGCTCCCGGCTGCAGGCTGGGAGCAGAGCGATACTGGAAGGGAGCCAGACCCCTCCGAAGCGGCCTGGAGGAGCACCTAGGATGGGGCAAGGAGCCGCCTGGCCACCGTATGGAGCCTTACAAATCAGCGGCCCCAAAAAGCAGCAGGATGGACTCTGCTCACCAGCCTTTGTTGTCCTGGCACCTGTAAGCCAACGTGAAATGGTGCATGGCCCCAGGAGGGCTGCCGGTGCTGCAAGAGGTGTGCCTGGGGGGGACACCCCGCCAGGCTCTGCTGGTGGGGGCCGAGACAGACCCCTGGTGCTCTGTTACTTGTCTTGCCTCTTCAGACGTTGTGTGTGTGCATGTAACATCTCTTTTTGTGACAGTGTCTCATTTTACGCTTTGTGATTTCTTTGTGTTACTGCTGGCAGAGGGATGATGCTGAGGAGAAAAAGATGTCCTGAAACTCACCCCCTGTATTTGGTTACGTATTAAAAGGCAATTTGCTTTGTATAGCGGTGATGGTTTGTTTTGACCTGAAACAGTGTGTCTCTATTTCCCTCTTGAATGAGCAAGTATTTGAAAAAGCCTCTTTTCAGCTTAGCCCCGAGACCCATTTCTCTGGGCTTTGGCTGAATGAGGACAGTTCTGGCTCACCCCCTCCTCCTGCACCCGCAGAGACGTGATGGAGAAGGGCTGTACTTTGCCTTGTACAGGGTAATTTGGGGAGGAATGCAGCCCTGTGGACACCCTCTGATGTTCCAGGCAGTGAAAACACAGGTTGCTGCCCTGTGTGCCCTGACCTTGCTTGGTGCCTGGCCCTGTTGCTGCCTGTGACTCGGGAGCATTTTGGAAGGACAGAGCTGGGGGGACCGTGGCTGGGGCATGCACACCCCCCCTGCCTCCGGGTGAGTGCACAGCCGTGTGTGCCCAGCCCAAGGTGGGTGTGTGACACGCTTGTTCTCACTGTCCCTAGCCACTGTGGGCATGCACAGCAGCAGAGGTGTGACGGTGTCCCCCCACTGCACCCCTTTACCGCCCTGTGCAGTGGTGGGGCTCAGGCACGGTTATGCGTGACGCTGACGTGCACGCACAGCTTTCTGGGTGTCATGGCCGTGCATGCTTGTGCACAGACAGACTCGCTGCCGCACACACGGACGCGCACCCTGATGCAGACGCGCACCCTCGCAGTGGCGTGCGCGCAGTCCCACTGACAGTCATCCTGGCGTGCCGACACGGCTGCGGTGACACAAGTGCTCACAACCCGCATGGGTGGTGGGGCTCACTGCCCCATTTCCACTCCTCGTCACCTCACTCCCCCTCACCCCCATCCACCTCTCATCACCCCCGCATCCCCCCTCACCTCCCAATCCACCTTCAGCCCCCCACATCCCTCCTTCACCTCCATCCACCCATCACCACCCACATCCCCCCTCACCCCCATCCACCCATCACATCCCCATATCCCCCCCTCACCCCCATCCACCCATCATCTCCCCCACATCTCCCCTTAACCCCATCCCCCCATTCACCCCCACATCCCCCCTCGCCCCCATCTTCCCCCCTCACATCCCCCCCTCGCCCCCATCTTCCCCCCCCCACATCCCCCCCTCACCTCCATCCACCCATCTTCCCCCCCCCCCTCGCCCCCATCCACCCATCACATCCCCATATCCCCCCCTCACCCCCATCCACCCATCATCTCCCCCACATCTCCCCTTAACCCCATCCCCCCATTCACCCCCA